>NC_137032.1:3015000-3032500 GCF_032717465.1 Coenobita brevimanus | reverse complement strand
TGGTCCAGTAAGTGACAGACGAGGACGCTCCCATCACACCACACTAATTATAGACTTCTGAGAACCTTGCAGCTTCCGTTGCAGCAAGTGTTATCTTGACTCTTCTCTTTTAATATCCATGCGTGTGCCGTGGAATACATCACCAGTGATCAGGATGTATTATACGTATAAACTGTGATGAGTATATAATACTGGAATCACGGTTTTTGGAATTTACTCTCAGATGGGCGAAACAGACTTCACCAATGCTGTGTGTGTCTCTAAACCCCGTACGTTAGAAGACGGAGTGAATATCTGCGTAAATATAAAGTTGGGGGGAACATCGGAATATAAGATTTAGGATGGTTTTCTTTTCCTTCCATTGTCTTTCTGGGAGGCGGTGGCTGAATCGGTTGAGAGGGAGTCTGCAGTCCTAGTGGACCCAGGTTCGAATCCCGGGTGGGGCAGGGAGCAGTTTAAGGATTTGAATTTCATAAAAGCAGACTTTCCTGATCTACAATAAGATTCGCCGACATGTAGTAAAGATACCCCCGCTAATACCAGTGCACCAGTCCTGAATGAGACAGCCCTAGCATGCATTCAATATGAACGGTGGGTGTTAGCACCGAAGTGGTGACATGTGGAAGTGTAGAAGGACTATTGTGCCTTGGGGTAGGCCACTGCCCCCAAGAAACAGACCCAGAGTCGGACACATTAAAAAAAAAAAAAAAATCTTTGAAATGAACATGTTTGAAGGCCGTCAGCCTTGGGTTTCTTCCTACTTAAAAAAAAAAAAAATGCCGCAAGGCCGGATGCCGGATGCAAGAGGCCAGTGCTGAAGGTCACCTCTGAGGAGAGTGCTGTTGGCAGAGGGTGAGTCCATCATGTCAGCTGTGAGAATACATGGTGAGTGACAGTCCGCCTCAACACGCCTCCCGCCAGAGCTGTCCCGCCCTTGACATGGACAGGGCAAAGTCAGGAGGGAGAGGAGAGCAGGAAGGGACGCCCCAAGGGAGGACAACTATCCTTTAAATTATTTTGAATCCTTCCTCCACATGGGGAAAAAAGTTGGTGGGGGAACAGCATGGTTAACTCTCGAACTATGAGGACCGAATCCTCGGGGACTTAGGAGACTCTGACACCTCTGCCTAACCTCTTTAATGCAATGACGATTTTTAACTTCATTCTTCCTCTCGCCATATATATATATATATATATATATATAATCTCTTCTAGTCTGGAAAAAATCGTCTGAAAGTATTAAGATCGAAATACAGACCACGTCATGGGGCTGACGGAGTAATGATTTATTCCGTATATACATGACACACTTTTACTGTATACAGGATGGACTGGTGGTCCGTAAATACCACTTCACATAAAATTCATCTGGTGACATATTGCGTGTTGTGGGGACGGCTCAGTCTGCTGGTGTGGGCGTGGGTGTGACAGTGGGAGTACGAAATGAATAAATGTTAAAGGAGAGAAATAGCTAACGATGACAGCCGTCCCCGCAACACACTATAAATCACCAGACGGAGTGGAAGAAGAGCGTTATACATGGACCATCCTGTACCTGTAGCCCTTTCATGTTAACGTGGTGCAGAGAAATAAAGTACAAGGAAATATTAACAACCCATATGTAGAAAAACAAGGAAAAAATGGAAAGGAAATGTACCAAGAGGCTTCGATAACCGACACACACACACACACACACACACACACACACACACACACACACACACACACACACACTGAATGGATTTAATCACTTCATTCAGATGACTTATTCTTAAAATTTATTCTTCCAGCCACAAGACGATTTTATGTAGCGCAGGGAAGATGTCTGGAATGAAGAGAGAGAGAGAGAGAGAGAGAGAGAGAGAGAGAGAGAGAGAATAAGTCATCGGCTTGAAGAGGTTAAAACTATTGCCTTATTCCAGTATAACCTCATTAGTACAATTCAAAAACTTTAGGCAACACTTCCCTTCTGGCTGTAGTGTTAAAGTGTTACATTAAATATTCTTACGTGAGAGTAATATGAAGAATATAACGTAGGGATAAGAGATGGAAGGGTACTATGGTGGCACAAGAACTTATTTACTTGATAGCAATATGAAGTACACAAAAATAGTATATGAAAAAGAAGGATAATTTTTGATGTTCGAGGTGTAATAAAAATAAAGGAGAACAGGGCAATGCTGGTAGAAGATTGCAGGCGAACTTTATATATTTCTTTCCTGATACTGTTGCACGATTTTATCCAGCGATAGAGAGAATCCTGGTAGCGCTGGGATTATAAGCAAGTTCCCTCCGAAATTCTGATCTCGTTTTATGACTCGGCTCGCACACTGGGTACATCCTGATTTCTTGTCGCAGCGCTTAACCCGACACCTCATCCTCAGAACACAGCACTACTTCACCCAGATCTTCAAACACACCTTGAACACTTCCTTTGTCACACTTATTTTCATATCCCTGCCTTCCCTCATCCCTCAAACACAGCACTTCTTCACCCAGACCTTCAGACACTCTTCTGCCACAGTTCTGACATATTCTTGCCACACTTCAGCGTCAAAACACAGCATTTCCTCACTCAGACCTTCAGACATTCATCTGCCACACTTCTGACACATCTGGCATACTTCATGCTTAAAAATACAGCACTTCTTCACTCAGAGATTCAGACACTCTTTTGCCACACTTCTGAAACATCCCTGCCTCACTTCAGCCTCAAAACATAGCACTTCTTCAATCAGAACTTTAGACAGTCTTCTGCCACACTTATGACCCATCCCTGCCACACCCCAGCCACAGAACGCATCACAAGCTCAGCCAACTCTCCAACAAGCCCTTCATTAACTTGCAACAACCCGTCACTAACCCGTTCAATGCAGAACATCTTTAAGCAGAATAAAGTCGTCTAGAAGTGGCAAATTAGAAAAAAGGGTCACCGTATTGAAAGAATAAGCCAGAGCAGTCTTTGTGAATGTTCATTTGGTAGGCACAGTTAAGTTCAGTCTTGCTTTGTGTACTTTTGTTGATGAAGGTTCAGATCAAAACACATGCAAGATGAACAAAAAAAAGTTATGTTTAACTCAAATACAACACAAAGCATCAAAATAAATGAAGAAACTCTCGAAGTTTCGGAGTACGGTTACTTGGGGCAAATACTAAATCTAACAGACGACAATGAAAACGAAATAAAGAGACGCATTGTAACTGTATGGAAAGCTTTTGGTAAATATAGGGACATCATGGAAAGTAGCTTGCCAGTATGCATGAAATGAATTAGTATTTAACTAATGTATAATCCCAGATATGACGTACGGATGCAAGACCTGGCAACTGACAGTCGGTGGAAAACAAACTAATCCGCCCTCAAAGACCATTGGAAAAGTCACCATTGAGAATATCTTTGCGAGACAGAAAGGGACCAGCGTGGGTGAGAGAGCAGATTAAAGTCAAAGATATTACAGAAGTTATAAAAGAACAGAAATGGAGGTGGGTAGCAAGAATAGTGGATAACCGACGGAGCAAGAGGCTGACTGACTGGACTCCAAGAGACCGTAAGCGCAGAGAAAAAGGACAGACAGGAGGTGAGGAGATGAGATAGGGAAGTTTGCAGGCAAAACCACCAGAGACTGGCTTAGTCAAGGAATTCGTGGAAAATGTTGAGGGAGGCCTTTGTTCGGCAGTGGAGATGCAATGGCAGATAATGATGAAGATGATGGTATATATATATATATATATATATATATATATATATATATATATATATATATATAGATATATAGGTATAGATATAGATATAGATATATATATATATATATATATATATAGATAGATAGATAGATAGATAGATAGATATAGATATAGATATAGATATATATATATATACACTCGTATATGTATTTATCTCTCTCTCTATCTATCTATCTATCCATTTATCTATCTATCTATATGTATGTATGTATCTATATACCGGTGTGTGTGTGTGTGTGTGTGTGTGTGTGTGTGTGTGTGTGTGTGTGTGTGTGTGTGTGTGTGTGTGTGTGTGTGTGTGTGTGTGTGACAGAGAGAGAGAGAGAGAGGAGAGGGGGGCAGAGGATGGAGAAAAGACTCAGCCACCATCGAAGCCTCCATCAGACAAATCACAAGCAGTGCATATTCCAGGAACGAAAACCAGACGGTGGAAATGGAGGTACGAGGGACGGAGGGAGGGAGGAGGATGGAGAGAAGGAGGGAAGGAGATAAGGAAGGAAGGAACGAAGTAAGGAGGGAGGAAGGGAGAGAAAGAAGTAGGGAGGGGGAGAGAAAAGGAAAGAAATATAAGAATTTAAGATAGAGTGAGAATGTAGGAAGGACGGCTTAAACGAGAGAGGAAGGAAGATGAGAAGGAGAAGAGGGAAGGAGGAGAGGGAGGAAGAAATGGAGGAAGGAAGGAGGGGAATGTATGGAGATGGATGGATGGAGGGAGGAAGGGAAGGAAAGAGAGGAGATGCACATAGGGAGAAAGACAGAATGTAGGAATGATCTACGGTGAGAGGGAGGGAAGGAAGAACGGAAGGAGGGAAGAGGGTAGGAAAAAAAGGGGGAAATGAAGGAACAAGGGAGAAGGGAGGGAAAGAGGGAGGGAAGGGAGAAAGGGGGGGAGAGAGAAAAAGTGGATGAAATGAAAGATGAAGGGAATGGGATGGGAAGAAAAACAGATGGGAGAAGAAAAAGAGGGAGGAAGAGAAGGAAGGAATAAGGGAAGAAAAGAGGAAAGGAGGAAGGGATGGAGGAAGGGAGAGAGAACAGATGGACGCAGTTAGGATGGGGAGAAGAAAGGGTGAGAAAGATGGAGGGAGGGAGGGAGAGAAGGAAGAAAAGTCTATGACTGGAAAGGAGGGGGGAGAGAGAGAAAAAAAGATAGTGAGAGAGGGAAGCAGGAACCTGTTGGAAAAATGAGGGGAAAAATAAAAGAGAGTGAAAGGAAGAGCGGAAGATGGAAAAAGAGAATATGTTCAGAGCAGGGTTAGTGAGAGAGAGAGAGAGAGAGAGAGAGAGAGAGAGAGAGAGAGAATCGAGGAACGAGAAAGTCGAAACTGGTGTTAGCACAAGGGTAAGGAAAATGAGAGAGAAAGAAAAGAAAGAAAAGTGAGGGGGACTGAGAAAGACAGAGGAGCAGGAGAGGAGAGAGAGGGAAGGAGGGAGGGAGAGGGAAGGAGGGAGGGAGAGGGAAGGACGGAGGGAAGGAAGGAGGGAGAGAGAGGGGGAGGGACGAAAAAAGAAGTGAGGCACAGTCAGCAAGAGAATATAAAATGAAAAGGATGAATTAAAAAGGTGTAAGAGGTAAAAATGGTAGAGACAAATGGAATATCCACTCCTCGACTCTCTCTCTCTCTCTCTCTCTCTCTCTCTCTCTCTCTCTCTCTCTCTCTCTCTCTCTCTCTCTCTCTCTCTCTCTCTCATGAAAGTTAATTTTCACTGTTATACAAAAAGGATGAATATAATTCTTTTCTAGTAGCATACATACACACACATACACACATACATACATAAATACATACATACATACATGCATACATACATATAGACACGCACATCTTTATTTTGTTAAATTATTGATAAAAGTATCGAAAGTCGAGAACTCATGACATTCATATACCAATTTTTTATTATTTATAGTGGTAGGTGGGGACGCTGATCATCCACTCACTCGATGTTATCTTCCTTCTGTCTGCGGATGACTCTACACTGAGTGATGTCAAATGGTTTCCTGTGCACCAAGAAACCATTTACTACGCTGCGTTGTAACCATATAACCAAGTCATGGCGCCTGGTGGTTTAGTGAGTAATTAAGGCGCTCTAATAGAATTGAGTGGGTAAAGGTTTATATCCAAGGGATAGTTGGGGTTTACTGCCCACGTAATGCCATTCAGGGGTGAGTGACGCTGGTCACTCTCATTTTGAATGTCTGGACCAACTTGCCTAGCCCCGGGCTCCTACGCTCCCCATGGGGCAACACAGGATTAGATGATGATTGAATGAACTAATTATTACTTATGTAGGTACTGTATGTATCTTTTTATTTACTGAGCGTGATGTCTTTCATTCGGGGAATATTAGATATTACTTTCGGATAGGGAACGTTCATAATAACCTTTCCTGTCAGTAATAAAAAAAATGTTGTTGATGATGATGATGATGATGATGATGATGATATACCTCTAACCTTTGCAGTACAATGAAGATATTTTTATTTTAATCTAGCCACCCCCAGGCAAATTTAATCGTTCAAGAAAGGCCTTTCGTAGTGAAATATATGTGGCAGATTTACTCTCACCTGACAGGAACTTGCTGCCACTCCATATCTAATGCTGAGCTGTTAGAGATGGGGAGTAAAATGTCGCTATCTGTGAAAAAAAAAAATGTTAAGGAAAAGACCTATGGCTGTAGTAGCGTCTTATCCTGCCACGGGAAACACTTAATAGGCTAAAGGGCAACCAAGACTCTGTCAGGTAGTGCAATGCCATCTAAAGTAACCCCTTCTCCTTTTATATTTAATTTCTTCTACCAACAGACGATTTCACTCTGCTAAGAAAGGGCCTCTCGAAAGGAAAAGGGTTAAAAATGAGATTATTTTTGTATTATAACACATTATTTTAAAATTTACTTGAATTTTTAGAAAGACCATTATTAAGTGTGTATGATATAGCCTGGTGTGGGAAGCAAGAAAAAATTAATTCGATTCTGAGAGTAATCCCCCGAAGGTCAAGGTCAAAGGGCAAGTATATGGAGAAAAACTCACTTGTACATTTTTCCAGCCATCGTATAATGTCGCTAATGGAAAAATTATTAGTCTTTGATGAATTTTCGACTCACAATCTTATGTTTTGCCAATTAAGCCCGATTATGGATTTTTCAATATTCTTGCTGTTTGAAGATGATTTTGTTCAGCCTGGGAGAGACGACTGATACTAAAGGGAGGCAGTGGTACCATGTCACTCCGAAACATCACACGACTGAGCCACACCACCACAGCACACCCCCACACCAGACCACCACACCACACCACCACTACCACCACCACAACACACCCCCACCACCCCCACCACCACACCATACCATCACCATCACAACAACACACCACCCCCACCCCCACCACCACACCATACCATCATCATCACAACAACAACAACAACCACATCACAGGACTATACTACCACCACCACAACACACGACCACCACCACCACCACCACCACACCATACCATTACCACTACCACAACACACCACCACCAGCCCCACCACCGCACAATACCATCACCACCACCACCACAACAACGAACCACATCACCGCACTATACCACCACCACCACCACAACACACCACCCCCACCCCCACCACCACACCATTACATCACCACCACCACAACACACCACCACCACACCATACCACCACACCACACCACCACAACTCCCCACCACTTCCGGGGCAACAGGATGCAGGGCCAGGGTTCGACAATTACAAAACTTAGAGAGGTCGGACGCTCCAAGTTTTGACACGGACGGTGGGGGCGGCAGGAGAGGAAGACCGAATAATATTGAATCAAGGACGTAGGAGAGGAAGACCGAGAAATATCGAATCACGGACGCAGGAGACCGAGAAATACTGAATCACGGACGCAGGAGAGGAAGACCGAGAATTATTGAATCACGGACGTAGGAGAGGAAGACCGAGAAATATTGGATCACGGACGGCAGGTGGGTGGGATATGGGGAATGCCGGATCCCCCCCCCCCCCGGGCGGGATCTAACTTTTGCACCCTTCTGGAGTTTTTGAAGAGCAGGTGAAGAGATGGAGGAGAGGCATGGAGAACAGGGTGGTTCAAGATGTGTTGCTGGTTGAGAAGCGAACCATTTAACTCTCATCCTTTTGTGCCACGACGTGTTGATTTATATGCATCGTGATAAGCCAAGTACATGATACCAACGTCCGGTTACTGTCTCTCTCTCACTCTCTCTCTCTCTCTCTCTTGCTTGAAAAAGAACTATTTAGATTAAACCATTATTATACGAGTACTTAATATATAATCTATACCGGCAAATATTTATAAACAGTATGCAGTATAAACCTATATGTAAATACTATAAGCATAATATGTCATCTTTCGTATTTTACATATCTTTCTTTAATGTGTAATGCCATGTAATTAATTCCTATAAGTGAATAATATAACCAAAGTATTATTAAGCTCTCGTATCTTATATATCTCGACAAGGAGTGTGAAAAATTACCCTATTCACGTGAACCAATAGCAAAAGGAGGCTAAACAAGAAGTGTGCGTCTCAAAATTATCTGGGGAAACGAACACATGACCCTGTTTCACCTCACAAGAGATTATGTGGGCTTAGTCACCCCTGTGCGTCCGTCAGTCACCCCTTCTGGCGACGATCAGGGGTTGGGGGTGAGGGGCGGTTACGGGCCACGCCTCCCCACTTCCCCACTGTTCTTTTTCCTCATTCTTTCTTGTTTCATTTCCCTTTTTTATTATCGTTAGTGAGAAAAATGAAAAGGGTGACCAGGGAAGCGCTAGAGAGGGAGGAGGGGGAATGAAAAGACAGAGCTGGGGAATAGCTGTGATGAAAGTTAACTGTAATTTTAATCAAGATGTTCGACTTATTCCTACGACTTAGAAAACCTCCCGTAAGCTGAAAGAGTATTTGCATTTCTCCCTAAGTGATTCACTCACAGGATATCATTTTTATTTATTTATTTATCTTCTGGCTATTTACGTACAAGTTTAGGAGAGACTTTTCAGACCTGAGGGGTTACCTGTCGACTTTCTTTACCTATTCTATACGAGAGGCTTTTCCGTAGGTGAATAAAATCGTGTAGAACAGCAAAATTAGACCAAATACTACCTCGCCTGATTTATGGGGTTTAATAGTATACCCACAGCCTTTATCAATAATTCTCAAAATGTAAAAATAGAATAAAATAAAATAAACTGCTACAATCATTTCTCAACCCGCCAAGACCAACAGCTACCATCAACAATTCTCAATCTTCAGCCAGTCCACAACCACTACCATAACCCCTAAACCAATGTACAACCACTACCATTACCTTCAAACCAATGCACAACCACTACCATTAACAACCAATCCACAACCACTACCATTAACAACCAATCCACAACCACTACCATTAACAACCAATCCACAACCACTACCATGAACTCACGATCAATGCACAATCACTACCATTAACAACCAATACACAACCACTACCATTAACTCCCAATCAATGCATAATCACTACCATTAACTCCCAACCAATCCACAACCACTACCATTAACTCTCAGTACATCTACAACTCTGCAACTCATGAACTACACAAAATCAAAATCCCTTTCACCTTTACTTGGCTCAGGTGTTCGTCCTTTCTAGCTTACTTCACGTAGCTCAGTGGCAGAAAAAGACAATGCCAGGGTTCTAACTATTTCCATAACACTTCTTCATGACTAGCACCATATTCTAGTGTTAATCTATTACTACAACTCAGCGTTCAAGATAGAGGGATTGCAATTTTTGGCTAAGTTGGAGTAAGAAGTGTATGACGATATGAAAAAAGCTCACTGGGTTATACTGAAGCTCACTGAATGATATAGGAGCTCACTAAACGGCCACTCTTGTTAGTTATAGAATGGTGTGAGTCAGCATGAGTGGTCAGCAGCAGAAGAGCAGAACTAGAGAGCAGACAACCCACATAACCCTCTGCTGATTACGTACTTCCTTGTCCCCTCTCTCATTACTTAACCCCCTACCTCCTGTGTGTGTGTGTGTGTGTGTGTGTGTGTGTGTGTGTGTGTGTGTGTGTGTGTGTGTGTGTGTGTGTGTGGTTATGTTTGCCCATTTATTCCGCTTCCCTGCAACTTTTCTTTGTCTTTCCGTCTATCTGCCTGTATGTATGTATGTATGTATGTATGTTCCCTTACCCAGGATTATTTGTCTTTTAATCGCAATGTGTGCAGACATCACGATATTAGGTTATTGTGGTTTTGACTTTATCCGACTTTCTTGGTAAGGAACGGCTTCTGCAGTCTCTCTCTCTCTCTCTTTGTCTCTCTAACTCTCTCTGTTTCTGTCTCTGTCTCTCTCTCTTCGTCTCTCTCTCTCTCTCTCTGTTTCTGTCTCTGTCTCTGTCTGTCTATCTTACAGAAGAAAATCATCCCCTGTACTGGCTATCCCCAAGGCACTTAACCCCTTTGAACCGATGACAAGCTTTTACTATAATTCTTCCCGTCTCAGAGGCTGTTACTCACCTTATGAAAGCTCTCTCGTACTGAATGGGTTCATGAAGGCTAAATCTTTCTCCTCTAGTTCGGAAAAAAAAAACTCAAAAAATCGTCTAATATGAATAAAAACTGTAGGTGTTAAAGATAAATCCTCCCTTATCGTCACTTCTCTCACGTATAATTAACGAAAAGGGAAATGCTAAGGTCAAACATCCAGGCAGTCCACACCCTTGCCCCTCTAAAAAACGCGTCCAGTGTCAATACCCAGATCAGAGGAGAAAGCTAGCGATCTCTACATGCTGTCCCTCGCTGAGAAGTCATGTGCGAGCAGGGAGGGGAGATCAATCCTTGCCCCTTCAAAACGAGGACGCTTCAAAGAGAGAGATGCTATCTACATATCTATCTCTAGGCCCAACACAGCCAAGGCCAACACAACCCAGTTTAAAGCCTAGTCTTGCCAAACTCACGCAAGACTAAGCCAATGCAGTTCAGCGTAACCTAATCCAACCCTACTGCACCAAACCCAGCCCAACCCAGTCTAATTAAACATACCCTGATCTAGCCTAACCTAACCTAACTTAACCTACGCCAACCCTACTAAACCCGATATAACCCACCTTGATTAAGCCTGATTACTGGGGTGAAGCGAGACGTTCATGAGCTGAATGAGTGAAATCACGTGCTATACAGACATTCATTTTAAGCTTCCATCACAGATTACCGAGAATTATCTGACACTTCAAGACTTTGTGTGAAAATAGCCAAAGTTTTGTATTTAAGAAGAACCTTGCCCAGCGGATATGCCTATAGTTTATTATGCCCCCCCCCCCATAACCTCGCTGACGGGGGTAAATATAAATAATACAGCTTACAATTCTACAACACCAGTCACTTACCTCTCTTCATATACTTTTCATCACGTTACATAAAAACCCATCCCGCCACCCGCCACCAACACACTGCAGCTACACACTCTCATCCATCACCTCTCCTCTTCGTCACGTCACATCCCATTTTTTTATTTTTTTATTTTTATTTTTTGCAGACCAGAGATGAGAGCCATTTATAATATTGCCACGGTCCAGACTGGCGTTTGTATATGAGTCTGGATACGCCTTATATCATATTTGTTGCGAATGTAGCCTTTAAAGGTAGGCTTAGTTATAACACATCTTCACCCCAAAAAATCTTATGTCTATCTCTCTATCCATCCATCCATCTCTCTCTCTCTCTCTCTCTCTCTCTCTCCCTCTAATGAATACATATTTGCGGCTCTTGGCTTCAATGGATTTTAAAATGAGTGGAGTCTAAGGCACAGGTGGATTTGTTATATTGGTTTCTCGTATGATATGTATAGCGCCTTTGTAAATTTCGATGGCCAAAAGTATTAAGGAATATTTTGCGCACACCCGTATATCAAAATGTTTCGTTCATGTTTCAAAAGGTTAAGTGTGGAAATGAATGCGGTACTTTTTTTGTTTCACTCCGGAGAGCTGGATTAGATAACAGAGAAAGCTGATAAGACTGAACTATATATTTTGACAAAGGTTTTTCGCTACATTCCATTCCTTAAAAAAAAGAAAGAAATGCAGGTGGGCAGATGTGTCTGACAAGTGGGTTGGGGTATTTGGACAGGTGTGTTAAAATGAGGTAAATGGGCAAGTGTGTTAATGAGGTTAATGGGCAGGTGTGTTAACGAAGTAAATGGGCAGATGTGTTAATGAGGTAAATGGGCAGATGTCTTAATGAGGTAAATTGGCACGTGTGTTAATGAGGTAAATTGGCACGTGTGTTAATGCGGCAAATGGGCAGATGTGTTAATGAGGTAAATTGGCAGGTGTGTTAATGAGGCAAATGGGCAATGTGTTAATGAGGTAAGTAGGCAGGTGTGTTAATGAGGTAAATGAGCATGTGTGTTAATGAGGCAAAAGAGCGGGTATGTTAATAAGACAGATGGACAGGTGTGTTAATGACGCAGGTGTTCAAGTGTGGTGAGACGGGAGCAGGTATGTTAGACGTGTGGACAGGTGTTAGACAGATGGGCAGGAGTGTTTGAGACAGGTGGACAGGTGTTGAATAAGCAGATGGGAAAGTGTGTTGATTAACATACCCACCCACCACCCACCTGTGTCCTTAATCACCTGCCCATCTGCATCATTAACACGCCTGTCAATCAGTCTCATTTCCATACCCGCCCACCAATATATTAACCAAAGCATGACTGAGGTTAATTCTGGCTTATCCCTGCTCAGGTCACACTCGTACTGGGATTACCTTGTCACTCGGTATGTCATGGTACTTGTGTCACTCAGGATATGGTACTTTTGTCACTCAAGATATGGTACTTTTGTCACTCAGGATATCATGGTACTTTGTTATTCAGGATATCATGGTACTTCTGTCACCCAGGATATTTTATTTCTATCACTCAGGATATTAGCCAACTTTTGTCACTGATTAATTTCCAGTATTTTCGTCACGCAACCTGCTGACGTTATCCCGTACTTAGTTTATTATATCAATCCTTTTCTCTTCTTTCCACGTATTGAGTTATTCTGCTCCTGTTACTGTGACACGATTTTGTTCAGTTGACGGAAATCTTCATAGTGTAAGAGCCGAAAACAACCTGCCAATTCCCCAGATTCACAGCACGAAATGTGGAAAAAGTTGCGATATTTCGGAAAATCCCTGACATATAATGAGGACTGTGTGTTGTTATTCAGTTTAATATACTCAGTCTGTTTTAGGTCCACTGGAGGTCTAAATCTTCCTTTCCAGTGCAGAGGAAGTGTGAAGAGGAAAGAGGTGTCTGTAGTGAGTGACGCAAGCGAGAAAGTTGTTTTTGTATTTTTGTTATTGCTATTGTGTTCCCAGACTCCTTTAAACGCGAACCCAGTGGACTGCACAAACTGTCCTTCTGTAGCTCACGGTCGTCCTTCAGGGAGAGAGGGAGGGAGATGCGAGATGTCTGTGAAAGTGCTGATACGGTCGTGTATGTAATTCACCGGGTCGGTCAGGATCACTTGATGGTCGTGATCGTCAGCTTTTACCCTCCCGGAAGGGAGCTGAGAGCTCATATAGTCCGATCTAAGGGCAAGGCTGTGACCTTCACACACGCACACACCCGTCCCCTTGCTCAAGGGAGACAGTAACCACCCACTTCGTCAGTGAAACTTTTCGCAACCTGAGTGAGGCGCGAACTCCCGTCTACCAGATGGCAAGCGAGAACGTTACCACTGCACCAGCGAGCGGTGTGTGTGTGTGTGTGTGTGTGTGTGTGAGTGTGTGTGTGTGTGTGTGTGTGTGTCAGAATCTGCATTAATGGACAGCATATGAACATAAATAAACATATTTTGGGACATAATATCAGGACCCCTCTAGTAATGTCACTATTATACCATGCAGTGAATCCATATTGACTTTCTCATCAGTCGTTGTTGTTGCTGTCGCCCCAGCCTCATTGGGATGTGAACCCGGTGGACTGAAAGATGAAACCCTCTCTCAGCAACCCACCATCCTCCTTGAAGGGATAGGGAGATAGATGAGGGATGAATAGATACATCGCCGGGCAACGGAATAGGTTATAATCAGTGCCGTATGAAGGTGTCCCTCTCGAGCGTCTCACAGTAAATTAGGATAACTTTCGCACTTAGCATATATGAGGAAGATGCGAAATTACGAGTGACTGCAGAGAGGAGATGGGTACGCAGGTGACGGCACAATATTAAGGTAAATTGGAGACACGTAGATAAGGAGGAGTGTTACTAGCCAGGAAGATGAGAGAAACGGGAGGTGAGGGTTAGGGGCAGGGTGAGAGGGAGGTGAGGGTGAAAATATACCTACAGAGTATCTAAAAATCTTACATGATGCCAATTAACCTACAATGAGATTACCTATTGGATTAAATTACAATAGTTACGCTTGAGATTCACCTGACCTGTCCTACCTACATTCTTGCCTACTTACATCCTGTTTTCCTGCCTTCCTTACCAAATCTCTACCTCATTCCTTCTTGCCCCACCTTCCCTACCTGCATACCTTGTCCCTTCTTCTCTGCCTGCCTCACCCTGTCCCCTCTTCCCTGATACCTGCCTTACCTCGCCCCTAACTACCTCACCTTGTCCCATCCTCCCTCCCCAGTTGCCTGCTTGTCTGCCTGCCTCACATAGTCCCTGCCTGCTTCACTTTTTCCCTGCCTGCCTCACCTCGCCCGTACTACCTATCTCCTACCTGCCTCCCTGTCCCCTACCTGCCTCACTCAGCCTTGATGTCGACGTTGGTGATTCAATTATCAGGACGAGCGAGTGTGACGGAGGGGTGGCGCCCAGACAACCACACCACCACCACCACCACACCACACCACACCACCACCATACCACCACAACACATCACACCACACCACACCACACCACACCACACCACAACACCACCACCAAAGCATATCAACACACCACCAACACACGACCACCATCACCTTTGGTACGAGGTCATTAAGCTCTAATTAGTTCCAGTTAGCTCCATTCATGGCCGTCACATCTAATTGGACCAAGTGAGACCAATCCAGGCCCTTTCAAGATAAATGAGGTTCAGTTATGTTAGTTAGGATTCATTTACGTCCATTTATGTCCACTCAGTCGACCTTAGGCCCTTTTATTTTTACTCGGGGCAGCTTATATTCCATGCTATAGTCCTTTCACCTTCACTTGGCCCAAACTGTCGTCTTTCTGCGTCTTATTTCACGTAGCTCAGTAGCATCCTGCCCACAACACTTCTTCGTGACTAGCACCATATTCTACTGTTAAACATTCATGGTGCAAAAATGTCAGTTTTAGGCCAAGTTAGAGTAAAAAAGGTACAGTAATTCAAGTTAATTTTTAGCCACCTTCATGCACAGGTAAATTAATTCAGGTGTGTTCCAATATCAGGTCTATTTCAGTCTCTCAGGCTTCAGATGGTTGACAAAGAGTGAGCAGGATGGGCTGAAATCTGTGTGCCATGGTATGATAGGGAAAGTATACCCTGTGAAGATGGACATTTGAGCTCGGCCAGTACGGTGAAATCATAGTTTCCCCTAAAAATATGCTGGAGAGAGAGAGAGAGAGAGAGAGAGAGAGAGAGAGAGAGAGAGAGAGAGAGAGAGAGAGAGAGAGACAGATTTTTATGATGACAGACTATGGAGAAGGGAAGGACGAATACACCCTGTGAAAACAGAGCGGCGAATGAGGGCTGATTATCCCAGTGAAAACACACACACACACACACACACACACACACACACACACACACACACACACACACACACACACACAGATATTCGATGGGGGAAAGCAGGACTGAAAATGGGTGTAGTGGGCAGCAAGGAGTGGGCGGGATGGATTGAGGTTATTGTGGGTATTAGGCAAAAGCGGGGATAACAGAACGAAAAGCTGGGTTCTGGGTTGAATTGCGGAGGCGTACTGAAAGGTCAAGCCAGTGTTTTCTCCTGTCGATAAAGAATAAGATTAAAGGGAAGAAAAGCACTCAGCGATCCGATACACCTGCCGCTTTACGAAACAGGTAAAGAAAAACGGCATCTTACTGAGAGGGGCTAAAGGTGGTACGGTAATTGCAGTAATAGTTGCAGCCACGGTTCACCTGAAATAAGAACCCGGTGGACTGCAGGATGAAGCTTCCCTTTTCTGGCACACCAACATGTCTGGGGAAATGGGTAGGAAATTAAGGGACGTTTGTATGACCAGGCAGAGCAGCCGCCCAGTTCAGTGTCACCACGAGAAGGCGTCCCTCTCCAGCACCTTAAACAGTAATTAGGGCAATAGAAAATGGTGATGGGGGAGACTGAAGCAGGGGATTGATGGAGGAGGGACGCTTTGGTGAAGGGCATGTACTATGGAAGGCGAGGGGAAGAGAGACGTAAAAGTGAAGGCAGGAGATGAAAGGAAATGGAAACGAGAGGAAAAAGCTGAGTGTGGGGTATGGGAAATTGAGGAGAGGGACACATACGGTCAGGGAGAGTGGTATGAGGTGGGGGAGAGAGAGCAGGGTAGCTGGACAGGAGAATGAAGTGCTGGAGGAACTAGGGATTTTTCAAGTAACTAAATAGATAGACAGAGACAGACACAGATAAATAAAGATATATAAACAGACAGATGGATTATAGACAGATATATGTAAATAGATAGATATAGATTTTTTTTACTTGCTATCAACTCCTAAGACACACCGGTAGCTATTGCGATCAAGTCTGTTTTGTATGGACTGTATATACCTGCTGAAAATACGTTTGCACATACATCTACGCTACAAAAGTATTTCGCGAACGCTTTATTCGGTTTGTGCAGTGATCTGGGAAGGAACTATTCGATTTCGGTTCATACTGATCAAAGGTCAAAGGTCAAGGGTCAAGGACACATTTCAGGATGCTGCTTTATATCATGCATGCATTATTTTATTTTGATCAAAGTTGGGAAAAGAAATATGTTAGAGATGAGAAGAGGTGATTTGATTTTCGCAGGAATCCGTCAGAGGTCAAAGGTCATGGATTAAGGTCAAAGTTAAGAGTAGGTTATTATCTCTTGAATGCCTGAACCAATGTGGATCAAAATTAGCATATGTATTGCGCATGGAGATGCAGTGAAGTGAATCAGTTTTAGTGCGAATGAATAAAGGTCACGGCACGTGTCAACATCAGAGTGTGAGTGTGAGGTCTAAGAGTGTGAGGCGATGGATGGTCGAGGGTGATGCTGGCAGAATGAAGGCAGAGGTGCGAGGACAGGATGGGTGTATCATGGTGTAGTGTAGGTTTGAATGGTTGTATATATGTGTGAATAAGCTTGCATATGAACGTTGATTAGGTGTACGGTGTAAAGTGCTGTTATTGTGGACTATGATGGAGGTCGCACCAGGACACTGCTATGAGGGTTGGATGGGTGTATCAGGATGTAGTGTAAATTATGACAGGTGTAGTGTAGGTTATGGCAGGTGCAGTACAGCGAGTGTCCGAGTGCAGACAGAGCGTATGGAGTGCAAGTGATGCCTATAGGAGTGAGGGTGATGGTGGTGGGATGATGGGCAGAGCTGTGAGGAGAGGATGGATGTATCAGAATATAGTGTACTTTACGACAGGTGTAGTGTAGAGTGCAGTGAGTGTATGAGTATGGACAAAGCGTATAAAGTGCAAGTTATGGCAGTATGAATGAGGGTGATGGTGGTGGGATGAAGAGCAGAAATCCAGTG
>NC_137032.1:2922500-3010000 GCF_032717465.1 Coenobita brevimanus | reverse complement strand
GAATTAGCCTAAGAAAAGGTGGTGATAATGATGATAATGATGAAGATGATAACTGTGGCTGTGGAGGGCTATCACCATTACCACCACCACACTACTGCTGCCACCATCATTACCTCCCGCCCCCACCATCCTGCCACCATCCCGCCTTCACTAACACCATCATAACATGACCAAAACTTATTTTTGTGTGTGTGTGGGTATTTCTACAGGGCAAAGAAAATAGTGGTGTAGGGTGTCGGCACAGGGAGGAAGATTGAAAGTGAGATGCGATGGGACGAACATGATGAGAATATGTGGTTCTGCTGGTGAGTGTTGTAATGTTGTATGAATGGTGTGTTTTATATGTGTGTGTGTGTGTGTGTGTGTGTGTGTGTGTGTGTGTGTGTGTGTGTGTGTGTGTGTGTGTGTGTGTGTGTGTGTGTGTGTGTGTGTGTGTGTGCGCGCGCTAGGAAGGAGGATCAAAGCCTAGAAGCCTGTAAGAATTCTCCCACCAAGAAAAGAAAATAACAAGAGCTAAATTCATGATTTGTTCATACTGAGATGTGTACACATTGTGCTTAAAAAACTGGTGGTCATAATCAGAGAGAAATACAGACAGAGGAAGACAGTTCCATGGATGGCCTGTTGCATACATGAAGGGCCGGGAGTCTCTGTTAACTCTTGCATAAGAGAGATGGCTAGAAAAAGCTTGAAAGTGTGCTGCTAGACGGGTACTTCGCGGCCGACGTAATGAGGGGGATGCGAGCAGACATTTCTGAGGAGCAGTGAACACTGAAACAGAGATTTAAAAAACATAACGATGCAACAGTGCGGCGAAGGGACAGAGGTTGAAGGAAGTCATTAAGAGGAAGAGAGTTAATGAGACGACAAGCATATGACTCCAACCTGTTGAAATGAACTGTATGTGGGAAGACTCCCCCACACATGAGCGCTGTACTCTACAAAGGGGCGAATAAAACGCCTGTATAAAGTCAACAACTGTGCAGGAGTAAAGAAGACATGGAGTCGGCTTAGCACACCTAATATCATGGAAGCAGATTATGAAAGGCAGATAATAAAAACTTTCCATAAATATATCCTGTGAGAATAAAATTCCAAGTACTGTCGGTGCTGATGCAGGATTGCCGTTAAATATTTAAGGACATTCCTGTGAAAGACTTTGGCGGGTCAAAAGACGTAGGAATTAAGTTTTTTTTACTACAGTCAGAGATTTGAGCCAAGTCAGACATTACGTGTATCATTGCCTCATCCAGTGTATGTTAAGGTAATTGCTGTGATGGACGCTGCAAGAAACGAATGGAAAGATGAAGGGTGGAAACATGAACGTATGAATGGATAGGGTTAGATGTAGCCTACAGCTTAGAAGGTCACTGATGGACAGAAGGAAGATAGTTGGTGATAAGACAGAATCCTGAAGAACACCAGTGTTGATAGCTCTTGGAGATCGATGGCCCTCTACAACAGCTGCAACAGAACGACCACAAAGGAAGCTGGAGATGAAGGTACATATAGAAGGATAGACACCGCATGAGGGCAGTTTGGAAACGAAATATTTATGTCGGACTTAATTAAAAGTCTGAGATTTCAAGTGCAATGACAAAGCTTTCGCCTAAGTCCCGAAAGGAGGATGACCAGGAGTCTGAAAGGTAGGTGAGAAGATCGCCAGTGAACCGTCCCTCGCGGAATTCATGCTACAATCTAAAGTAAGATTTTGAAAAGAAAGGTGCTTTATTTTTTATTTTGTTAAGAATAGATTTTAAAAATTCAGAATAACAAGTTAAAGCAAATGGGCGATAGTTAGAGGGCTGGGTATATCTATCTATTTGTCTACCTCTGTATCTGTGTATTTCTCCCTGTCTGTCTGTCCACCTACCTGTCTATTTATCTATCTATCTATCTGTTTATCATCTATCTACCTGTCTATCTGTCTGTCCCCTACCTCTCCCTCCCCTGACCCCCAACCCCACTTCTACCCCAACCCATCACTACAAGTCACCATCACTGCCGCCAGCACTTTCACTATCACCACCACCTCCGCTACCATCACCATTCCACCCACTACTGTCTCCATCATCATCATCATCAGTTCGTGGGAAAGAGGGTGATGATGATGATGATGATGATGATGATGATGATGATGATAATAATAATGATGATGGTAATGATCATGAGGATAGTGACGAAGAAGAGCAAGATGATGAAAGAAAGAAAAAAGAAGAGAAAGATGATGATAATAATCATGATAATGATGACGATGATAAAAGGTGTAGTGGTGGTGGTGGAGGGCTATCACTACTACTACTCTCAGTCCTCCACTACTACCACCATCACTATCTCTTATCACCACTACTCTGCCACCACTCCTCCTCCATTAACACCCCTACAACATGACCAAAAATTATTTCTCCTGTGTATTTTCCCAGGGCAAAGAAAACAGTGGTGTAGGGTGTCGGTATAGAGGGGCAGATGGAACGTGAGACAGGGTGGGGCGAGTATGGTGAAAATATGGGGCTATGATGGTGAGTGTTTTGGAATGTGGTGTGGATGGTGATTATGTCTGTCTCTCTGTATGTATGTCAAGCTACCTACCGTCTATCTATCTACCTATCTGTTAGTTTATTTTCTGTCTATCTGTCTGTCTTCAACCCTCTCTCATACCCTTCCCCTTCAACTTACCCACCCAGTCCCCACCAATCCCCTGTATGTATGTACGTATGTATCTTACTATCTATCTACCTATCTACTGTATCTGCCTATCTGTCTATCTATCTACCTATCTGCCTATCTGTCTGTCTATCTACCTACCTATCTGCCTATCTGTCTGTCTATCTACCTACCTATCTGCCTATCTGTCTGTCTATCTACCTATCTATCTGCCTATCTGTCATCATCCAACTATACGCTATGGATTTAATTTCTGTGAAAAATATTGACTCACAGATGTTACCTGTTTACTATTGTTAATAAAGGTTTTGTAGATGTTTAGAAAATAAGTATCTGTCCGTCTGTCTATTTACCTGTTTATCTATCAATCAATCTATCAGTCAATCTATCTATCTATCTAACATCTGTCTGTATGACTGCCTGTCTTATATACCTACCTATCTACCTACAGTACCTATCGACCTACCTTCCTACCTACCTACCCACCTATCTATCTATCTATTCATCTATCTATCTGTCAGTCTGTCTGCCTGTTTATAATCTATCTATCTTTCTATCGGGTGCGAAATGATGAAGTGCGAAGGAGAACTGGAGTTGTTCGGGAGATGGCTGGTAGAGTTGAGCAGAGGGTGTTGCGATGGTTTGGGCATATGGAGAGAATGGACAATGAGCGATTGGTGAAAAAGATAACTAAATCTGATGTGAGAGGTGTAAGGCTGAGAGGGAGACCATGAATAGGATGGATGGACAGTGTGAAGAGAGCGCTGGATGCGAGAGGGATGTCTGTTGAGCAAGGAAGAGTGGCTGTGCGTGACAGAAATAACTGGAGAGAAATTGTGAATGAATAAGTGATGACGCAGACCTGAGGGGATATTCTCCCGCAGTTGGTCTGATCAGCTAGTCAGGTCAGGTGCGGGTAAGGGGATGGGTCTGTTATGATGTGGCAGGGGTAAACCAGTTCTGCTGTCGGGCCCTGCTGCGGATGTCACTGATTGCATTGCGCAGTTGACCCTTGTGCGGTGTGATGCGGTGAGGATCTGTCCGTTCTCCCCTTTGGGGCTAAGATGTGAATGAATGTGTTTGAATGGATGAATAAATGGAGAGTGTGTCGTCCTGTCTCGGCTACCTCCCTTTCCTTGGGGGAAGCAGCCTAGGTATATAGATTGATAGATAGATCTTTCTATCTATCAGTCTATCTATCTATCTCACTTTAAAGGCACGTAATCTTTCAGTTGTTAATATCATGCCCTCACCAGGCTCACACCAATCCCCTGTATGACCTGCAATTCGTAAAGACACAATATCAAGCCCCGGTTCTCCTCAGCTACCCATCCACCTTTGGGCGTATTCTAGAGGGCACAGGAGGATTCTTAGCAACTTTACCTTAGCGATTTATTTTGATTATTTCACTTTAGCATTATTTTCCATGCTATTAATTTCACCTTAATATTGATACGGATTGCACTGATAACATATGAAAGGATAATGAGGTAGAATGTGCAGAATGAATCGCCAAGGAAGAGGTGCCACGAAGCCGCTCCCTGTCGCAACTATCATTTCTTTTTGCGGGAAGTACAAGGGATAATGCAGAACCTTCTCATGCTTGTCGTTCTTCAGCAAAATACTACTACTACTACTACGAATCACCATTATCTTAACTATGGGAGAAGAATGATCATACTGTGCTCTTTTTAGTCCAGCTTGGAATGTATGTGCCATTTCTCTATTTTAATGCCGTCACAACAATTAACACCAGAATACAAAACCAGTTAAAAAAAATATATAGGACTATGAGAAAGCATGTAGTGCCGTAGTATTATTTTTATCTGTTTCGTAGTTACGTGAAATAAACTGCAAAAGGACGAAAACTTGGACCAACTTAAAGTGAAAGGAATGTAGTTTGTTTCAGCAGGCAGAAGAAAGGAATACAGAATAAACTTTCCATATTTCTGGTTCCTTTTGAAAATATAATGTTTGTTTGGCTATGTGCAGAGAATGGAGAATTAAAGATTGACTAGGAGAGTGTGTGTGAGCGAGATGGAGGGGAAGAGGGGAAGGGGGAAGACCGAGGATGAGTTGAGATAATGTGGGGAGATATATAATGAGTGAAGGTGGTGTGAGGTTGAATTGGAAGAGGGGGAAGGGATGACCGAGGATGAGTTGAGATAAAGTGGGGAGATATATAAGTGAGCGTGGTGTGAGGTGGAACTAGGAGAAGGGGAGGGGAAGACCTAGGATGATATGATGGGGATGAAGTGGAGAGGTATATGAGTGAGGGTGGTGTGAGGTGGAGGTAGGAACAGGGGAGGGAAAGGCCGAGGATGAGATGAAGGGATGAAGAGAGGTATATGAGTGAGGGTGGTGTGAGCTGGAGAGAGTGCAGCCTGATGAGGGAAGACAGAATGACAAAGACAATTCGTTCCCGGCCACCTTTTACAGGATTAAGGCGTCTGGCTCTAGAGACAGAAAAGAGTTTCGAGATGGTATTTGTGGTAAGCATTAGTTTCCGTAAGCAAGATGAAATAAACGTGGACATGTTTCCACGTCTCTCCTTCTCCTCCTCCTCCTCCTCCTCCTTTTCCACCTCTTCTTCTTCTTTCACTTCTTCCCTACAAAAACAAAAGTGTGAGTTACGACATTTGAGTTACATTTGAGTTATCTGAGCTGCGGCATCTGGGTTATGACAGTGAATTTATCGTAAACTGTGTGTGCATACGATCACTTGGTTGCGTAACTCTCAGGTTGTTATACTTCAATTGCAAGATTGTACTCAGCGTCTGTCATGGTGTTGGAGAAATGCGAGGAATTTAGATATCTTGTGCACAACCTTTTCCACACCATTAGGTACTGTCAGCTTCATGTGGCACTGACTAGACACACAGACACTGATAGAGTGGATGCACACACACACACACACACACACACACACACACACACACACACACACACACACACCTACCAGTGAATCACGGGGACAATGGTATAATAAAGAGCAGGTTACTGGTGTGTGTGTGTGTGTGTGTGTGTGTGTGTGTGTGTGTGTGTGTGTGTGCGCGAGATCCTAGTAGAACATTAAGGCTATGGAAATCACCACCACCAATACCACCAAGATCACCACTATCCCTCTCACCATTACCATCGTCACCACTACTATTATTACTACTAGCCTTTCAGAAGATTCATTGACTACTGAGGATTGTATTGGTAAGGAGACAGAGTGAGGCAGGGGAAGGCAGGGCAGGAAGGCAGGATGAGGCAGAGGGATAGGCAGCACTAAGCTAGGTGTAAGTAAAGCACAATTAGACATGATGGGTGAGGCAGGATTTAGAAGCAGGGAATACACTAAACAAGGCTGAAATATAGGGCTAAATGCTAAGTGGCACTGTAGGCTTCGTAACACCCTCTTCATAGCGATTTATTTTACACGTTACACCATAATTCCTTCATGTTTGTTACTGATGCAAATGATATCGGTATTAAGGCGATATAAGCAACGTAAAAAAGAATGTTAAGGTGTAATATGCATAATAAACCACCAAATAAAAAGTGCTACAAGGCCCCATGTGCTCCTGGAATACTAGCTACAGGGCTATGAAGCAAGGTTAGAGTGCGTCCACACTAGAGACTTGCTGGTGCGGGTGAGGATTTTTGGATCACTGTTTCCCACAGCCGTTCTCCCTCGCACCCACCCGCGTCCAGTGGGGTCACTTGTATGGATTTAGGTGATGCTAAACTCCCGCCGCACCCGCGTGTCCGGAAGCGTTTGGTGTGGACGCGTCCTTAAACAGGGTGAGGCAGGGTGAGGTAGTGAGGCAGGGTTAGGCAGAGTGAGGCAAAGTGAAGCAAAGAAACACACTAAACTCTTGTGAGGTACAGTGAAGGAAAGAGAGAGGCAGGGTGAGGAAGGATGAGGTACAGTGAGGCATGGTTGAGTAGAAGCGAAGCAGAGTGAGGCAGGTAAGGAAGAGGTCAGCAGGGTAAGGGAGGGGTAAGCCAGGGTGAGGCAGGGCTGGGCAGGGTGAGGTAGGAAAACCTATACACACCGCACCAGTTTGAGGCAGACACTGGATACTTAAAGTGTTTCTTGGTGTGTGTGTGTGTGTGTGTGTGTGTGTGTGTGTGTGTGTGTGTGTGTGTGTGTGTGTGTGTGTGTGTGTGTGTGTGTGTGTGTGTGTGTGTGTGCAGGTAATGTGCAGCGCGTCTGTAAGGAAAAATGCCAAACAATATGTGCGGACATCTGGGTCTGTGAGGTGGAGCCAGGATTCCGTGGGCTTAAATGATGTGTGAATGAGTGTCTGGCCCATTTCGCTGGGGATACAGTTGATATGGTAGTTATCTTTCTCTCGCGCTTCCTCACTGCTTGTTTTGTGGATTTTACCCTAACATGAACCTTCGAGATAATAGGTGATGATGATGATAATGATGATGATGATGATGATGATGATGATGATGATGGTGTTAAAGAAAATGACTATGATGACGATGCTGATGACGACGACGATGATGATGATGATGTTAAGGATCAAAATGACCATGATGACGACGATGCTGATGACGATGATGTTAAAGACGAAAATGACCATGATGATGATAATGATGATGATGATGATAATGATGATGATGATGATGATGATGACGATGATGATGATGCTTTCCTAGTCTCGCTCTAGGCAGGGAACTGTGGGATGCTGCGGACTCCATTTCGTAACGGCACGAGTGATTTCCGGAAACCATTGACAATTTTACGGTGGTTGCAAATCATTTCATCAGACTTGGCCAGCCCTAGATTTGATTTCCCCCTTTTTATATTTATTTTCAATTTAATTCGGCAGGGCATAATCCTGTCAGCACCGAACCTTTCACTGGAATGGTGTTTTTTTTTTTTTAATTTGAAATTTTTAGATTTTGAAGAGGAGGGTTATTAAATTTGCGATATAGTTGCGAGATGCCTACACACACACACACGAACACTCTCTGTCTCTCTGTCTGTCTGTCTGTCTCTCTCTCTCTCTCTCTCTCTCTCTAATTTCGGCTTACGTAAGATGTTTAACCATATTTAAGACAAATCTAGAGCAAAGTAGGTGGAGATTTTCGTCCGTAAATGATTCATATCACGCAATTAAATGGCAGACGAAAGATAATACTACGACTCATCAACTTCTCCATAGCACTTCTTCGTGACTATTATCATATTCTAGTGTAAATCTACTGTTATATCTTAACATTCAAGATGGAAAGGTGGCATCTGAACGTATTGCTAAGGTGAAAAGAGTATAAAAATGTTAAAAATGATCAGGATTAACTTTCTGTTCTAGACTATGCCTAAAGAAAATTCGTGTTTCATTCCAGGACACAGAACTCGCCTCCCTCAAAGTCGCGTATACTCTTTTTACTCTAACTTGGCCCAAAATTGACATCTTTCCCTCTTAAGTGCTGACATGTAAACAGATTGACACAAGAATATTATGCTAGTCACAAAGAAGACCAAGGGAAAGTTTGTAGAGCCGTAGCATTGTCATTTTTTGCTGCGAAGCTCCGTAAAATAAGACGCAACAAGAAGAAAATTCGGGCCAAGTAAAGGTGAAAGAACCATAGTATTTTATTCCGGTTAAGAGGTCAGTCTCTTGGTGTGGCCGTGGGTGAGGCAGTGGGAGAAGGAAATGAATAAATGATGCACGATAGATACTGGTAAAGCTGACTGAGCCGTACCCGCAACACACGAGGACTCACGTGGCACAGTGGAAGAGGAGCGAAATATATGAACCATTTTGCATTTTCGAAAAAGAAACACAGAATTAGCTCTTTTCACCTCAATGAGCTTATTTCTTCCTTACTTTAGCCACTTCCTGACGACTTATATATAGCTGAAGAAGGATCTATTGTAGTGGAGTGGTTAGAAGTTTCCATTGAGGCTTTTATTACGAGGTTATTTCTGACGTATTCCTGTCGGCTTCAAATATCTTCTTGACTTGATATGACTTAACCTAATCTGATTTCCTTTTGGCATTAGTGGCGTGTTTACCCTGGCACTCGTCATATAGTGAAAGGGATCAGTCTGTCTGTCTATTTTTCTGTCTGTCTGTCTGTCTGTCTGTCTCTCTGTCTCTCTCTCTCTCTCCACCATCACCCACACAGCCTCTCTGGGGACATTATATTCCCAACACACTTTACACTGTTGAAGACGAGACATGAGATCAGGGAGCTCACGACGTAGCAGACGCACGTATTAACCTCTCGTGTGGTAATGCTTTCTCTTACACGAATGAAAACGCTTAGGAGCCAGGACAATACATCTAAGTGACATCTTGCATCTAAGAGGAATAGCATATAGGATCACACCCATTAGACGAAGGCAAGGATTGTTCAATAGGGTGTACGAACATGTGCCAAATGGGTTTGCATGGAGCCTCAGAAAGGGATGCTTAAACGGTCCCTAAGACGTAGTAGCATTATATCTTGTTCAATAAGGATTCCTAACCTCAAATCATCAACAATTTTTTATCTAATTTCATCATATTCTACTTCCATTATGTCTGTTGTAAACGAATATACGAAATGTTTATTAACACCGACTGTTAAATAGCGTTTGGTGAACAGAAGTTTTATTAATTTTACGTAAAAATTACACGTCGATAAATTATGGAGAACATTGTGAAACAGGGAGGTGCATGGGTTGCGATACATACCACTGCTTGGACGGTGCTCAATACATCCTGGAGCAGAGAGCAAATTCTAAAAATTATTTTGCGACTTTCGTCAGATAATTTTTACACTGGAAGTATAATTTGGATTGCATGAGCTACATACCTTACTGAACTCGATGATAATGGCTTGGACTAAGAGAGTTTTCAGTGGGAGAGATTTTATGTGAGACGTTCTGATGTTTTCCGACAGTATTTTACAGAAGTCTTTTTTTTTTTTTTTGGTAAGGTAGAGGCAGTGAGGGGGAGGGATGCTCGTATAAGGGGATGTGATGGCTTCGAAATCAAAGATGGGTTGCCGTCCACCAGGTATGCTGCATGGAAAAAGGCTGCTGAGACAGGTGACTTAAAATCTTGCAGATCAATGGGATGGGTCTTTATCATGACTACTGTGTGTATACTTGCCAAGCCAAATGAGCTGCGACGTCCACAAGATCCGATGAAGTAATTAGTGGTTGCTGAAGACAAGGGGAATCTAGGCTTATTGTGTATGTAAAGCAGATCAAGCAAAAGTGGCTCAGTTACTGACAGATCAGTCACAAGCTGTGATATGCAGTAACATATCTTGATCTGACCGTGGCATGGCAGGAAAATCAAAGCATACTTAACCAGGGGGAACAATAACAAGAAGAGCAAGCTCGGAATATTCTCATCTGTAACTCATGAAAATATCGGATCGTAGTAGGAAATATGAATAAATTATGAAATAAATTGTATACATAAAGAATCAAGTGCCCAGCCTCCACGACTGCAGTTTTCTCCACTTGTGTAGTTTCCCTCCTTCTACCTCGTCCTTTCCTCCACTTCTCCCCCCCCCTCCACCTTCCCTCCTCCCTCCAATTTACCTCCATCCAACCCCATTCCCTCCATCTTCTTTCCACCGTCTCTCCCTCCACTTTCCCTCCAGCTTGCCTCGACACACACACACAGCTGGCATTGTGCACTGAGTCCCGTTTTGTCGTTGATATTTTATTTCTAAGTTGTGTTTCTGTGTTGTCCTTCTATGACTTTTTCTGGGCGTGGGGGACTTTGTTGTAGTTGGTGGTGGTGTTCGTATTATTGTTATTATTATTATTATATCTCACCACACCAGTGGTGAGTTATATTGGTCTTGTCAGTATTATTATTATTATTATTATTAGTAGTAGTAGTAGTAGTAGTAGTAGTATTCTTTCTTACGAAGAAGTAAATTGCTCGTATTCGCTTAAATGTAGTTATAGTCATCATATTTGGCCATCTGAGTCCCCCAGCTGGCGGCTTCATCTAACCCAGCATCATCCAGTTCCCAGTACTGATTTTCCAGTTACATCCAAAAACCTCGAAAAATAGTCTATTCGCGGATTCTCAGAGACCGCTAATAGTACAGACTTGAAATTTTTATGGAACATAGCCAAGGTCGGGAGCAGGTCTGAAATGACTATGGGGCCATTTGTGCCAGTAGTTTCTGATATCGCCCAGGGGTCAATGGAAAGTAGTTTGGGGTCACTGAAAGCACAGTTTAAAAAATCAAGAGAGAACTGACCTACAATCACCAAATTTGATACATTAATTGAACCTGATATGCAATGCGTGGCTACCATTCACATACTCTCACTACCACTAGCACCATTATCACCCACACAATCATCACTACCACTGTCACCACCCACAATACCACCACTACTACCATTATTACTACCACCAACACCACCACCACTACCAGCACAGTCATCAGTACTACCACTTTCAGTACCACCATCACCACCTCTCTCACCATGCCTACCACCATTCCCACCACCACCACCCACACTACAACCACTGTCAGTACCACCACCACCACCATCACCACTCCCACCACCACCACCACCACCACCCAACTGCACGCTATAATTTCCTCTTTGTGGTGTACCAAAGGATGTCAACAAGAGGGCCGGGAGTGAATCTGGCATGAGTTCCTTAATATCAGTGGGTGGATGGAGTCACAAAAGGCTTATAGACTACCACAAAAGTTAATAGCGATGCAGATTCAAAGAGATCGCGAATCGTGTTCCCGTAGGTGAAAGACGGTCCCTAACAGCATTATCCTGGGCGATTTATCTTGTCTCTTTCCTCTAGAAAAGGAAATAAATAAATAAATAAAGATAAAATAAAGTGGTATAGAGAAAAGAAAGTTACCTGCATCTCTCCAGTCTATGAGAAGTTGGAATTATGATGATAAGGGGCATGATAAGATGTGACAAACTGATAGTGGTGATTGTGCTGATGATGATACTAATGACAGCAGTGATGATGATGGTGATGATAGTGATTATGGTGGAAATGGTAGTAATCATGGTAATAATGCTGGCTACCATGATAATAACAAGGGAGCACTCAAAGGGCAATAACCCCCGCCCCCCAGGTGGTCTAAGGGCAGAACATTAAACTTTGCCCAGTGACCGATCGCTCTCACAAATCGCCTCACTACATTCTTGCCTGACCTGTAACACTTCCACCAACTTTAGTCTTAATCGGATCAAAGCATCTTAAGGTGACCCTCCCACACAACCCGCTACCCTCAGTGCAATCACACCCTAAGGCCCGAATTTTCATTGATTAAGAAAGCTCCCTAACGCCTCTTTCTAAGCGATTTGTTTGGCTTACTATACAGTACATTACTATCCTTTTCTTATGTTGCTCAGATCTTTTAATATCGCCACACTCTGCATAAGTAAGATACAAAATGACATTACCCAGTCGATCCAAAAATAAATCGTTGAGGAGTAGGTGCTAGGGAGCCTCTTTACCTACGAGAATACGACCCTAAAACTAGAGATGACAGATGCAGGAAGGAGAGTGATGGGTCAGTCATAGTCAAAGGGGTTATAGGTGAACACGGGGCACATAAAAAACATTACTTGCTCTTCTCATCTAGCTCATGTGAATGATTTTAAACTCTCTCTCTCTCTCTCTCTCTCTCTCTCGCTCTGTGTGTGTGTGTGTGTGTGTGTGTGTGTGTGTGTGTGTGTGTGTGTGTGTGTGTGTGTGAAGTAGCAGGGCAGGAACAAATTTCGAAGAAGGCCACTTTTTTTACTGCAACGTTTTGACTAGATAATCGTGCTGTTGGTACAAGCGTTACAATAAAAACATGGAGTTGTACAAGGTCTGCCGTTACTGTGTTACTTGAATGATGTTAGGCAGCTGGTTGGAGGGGAACACAATGGGACGGACATATACAGACGGACACAGCAAGTACGGTACCTTACAAACAAGCAGAGAAAGACAGTGAGACAGAAGGAGACAGATGGTTAGCTGGACAGACAATGTAGTGGAAATATGCAGTAGTGTACAAAATTCACAGGTAAAGACGGGGAGGCGGTGGCTCAATCGGTAGAGAGGTGGCTTGCGGTCCTACCGGACCCAGGTTCAAATCCTCGCTGGGGCAGGGAACAGTTTAAGGATTTGAATTTCATGAAAAGCAGACTTTACCGATCTACCAGAAGACCCGCCGACATGTCGTAAAAATACCCCCGCTAATACCAATACACCAATCCTGTATGAGACAGCCCTAGCATGTATTCAATATGGACGGTGGGTGTTAGCGCCGAAGTAGTGACATGTAGAGGTGTATGGTATGTAGGAGGACAACTGGGCCTTGAGAGCAGGCTGTGAAGCCTATGCCGAGAGTCGAGCACATAAAAAAAAAAAAGAAAAAAGACAGCTAGACAGACAATGAGGTGGAAATATGCAGGACTAGTGTGCCAAATTCATAGTGTTTTAATGTTTTCTCAACGTCCTTACTCTCCCACCACCACCAACACCACATCCACGCAGGGCATGCTAGACAAATGGTGCTTCCGTGACAGGGATGAATAAGGTGGGAAAGGTAACACGTAAAACCAATAACCCTTTCATTAACCGCCTACCTCATGAATTTTGTACCCGTGAGGTGTTAAGGGTATGGCATTTTTGTATCCTTTTCTTTCAAGTTTGGGTTAGATCTGTAATACAATTTATTAAACGCTGGCAAAAAACTTTGGTGTAGATGAATGGACCTCGAATTATCTTATCCTATGTACTCTTATCCTATCCTAGCTTATCCTGTTTTATCTTAGGTATTCTTATCCTATCTTATCCTATGTATTCTTACGTACTACCCTTCGCCTACCGCATCATAGACGTAAAGGCCATGGATGCCAAGTTCAAGAAACCCTGTAAATCACCACTTGTAATTCCTCAGACGGTCTTTTTTGGGGGAACAAGGTCACAAAAGGGTTAACTACCCGCCCCTTCCCCGGAAGGGCTCGGGGACGGTTTATGTTTTCACTTGGTTTGTCTTTGTTCGTTTGTCTGTCTGTCTGTCTGTTAACGACTTTACGCGAGAACTACAGGTGCGATACTGACTAAAATTACAGGGATGATGGGCTATGATGTGGTAAGGGTGATGATGCTGAAGCGCGACTGGGTTTATTAAACGTTTCAATAATCTAAATAAAATCACCTGGCAATACTAATAAGAATAACAATAATAATAATAATAATAACAGCAAATGATGGGGTATTAATGTGTGTATTCACTGAGCAAAATAAAGTCATATTGTGGTCGTAGAAATAAAACACAACAAGGTACTCAGTAGGAAAGTATATACAGGTAAGTCAGTAAGTCGACACCTACCGATCAACTCCCGCTCCTGGCAATATGGTTCACGAGACAAATGAACCGGACACAGACGAGGAGGGGGGGTTAGCAGTGACAGAGAGAGAGAGAGAGAGGGAGAGAGAGTACCAGAAAGGAATACTACACTGGAAGAGAGGACTTGGCGAAGAAGGGAAGAGGTTCAACAGGGGAGGAGGAAGGGTTCAGCAGAGAAAAGAAAGGGGTTCAAATCAGCAGGTGGTTTGAGGGCCTTGGCTCACCAGCTGCCTGTACCTTTGATCTGAGAAACACCAGCTGACTACTCCCTCCCTTCCTTCCTCTCCGCCTCACACTAAAATTCCACCATCACTTCCACTACACTTATCAGCCATCATCTCTGTTACTATCACCATCATTCACCAGCTCATCTATACTACTTTCGCTTCATCTTGGCCTAAAATTGTCGTCTCTCCTGAATACTGAGTTGTAACATTGGATTATCAGTGTCTGCCCTTCATTATTTATTAATTTCCCACACCCATACAGCTACTCCCACACCAGCAGACTGACTCGACCCCGCCTCACCTGAGATACCCCCACGTGAGTTTCTAGTGACGCTCTGTTTATCGACCACGTTGCCTAATGCCATCCTTCAGCCAAGAATATTTGTCTCAGTATACATACACACACTCTCTCTCTCTCTCTCTCTCTCTCTCTCCTATGCATGACCACAAGCCGCCTCCGTGTCATGCAGTATACAGATTGCCTGATCCAGTCTCGCGATGCAGCAGAAACATGAGTGAGATATAAGCCAGAGCCGCGGGGAAGGCCTGGGGTGTTGGTCAGGCATAGAGGGGGAAGTGCAATGGAAAGTATAATCGTCCCTTGTCAAGTTAAGAGAGCTGAAAAAAAAAAAAAAAAATAGACTTGAAGATTTTGTTGAGAATATTCTGAAACCTCTACATAGCTCTGAGGAAGAAGGAATGTTTCACCATGGAGAGCGGAAATGTCTGGTATTATCTAGAGGACCAGATGATGATGTCAGCCAAAGAGTAAGGGTTAAGGGAAGTAGTCTCTTACTCCTTAGGCCTCGAGACGTTTCCCACTGGTGAGTAAAATTCGTATGACGTTTGGCAGAATAAAATCGATATGCCGTTACCCAAGATATCAAAAGTAACGTAACGATGATGATACTGTTAATAATAAGAGTAAGATTATTGACGATGGTACAGTGCTGGTGATTGTAGTTAGAATTCTCCAGCTAGATTAACAGCTTTGTCTAATGAAAGAGTTCGGCTTTTTTTTTTTTCCCATGTAATGCTGTCAGGTATGTTAGTCCATCTCCTGCCCTTCAATGCACTGGACAACGAGAGCCTAGTCAAGGGTTCTTACGCTTCAAAGGGGATAACAACTTAGAGACTGGATGCTACGGTTCTATAACACTAATGATGATAACAAAACCAGTAGTGATAATAATCTAAATAAAACAATTCACAAGTTCCATACTCATTGACAAGGTGATGTAGAACAGGGAAGAAATAGTTACCCCAAAACAGACCCTCCCCCCACCTTCTCTCTTTCTCTCTCTCTCTCTCTCTCTCTCTCTCTCTCTCTCTCAGCGTACCCTGGCCATATAGCAAGCTCATCCTCCAGTACCGTCTCCGCGTCACTCCTGGATCATCCCAGAAATAATAGCGGAACTTCCCGAGCCTCACACCCGACCAGACCCATTACCTGCCGTACCCCAGGAAGTGATACGCAGGGTGGTTCATATATAGCGCCCCTTTGTCACTCCCCAGGGCGATTTCTCGGGTGCTGAGGGGGAGGCCTGGTCAACGTTATCAGTGTCTATAATGCATCATTTTTTTTTTATTTCGTTTATCTCATAGTTTGGCCATGTGGAGAGCATGGAAAATGAGGAGGCAAATGGGAGTGTATGTGAGTGAGCTGGAGGGGAGAAGGGGAGGAGAAGACCAAGAATGAGATGGAAACAGACTTCCCATTTCCTCTGCCACACCCACACCAGCAGAACAAGCCTTCCACGCAAGACACTAAATAACACCAGATGGGTTTTCAGAGGAGCGGTATTTACGAACCATCCTGTGCTAACAGTTCATTATTTAATCCTTTATGGGCCCAGGGATAGGTTACTCAGTGTTGACATTTAAGGGGAGGGTGATCAGTCGCCCTTCCCTGAGCGGTACTAGGTGAGCAAAAAGCCCCAGTCGTCTCTTGGGCCAAATCCGACTGGTGCGCCCCCAATAAACTTCCAGGCGTCAGTTTGGTTCTATGGTCATCATTCAACGCAGTAAATGGTTTCCTGGGCCACGAGAAACCATTTGGCTTGACACTGAGGGCAGACACTTACAGGCAGCAGTAATCATCATCATCATCATCATCATCATCATCATCATCATCTTCTTCTTCTTCTTCTTCTTCTTCTACTTCTTCTTCTTCTCCATCATCCCGCCTCTTTTTCCCATTCACAGGTGGGGAAAAGCCAATTCCATAAAGCAAGGACAAAGGAAACTCATGATAGTCGGAAAACTAATCAAAAGCATGCTAAATGAAGTGGGCCACACACTTATCCACTCACCAATCAAGCCCCTGGGGTCTTAACAGCTTCTCACAGGTACACCTTTTCACACATTTACAAATATGCACATCACATTACCTATCAGTCAGCCCGACGACAACTGAAGTAAAAAAAAAAAAAAAAAAGAAAAGAGTGGGGTTACATTCCCTTCTTATACAATCTTCCGTACAAAATTCACCCAACCAGCTGATCCTTTGTCAACTGTCTAGCCTTATCATGTTTCACTGCCTCCCTTTCTCACACATTTACAGTGCCCATCCACCTTCTTCTTGGCCTACCTCGCCTCCTCCCACCTTCAAATCCACTCACATATATCCTCTTCACCACCATGATAACCATTCTTTCCTTACGACCATACCTGTTACACACGCTCTCTTAATCTCTTTTGTCAACAGACCTCCTAACTTCACATCTTTCACGAATTACAGTACTTCTCTCTCTGTCTGCTGCTTGCATCAACACATTTCTCAATAACTCGTCACCATTGCATTAACTCCTACCTTTTCGTTTTCACGCCAACCAAAGTCTCAAACCCACAAGATAATGTGGACAATAAAATTCCTTCAGCCAATCTTTTTCCAGCCAACACACTCAGCCCTCACTCTCGTATCAAGGCCTTCATAGCACCAACCACTTTCCTTCCCTGTGCCACATTGCTTTCTTCCTCCTTTGCACATTTACATCTGGAAATGTTGGGTGGGAATGAGATATAGGTTAGAACTTGAATTCTTTATATTTTCTAATGTTTCGGGATAGGTTATGTGTAGCCAGAAGCGTCAGAGAGAGAAAAAAAAAAAGAATTCAAGATCCAACCTGTGTCTCTCTCCTACCCAACATAACATTTCCACACGTCGCAATGGATCGTCTACGTTTACGTCTTTTTTCTGTCATCACACCCAGGTAACTGATTCTACCACCTATTCGAGCATCTCTCCACTGGCCAGAACATCACACTGGGAGTCATCGTCTCTTTCCAGAACATCACGGTATTCTTACATTTACATTCAACGCACGAGGCTCACAGACTGTACTGCTTAAAAATCGTCTGGTAGGAGCAATACAGGGAGAAGGATGCTATCATACTGCAGGTGTTACTCTCTCTCTCTCTCTCTCTCTCTCTCTCTCTCTCTCTTTCTCTCTCTCTGATGCATCTTATAATACAGACTTCTCTTATTCTTGTGTCTTATTCTCCTCTTTACCTTTTCTCCTCCTTCCCTCTACTCTTCTCCTTGCCTCTTTCATTTTCTCTCTCACTCACATTTTCTTTGCTCATTTTTCTGGAGTGGAATGTATCTTTTAAAACGCTGCCTTGATTCCTCTTTGACTGTGGGCAAAAGAATTCTATCTTATTATGCATTTTTTCTCCCTCGCGGTAAGTCGTACATCAGCGTCCGCAGGAAACAGGGCTGATATTCCCACAAAGTCCAAGAGAGAGAGAGAGAGAGAGAGAGAGAGCTCTTTACCTTGCTGACCTGATCAGTTCATATTCCCTTCATACTGTATCACTGAGAAAAGTTTGGTCGAAATCCGTCCAGTGGTTCAGAAGATATCACTCCCACACCCATATGTCCTTGACCTTTGACCCACTGATTTTGCTGACCTAATTAGTTCATTGTCCTAACATTCTGTATCACTCACAAAAATTTGGTCGAAATCCGTCAAGGGGTTTGCAAAATATCGTGCCCAGACCCATATGACTTTGACCTTTGACCCTTTGACCTTGCTGACCTAATCAGTTCATCTTCCCATCATACTGTATCACAGACAAAAGTTTGACTGAAATCCGTCGAGAGGTTCTGGAGAAATCTCGCCCACAAGGATAAAGTAAGTCGACCCCATATACCCTTGACCACTGGCCTTTCCCTTGACCTTTGACCCTTGACCTATCTAACCCGCATAGTTCATCATCTCATACTGCATCACTGACAAAAGTTTGGTGGAAATCCGTCAATGGGTTCAGGAGATATTGCGCTCAGAAAATGTCACGGACTCATGTACAGTACCGACGCACGCACACAAGCACGCATGAACGAACAGACCATTCACTTACTGGCCCCTCCACCATAGTTGGGCAGAGGCATACTAATAATAATAATAATAATAATAATAATAATAATAATAATCTTACTTTCAGTGCTTTCATTTATAATTTCTGCATCTTCTCAAGCCCAGTGGTAATAGAATGGTGATGGTTTTGGTGATTGTGATGGTGATGGTGGTGGTGGTGGTGGTGGTGGTGACAAAATTAAAGATAAATGTAAAAATAAATAAAATAACCACAACAATGACGAAGACGATGTTGCTTCTCCTCATGAAACATTTACTCGTGTGCCTTCAGGGGGAAGGAGCGAAAATGAAACACTGAATAACAGATGCAACAAGAGTGTGTAAGAATGAAGGTGGCTGTGAATGAATGACCGTGCTATGTGAATGAAACAATAGGCAGGCAGATGATGGTATTGATGATGATGATGATGATGATGATGAAGATATACTTGTAGTTTGTGAAAATGATGATTATGATGATGATATGTATATTATATAATAAAGATGATAATGATGATGATATGTATATTATATAATAAAGATGATAATGATGATAAAAATACGAGTAAAGATCGTGGTCATGATAATGATGAAAATACGAGTAAAGATGATGATGATTATAATGATGATGATGATGATGATGATGACGATGACGATGATTATGATGATGATGATGATGATGATAATGATGACGATGATGACAATGATGATGATGATGAAAATACGAGTGGATATTATGATGATGATGATCATGAAAAAACGGGTGGAGATGATGATGATGATGATGATAACTATGGAGATAATGATAACGACAAAGATGATGATGATGATGAAGTTGAAACATCTGCTCGTGTGATGTGGAACTGAAGGGTGAGACAGAGGCAGTGAATAATGGATAAGACAGTAGACTGTGAGAGTGTAGGAGGTGTGAATGAATAATATAGGTGAATAAAAGACAGTGGGAGGCAGAGGGAAGGTGAGGGAATAAATGAATGAGCGAGAGAGTGAATGAGAGGCTGAATGAATGAGGATAGTATTGAATGGGTGAGTAAATCTGCGAGTGAATTAGGAATATGTACGTGAGAGAGAGAGAGAGAGAGAGAGAGAGAGAGAGAGAGAGAGAGAGAGAGAGAGAGAGAGAGAGAGAGAGAGAGAGAGAGAGAGAGAGAGAGAGAGAAATTGGCTACAAATCCGAACAAGCCAAGATTTCGTTGATATATTACTGAATGACTGAATGAGAAACAGATCTAATGTGTGGAGCTGTGAGCAGATGAGAATGTGAATGAGATTGGGAGAGCGACAGCGAAAGTAAGGGAGATTAAAGTGAGTGAGAGAGTTGAGGATATTATGACAGTGATTGAGTAAGCCAATGACTGCGTGGGTAAATGGGTGAACGGATGGGAAAGCGTATACGAGACTGAAGTACTTATCCGAGCAAGTAGATGAAAGTATGAGTAAATGGTAGGAAAATGAGTAAGCCAATGAGCTGTAAGAGAGCGAGAGAGACAGGAGTGAGAGAGCAAGAGACAGGAGTGAGTGAGTGTGTGTGTGTAATCAGAGAAGAGTGAGACAGAGTGAGCCTTCTTCACCACACACCGTCATGCACTTTCACTAATCAACATCACCACTACCTGACGTCACATTTTCGCACCATGACGTGACACTTAGCACCACTATGACTTCACTAACATCATGGCGTCAAAAAATCCATGCCTCACCTCAAACCACCACCACACATACCACACCCTAATACCACAACATTCACCCCATCCCTCACCCTATCCCTCACTCTTATCTTCTCTCCTTACCACTGCCAAAGTTATTCAATAGATTCTCTCTCTCTCTCTCTCTCTCTCTCTCTCTCTCTCTCTCTCTCTCTCTCTCTCTCTCTCTCACACACACACACACACACACACCCTACACTCGCCATACACACACTCACACCCACCTCTCTCTCTCAAAACAGCTGATCAAATGTTTATATAGCTCAGAGTCTGGGTGGTGATCTTGTAAGGAAGTTCCCTAACACCTCTTCCTAAGTGATTTATTTTACTTACTACTCTTCTCTCTCCTCTTCTGTGTCATTCAAATAATTCCAGTACCGCCATTTTCAGCAAAAATAACATGCATTCTGATATTAACTAGTCGTATCTAAAAATAAATCGCTAAGGAAGAGGTGCTAGGGAGCTTCCTTAACTGACGACAGTATGGACCAAGAACACAATTTAATACTTTATCACCTTTACTAAAATACAACACATTATTTTTAGTACAGTACAATATTACATCATTACTTTCGCTACTACCCAGCACACGTCACCTACAGCATTTTTAGTACAGTACAATATTACATCATTACTTTCGCTACTACCCAGCACACGTCCACTACAGCATTTTTAGTACAGTACAATATTACATCATTACTTTCGCTACTACCCAGCACACGTCCACTACGGCAAAACACAACACCATTTCCATCACTAACGAAAAACACAAGCTTTCAGTTCGTGTAAAACGTTTATTAAATGTAATATTAAAAGTGCAATGCAAACGTCCCTTTACGGTATTACACAGGATGCTAAATATTTCCACCACACACACACACACACACACACACACACACACACACACACACACACACACACACACACACACACACACACACACACACACACACACACACACCAGAATTTCAAATATCTTACATATACTGGTAGCACAATATACACAGCATACAGTATACGCATATTCTTTACCTAAATTTACCATCCTTTATTATCGCAGAATCATTTCCTAAAAAAACAGAGAGCGAATGTAATTTTAATCAACAGTGAATCTAATCACAACACGAAATGGGTATAACTTTTGATACGATAAAGCATTTTATTAGATTTTCCCATCACTTCCAGACGATTTTATTCAGCTTAGAAGAGCATCCTAGGAGTTAGTGGGTTAATGAGGGCACTGTGTTACCCTCCAGTACCAAAACTCTCTCCTGAGCTGAGTAAAAACGTCTGTAGACAGGTAAATTAAAGTGAAAATTACGTCAACATAATGAAGACCTTAATAATATAAAAATAATACCAAAGCGATTTTTACGGACAATATTTTTAAGTGATAAATACCTCGACGAATTAAACAGGCAAATGCTTTTAGTAGTGAGCCGGTAATTCTGATAACGCAGGTTTGAACTCAAGTTATTGGGATTTTCATCGCTGATACAGCTATAGGGCTCTATGACTCACTCGTGGCAGAATAGAGTTTTCCCGACCGTGGAAGGGGTAAGGAGGAGGCAGTAGGAAAGGAAGAGGCAGTAGGAGGTTTCCAGCACCCTTGTGAATACGACCCAGTGTCCTCTCGTCACACATACTGTACTGCATCAAAGAGCCACTTAACACATTGTTCTGAAAATATTTGCACGTCCTTTGCACAACAGAATGAACAATTTGCAGTTCTCTCGTACGACTGTATTATGCTATGTTATGCTAAATGGGTTCCTCACACATTAGCCAGAAGCATGATCATATGTATTTATATATCTAGATATCTATACCTATCTATCAATACACACACACATATATACACAAACGGTATATCTATATCTATATCCGTATCCATCCATCATCAATCAATCAATTTATCTATGAGAGAGAGAGAGAGAGAGAGAGAGAGAGAGAGAGAGAGAGAGAGAGAGAGAGAGGGGCCCAATCGTTAAGGCGTCACCAACTTTTCAAGGAATTTTCATGACTTTTTCATTCCACCCAATCAAGTTACCCCCGTGTGCTCCTTCTCCCCCCCACCCTCCTGCTCCTTGCCACCCATACCCTCTTTTGGGACGAAGATGGGGGTGCAGTGGTTAGCGTATCCAGCTCGCCAGTGAAAGAACATGAGTGCGAGAAACTGCTTCAACTATGAGCTTGTTCATCCAGCAGTAAAATTGGGGACCTGGGTAGAACATCGGTGGTTGTGGGTTCTATTTCTGACTGAGATTTAGCTTATACAGATTATCTTAATTTTTTGACTTTCGTCCAATCGATAGGCATTAATTCTGAACCTTCTTTAAACCCTCACTTTACCCCTTGAATACGATGGGTTTTTGAGCTGAATAAAATAATCTGGGTTCTACTGCACTCCGTTCTTAAGTGGGAAAGAACATATGATGATGATGATGATGATGATGACGATGATGATGATGATGACGATGATAATGATGATGATGGTTGTCGTGTTAGTCGTGATAATGATGATGATGATGATGATGATCATGATGATGATGATGATGAGAAGGAGGAGGAGGAGGAGGAGGAGAAGGATGGTGATAGTGGTGGCTGTCGTGTTGGTCGTGGTCGTGGTGGTGAAGATGATGATGATGATGACGAAAAAACTCATAAGTTCTGACGTGAGTTCCCGGCGGCATTGAGGGAACTTCACAGGCAATTTTACGTAAAACTTAGGACCTGCGCAACTTATTTTTCTAAAGCAGCGATCACAACTTCCAGCAACACACATCTGAAGGAAGTTTATGGCGATAACACCGATGCCCTTGAGTCTCCAGGCCTGATGAAAATAAAACTCACTGCTGACGTTGGTGCTCAGGCAGAGGAGGCTCATACCTAAGGCTGCAAGGATGTAGTGATTGTAGTGGAGCGTAAAGGGGCACATTTACATGGAGGATAATGTGACTGAAGGTCCAAGTGTGCGGGATCTCAATAGACTGATAAATAAATGAATGCATGAATGAGTGACAAGCCAACTGAGTGACAGGCCAAATGGTTTCCTGTAAGCCAAGAAACCATTTACATCGCTGGGTGGTAACCATATAACCAAACCATACGTGCTCCTTACGTGTCAACAATTGGTTTGGTGGAGGGTTAGTGCCCCTCCCCGTAAAATAAATAACTCAAAGTCAAATGGCCACCCCTTATGGGATTATGGCGTCTGGCAATAGATAGACAGATGAGTGAATAAATTAATTAATAAACAGTACAAGAATCTATCTATCTATCTATCTATGTATCTGTCTATCTATACATACATATATATATATACTTTCAGAACAACGTGTTAATAAGCGTCTCTTTGATAGTGTACAGCATGTGTGATGAAAGAACACACTGGGTTGTATTTACAAGGGCGCTGGAGGCTTCCCTACTGCCTCTTCCTTAACCCTTCCACGGACGGGAAAACTCTAGTAGGTAACTTGCATTCTGTTGCAGCTAACACCAGGCAACTTTATTCAGCCGCGAGTGAATCACAGAGCCCTTCAGTTTTACCAAAGATGAAAATCCAATGTCATCCTGTTACAGTGGGTTCGAACCTGGGTTTTCAGAATTACCAGCTTAGTATTAAAAGCTTTTGTCTGTTAAATTCGTCGAGATATATATCACATAAAATTAGGTGTCTGTTAAATCGCAATGGTATTATCAGTAGTAGTAACTCATCACTTATTGCTTTTCTTTCCTTTACAGGTGGCTTTACATTGAGCGACAAGCCAAATGGTTTCTTGTAAGCCAAGAAACCATTTACAACGCTGGGTGGTAACCATATAACCAACTCATACGTGCTCCCTACGTGTCAGCAAGTGGGTTGGTGGAGGGTTAGTGCCCCTCCCCGTAAAACAAATAACTCAAAGTCAAATGGCCATCCCTTACGGGATTATGGCGTCTGGCAATAAATAGATAGTAACTCATTCAATCCCTCATTTTGATGACACATTTTTTCACTTTAAATGTCTACAGTTTTTTTATTCTTTTTCAGCTCAGGAGAGACTTTTGGTACTGGAGGGTAACACAGAGCCTTCATTAACCCACAGACTCCTAGGATGCTCTTCTAAGCTGAATAAAATTGTCTGGAAGTGATGGGAATAAATTAATAAAATACGTTATCATATTAAAAGTTAAATCCATTTCGTAATGTGATTGGATTCAGTTTTGATTAAAATTACTTTCGCTCTCTGTTTTTTTAGGAAATGATTCTGTGATGATAAAGTATGGTAATTTTAGGTAAATAATATGTGTATACTGTATGCTATGTATACTGTACTGCCACTATCTGTAAGATATTTGAAATTCTGGTGTGTGTGTGTGTGTGTGTGTGTGTGTGTGTGTGTGTGTGTGTGTGTGTGTGTGTGTGTGAAATATTTAGCATCCTGTATAATACCGTAAAGGGATATTTGCATTGCACTTTTAATATTACATTTAATAAACGTTTTACTCGAATTAAATGTGAGTGTTTTTCGTTAGTGAGGGAAATAGTGTTGTGTTTTGCCGTAGTGGACGTGTGCTGGGTAGTAGCGAAAGTAATGATGTAATATTGTACTGTACTAAAAATGCTGTAGTGGACGTGTGCTGGGTAGTAGCGAAAGTAATGATGTAATATTGCACTGTGCTAAAAATGCTGTAGTGGACGTGTGCTGGGTAGTAGCGAAAGTAATGATGTAATATTGTACTGTACTAAAAATAATGATGTGTTGTATTTTAGTAAAGGCGATAAAATGTTAAATTGTCTTCTTGGTCCGTATTGATTTCAGCTAAGGAAGCTCCCTAACACCTCTTCCTTAGCGATTTATTTTTGGATGCGGCTAGTCAGTATCAATACATATGTTACTTATGCTGAAAATAGTGGTACTGGAATTATTTAAATGACACAGAAGAAGATAGAGAAGAGTAGGAAGCAAAATAAATCGCTTAGGAAGAGGTGTTAGGGAGCTTCCTTAACCGGCGAGAATACGGAATCTAATGCAAGTGGAGTTATGTGTTTCAGTGATGGTGATATACAGTGTCATTAAGTTTTAGTGAAGGTGACAGAGTGTTATACTGAGCTGTAGTTATGGTGATGAAGTCTCTTTGTTATGATAATGATGATGTACCGTATTTCTTCCGCGTTACTACCACCACCACACTATAAGAAGATATTTCCCTAGCTTAACAAAATCACAAGGTTGCCTGCAAGTATGAAGAAAAACTCTCCCCCAGACCTGAACGAGTTAAAAATATGGCGAGACAGATCGGTCAGAGATCTTTACTACGAGTGCGTCTCACCCAAGCTGAATAAAATCGTGTGGATATTGACAATTTCGTCCTTTCAACTAAATAAACTCGTTCGGTCGTAAAATAGAAAGCTACGAAAAATACATAACCGAGGAGACGGGCCTAATGAACGGCGTGAGAGTGTGGCTGGAGGAGTTAATGAGGTGGAATGCTTTGTGTGGAGAATTCTTTGTACTAATTATAGCACACCTGAGACTTACCTGAGCCACACTTTTCTCGGCACCACCACCTTTTAGCCACACACCCTGAGCTTCCTACTGACACCACACACAAAAATGCCACCACACCTGCCAAATTGACACCACCACATCACCTTCACCACACAACCACCTCTACCACTCACTATACTACCACCACCATCACTGCACTACCACCACAACCACCACCACACCACCACCATTGCCATTACACTACATCTGCCACTATATTACTACCACACCACCACTGCCACTACCACCACCACACCACAGCATCTGCCAACAAACTACAACCACCACACTACCACCACTGCCTCTACACCATCACCACTACAACCATACTACTACACTACCATCACCTCACTACCACACCAGCACCACCACCAGAACCCCATCACGAGACCACAAGAGCACATTATCACTCTCACTACCTCCACCACACAACCACAGCTACCATTATACTACCACTACCACTGTCACCATACTACCACAACTACACCACCATATCTGCCACCACCACACTACCACATTTGCCACTATACTACAACCACCCCACTACCACATTTGCCACTATACACTACCACCACCACACTACCACCACCACCTTATCAGCACTGCTACTACACTACTTCCATCACTTCAGTACCATTTCTGCAACTATACCACCACCACCACCACTACCACCACCACACCACTACCACCACCACCACCACCACTACCACCACCACACCACTACCACCAGTGACAATATATTACCACCACCATTCTACCATTTTTGCAACAATACTACCACTATCACGACCACCACCACCACCACCACATTACCACACTATCACCACCACAGCTACACCACCACCACAACACTATCACCACCACACTACCTCATTATATCACTTTAACTAGGCCTAAAATTGCCATCTCTACATCTTGACTGCTGAGATATAAAGAGCTATTACACTAGAATATCATACTTGTCAAAAAAGCAATGGAAAGGATGTACAGTGGTTGTATTGAAATCTACCCCTGAGCTTTATCAATATTTTTACACCAGACTGTGAGTCTAGTAACGAAGAAGTGCAGTGAAAAAGATGGAGAGCTGTAATATTGTATGATCTTGCCACTGACCTACGGGATACAACCTGAAAAAAAAGAATGAATATCTTTTTCAATAAAATGTAAATGTATTTTAACACAATCGCTGTGAATTCCACCATAATCTCTGCAGTAACATTTATACATATTTATTCTCACATCTGCAAATTTACCCGTTTTATTCTAATTCGCCTAAAATTACCATCTCCATTTTGAACTTTGAACTATAAGAATAAATTACTACAAGAGTGTTGTGCTAGTCACGAAGCCATGCTATGGGAGGGATGTCTAGCCGTAGCATAACTTTGAACTATGGGAAATAAGCTGTAAAAGACGAAAATATTGGCCAATTTGAAGCGAAAAGAGTAGAGTAAATTTATCTCTTTGCTTGTACAGTATAAGAGTTGCTGAAGGTAACTGTAAGACCCCCAGGAATATTTACCTACGAATTCTATAACTGCTACAACCAATACTGCTACAACTACCACCAAACCACAACTACTACTTCAGTGTTACAAAACTACAGCTTCTAATGTCACTAATACATATACCACCTAACTAACCTTTAAATGTCATATGCTGTATATTCCCCCTTACTATTACCTCTCTCTCTCTCTCTTTTTGATGTACAGTAAGGGACTAAGTGTATGGGATTTTCTAGGAAACTTAATTATTTTATGGACGGGAGAAATGCGACGTTAATCACTTTACCTCATGGAAGGTGCTGGAGAGGGAGGCCTTCATGTGGTGGCACTGAAATAAACAGGCGACTCCACTACCCAGTTACGAGTACACAAACGTCCCTCAACTCTCACCCTATCCCCAGTGAGAATGACGCTGAACGCAAGGGGAGGACAATTCAGCCAGCGGTCCTCTGACTTAAGATATCAGATGTAATTACGGCTTTAACTACTACCACAACTACTACTACTACTTCGGCGATGGACGGGAAAACAGAACTGGATAAATTATACCACGGAAGTAAATATTGAGACAATCATGAGGCCTGTGCAGCGTTCGTCATATGTACTGCAAACTTAGCACCAGTCTGATTTTTGGATTCGCTAGCGGACGAGTTGATGCGCCTCAATATACAAGGCGTCCGCGATTGTTTTTCTTTTTTTTTTCAAACTTCTTGACATTTTTCTTGGGCTAATTGAGTGAAAAATCCTGTATCAACATAGGCTCAACGCTCAACCGTGCAGAGCTACAAAAACTAATGACATGCTGGCTGAAAACGCCCCTCATAATTAAGCAATAAAGCCATTAGTACCAGTAGCTAATTGGTCTGGTTATTTAATTCGTGTTGATATTGCACTTTTTTTTTCGAAATAAGCCCCAGAATTACCTGAAGTTCTTCAAAAAAAACTTGCGGGACACCCAATTGATGCAAATCGATGATGATGATGCTAGTGATGATGATAACTGGTATAATTAACTAACCCTTTGGCTGCTATGCACACTCTACGGCATTATATTCAAGTTAACACCAGGTGCTATCATTCACTCCAGGGAAATCCCACAAGATATGGTATTAAATGCAGGGTGTCGCGCTCGGTGTTAATTCCTGTTCCAAAGCCCGCAATGTAAGAGCCAGGCATACACACTGCTGCACGTGTGGCTCATACCAAGTGTGTGTGTGTGTGTGTGTGTGTGTGTGTGTGTGTGTGTGTGTGTGTGTGTGTGTGTGTGTGTGTGTTTATGTGCGTGTGAGGGCTGATTAGGTGTGTGATATATATAGCAGCAATGAGACTGTTAGGACGAAGTGAGGCGACAGTAATGATGTCCTTCTGGCCACTGAGCATGACGGGTGGTGTGGCTCTGAGTGTTATTACCCCACCGACCTTGTCCTTCCCTAGGCCACTCAACCCAAGGCGGAGTCCGGAATGAAGCCGTCTGGTGAGAGAGAGGATAAAACTGCTTGGCGGAGGTGAAATTAGAGTCGAGGGAGCTTGGAGGAATATAACAGCCTAGCAGGTAAATATCAGTGCCAGTGGGTATTGGGGAGGAACACTAGAATATGGTGCTAGTCATGAAGAAGTGCCATGGAAAGGATGTAGAGCTGTAGCAATGTCTTATTCTGGAACTTAGCTAAAGGGAAATAAGCTGCAAAAGAACAAAAATCTGGGTCAAGTTGGTGTAAACAGACTATAATATTCATAAGCTAGAAAAACAGACGATTCCTAACAGCTTATAACATGGCTCCCACGACTCTCTCTCTCTCTCTCTCTCTCTCTCTCTCTCTCTCTCTCTCTCTCTCTCATTTCCACGCATTTTCTTTTCTTTATCTTTTGGTGTGTGTATTAGACTACCTTTGTCTGTCTGTCAGCCTCTCTCTCTCTCTTTCTCTCTCTCTCTCTTTCTCTCTCTCTCTCTCTCTCTCTCTCTCTCTCTCTCTCTGGAATAACGAGGTCGACTCAGGGATCATATTCACCCCCCCTGCCCCTCGTAAGTGGTGGTGCTGAGGGGGTCACATGATCGCCTCTCTCGTTGCTTTAGGTTTCACTCCACTACATATTTTTTTTTTTTCAGGTAATTTTCCCAATGTGGCTCCTTAATATTCCCTTGTAAGTTAATAATAATAATAATAATAATAATAATATTATTATTATTATTATTATTATTATTATTATTATTTTATCATTATTATTATTATTATTATTATTATTATTATTATTATTATCATTATTATTTTATTATCATTATTATTATTATTATTATTATTATTATTATTATTATTATTATTTTATTATCATTATTATTATAATTATTATTATTATTATTATTATCGTTATGTTCAGAATTGGCACTAGAATCACCTGAAGTTAGTAGGTAAAGACCCAGGTCGCCCTACATATAAGTGAAAGACTTATTTTTGTGTGTTATACTCTGACCGTAGGCTTCACAGCCTGTTCCCAAGGCCCAGCAGTCCTCCTACATACCATACACTCCACATGTCACCACTTCGGCGCTGACACCCACTGTCCATATTGATTTTTTCCTAAGGATCTTATACAGGACTAGTGTATTGGTATTAGCGAGGGTATTTTTACATGTCAGTGGGTCCTCTGATAGATCAGTAAAATCTGTTTTGATTCAAATCCTTAAACTGTTCCCTACCCCAGTGGGGATTCAAACGTGGGTCCAACAGGACTGCAGGCCACCTCTCTACCAATCCGGCCACGCCTCCCCCTGTGTAAGATGTAACGCGGAAATAATTCGCTGAAGTTATTGCCAAGAAATTTATCAATGTGTAATATGCAAGATAAATAACTAAAATGGCTTAATTATATTAGATTCAATGAAATATTAAAGTGACTGACCCAATAAATAAATAAATGAAACGCCAAGGGGTCAAGCCCCGATCTGTCTACACAAAACGTCGTTCAGTGTACCTCCGCCAAGCCTTGTACGCGGACTTCCCATACAACCTCCAAGACAGGGATGGCCTTGACCTTTGACCCCTTGACCCTGCTGACCTATTCAGTTCATCGTCCCTTCATACTGTATCACTGACAAACGTTTGGTTGAAATCCGTCGAGGGGTTCAGGAGATATCGTACCCACAAGGATAACCTAAGTTGACCCATATGACCTTGATCTTTGACCCCTTGACCTAGCTGACCTTATTAGTTTATCATCACCTCATACTGCATCACTGACAAAAGCTTGGTGGAAATCAGTTGATGGGTTCAGGAGATATTGCGCCCATAAAAGCTACAGACGCACGGACCCACGCACGCACGGACGGACAGACAGACCAACCACTTAATGCCACCTCCACCACACTTGGGCGGAGGCATAATAAAAAAGTAAAATGATATGTAAGTGAATAAGTATCAAGGTGCAATACATCAAGTAATTCGCTGAGGAAGAGATGCAAAGAAACCCCCAATAACCAACACACACACACACACACACACACACACACACACACACACGACCATGATTCTCTTCGCACAAACTTGAGCGCCAGACTTGTGACGAGTCTCATTTATCGCTCGTTATCGCCTGCTAAATGAGTTACCACGCTTCATTACCCGAACTCTCTTGTTAGCGCGATGATACCTTTGACATCACAGCTACTTTCTTGCTCTCTCTCTCTCTCTCTCTCTCTCTCTCTCTCTCTCTCTCTCTCTCTCTCTCTCAACTTAAGGCTGCCGTCCACTGGGTTCACATATCAGATGAGTCCGAGGCTACTACTACTACTACTACTACGTCATTTTCCTCCCTGACGCAACATATCAAAGAGAATCATCTATGGACAGAAAAACATACTAAGTTTCTCTCAGGAGTATTGGACACCAGACGCCAGTAGGAAGAGGCGAAATAATAGAATCGTATGGTAGTAGTAGTAGCGGTAGTAGTAGCATTAGTAGTAGTAGCTGTTGTTGTTGTGGTCCCAGGTTCATTAGAAGTGAACCTGGTGAACTACGGGATTAAGCTGCATTTTTCCTGAAGTCCATCATCCTCCATTCAGTAAATAGGGAAGTACTTGAGGGACGTTTCTGTAAAAAGGCCATTGAGTCGCCCGGTTTCATTGATATCACCACACGAAGGCTCTCCTCTTAGGCATCACGGGTAGAAGAGAGAGAGAGAGAGAGAGAGAGAGAGAGAGAAAGGGGGGGGGGAAGAGAGAGATCGGGATGAAAGGGTGGAGAATACAGCTCGTAGACTCCTATGTGCTTTTCTCTTCTCTGTTCCCGTAGTGGTTTTCTGTTGTTCCTGAGCATTTTATTTTTGTATTTTTCTCCCTTGCTTGTCTCTCCATTGTGTTCCCAGTGTTTGTTTGGTTTTTGTGTGCTTGTGTTTGCGTCTGTGTGGCATGGTTGTCCGGCTGATCTTCCTGTGTGTGTGTGTGTGTGTGTGTGTGTGTGTGTGTGTGTGTGTGTGTGTGTGTGTGTGTGTGTGTGTGTGTGTGTGTGTGTGTGTGTGTGTGTGTGTGTGTGTGTGTGTGTGTGAAATGCCTCTCTATACCAAACCCGTGTCTCCTCTCTTCATTGTGTATCCATCTGTCCAGCGGAATATACCATCACTTTATCACGCAAACAAAGCCATTACAGGTCACCAAACAGCCACCGATGTGTGATATTACTACTGTTAACTCGCTCGTTCCCTTTATGTATTTTTCTTTTTACTTTTGTCATCTCCAGACATATTTTATTCAGCTTACGAGAGATTTCTGAAGATGGAGAGGTTAGATATCGCCTTCATTAACCCTTTCATTTGAAGACAGCTTTCCTCATGTTAAATATAATCGCCAAGGAGTAATAATAAACATATAAACCAAGGAGGAACACTCAGAGAGAGCACTTCATCCATACACTAAATCGTACACTAAATCATGCCGAGGTGAAATATGAAGACTAGAGCGCCAAGAAAAAGGAGCTACGAACCCACAATGTGACTTATAATACGGCCCCAAATCCCCACTCTTTGACATACCTTTGCCAAAATTGAACCACATCTCACTTAAGGTAATAGGAACATTTCTATATGGTACTGATCATGATTATCCCGTTAGTTTTCTGCAAGTCGGTGGGGAGACACATGCATACAAACATTAACATACCATACATATACACATATAAAACTTGCTATAACTTTATCCCATTTTTTCTCTCTCTCTCTCTCCTTCACGGCATGAGGGGAGACCTGCTTTAGTGATGGCCTTAATATAATTCTTATCCTTTCACCACGAGATCATTCGAGAAGCCAAATAAATTCGTCTGCAGGAACATACACTGAATGCATCATTACTGTGAAGAGAACGTGCAACTTGAGCAGAAATGTCTGAGATAAGGCAGCCTGGCAGTTTATATACAGCAAATGCGGATATTGTTTACACGGCCCTGTTGCCACGATAAAACACACACACACACACACACACACACACACACACACACACACACACACACACACACAAAGCCAGGTGGTTGCAGACGGCCTGAATGAAAATCTGGGCGTGCATTTATCTTGGTTAGTAGATGGTGCGTGAGGCGGGCAGGACTGTGTGAGGCAGAGGCACTATTTACACCGGCACGCACACAATCTCCGTGCTGCTATTTACACCCACTGTTTATACCTCTCACTATCCCAGCTGCTATTTACACCGACTGTTTATACCTCTCATTATCTCAGCTGCTATTTACACCCACTGTTTCTGGCTCTCACTATCCCAGCTGCTATTTACACCCACTGTTTCTGGCTCTCACTATCCTGCTTACTATTTACACCCAATGTTTCTGGCTCTCACTGTCCCAGCTGCTATTTACACCCAATGTTTCTGGCTCTCACTATCGCAGCTGCTATTTACATTTGCTGTTTTTAGCTTGTACGATTGACTCACTGTTTTTGGCTTTCAGTACTAACTCCTTGGTTTCACTAAGGCTATTCCTTTCTCTTACTCTCTGTTCCTGCCTCTTATTAATTCCCTTTTTAGATGGAGGGGCCTCTCTAATAGCGGCCTTGTCTGCCTGTCACTCATTTTTTTTTCTTTTTAATGAGGTGCTTTACGCCCATTAGACTAGCTACTTTAGTGAGGCCCCAAATTATGGTCCTGAAGTTCCAGCATCTATCTAGAATTATTGTATCTATTTTTCTCTCTCACTGGCTGCTCCTTGGTGTTAGTGATTGTTCCTCTTTTCACTGACTGTTCTTTGATTTTCTAGTGATTATTTTTTGCCTCTGGTCCTTTCACTGACTGCTCTTCCGCTGTCTATTTTTCTTTCTCCTGCTGAGTGCCTCTTCCTTCACTGACTGTTCCTTGCCTCTCCTGCTCCTGTTTCCTCTCACGATCTTGCATTCACTATTTTACGCATTAGAGGCAGCGGTGTGTGTGTGTGTGTGTGTGTGTGTGTGTGTGTGTGTGTGTGTGTGTGTGTGTGTGTGTGTGTGTGTGTGTGTGTGTGTGTGTGTGTGTCATCATCATCATCATCATCATCATCATCATCATCCAACCCTCGCAGCGACCGAAGAGAATAACTGCGTAGCTTATACAGTACATATTAAAAACGGCGTCCTTGATCTGAAGGGTATATCTGAGTGTACACGGGGATAAAATTAAACTTGGAGGAGATATAGATTTTAAACACGTGAATTCATATTACATTACTGCACGTTAACATTAAAAACAAATCCAATTCTTTTATGAGGATGCCGTGTTAGTGATATGAAAATTAAAAATATGAAATTGTGGATGCAGGCAGAAATATAAATATCAAGAGAAAATCGAAATCTTTTTATAATCCGGTGAAAATGAAACCAACTTTATTTTTAATATTCTGTCGAAAATGAAATATTTTTGGGTTGCGTTCTGGTGAAAATGGAACTATTATTAACACTCACTTTGTCGGGAGGACTCTAGTAATCTGTTTCACGTTACGCCAGACGATTCTATTCAGCTGAGAGTGAGTATAGAAGCCTGAAAGTATTAGCAGTGAAACAAATACACACATAAAACGTAAATGTATGCATAAAAATAACTAGGAAACAGAGATGGCACTAATATGGACACAGACTTGCTTGTTTTCCATTTAGACAACAACTGGCATGGACGAGGTTAATATCACAAGGTAAAAACTAGAGGGGGGAAAGAGACATCACAATTATTAAGGAAATTACAGAGCTATTTCTCTCGCCTTATCCCCTCAGTTCTCTATCTCATTCTATTTAACACACTTAAAATAAAACTAACAAAATAAAAACTAGAGAGAAAGGAGACAGCGAAATTTGTTGTGCAAAATAGTAGGCTATTGTATGTCTCTCCCTTTATGCTTTTGTTTAATCTCATTCCAGTTCTCATTCCTACCTGATAAAATCCTCTCACTATAGCAAGACCTAAAACTAGAAACCAAGGAAGCAGCCTAGTTGTTGTGTAATTTTTCACATTTATCGCTCTATCTCTTCACTTTTTATCCCATTCTATTTCTGTCTTAAACTTTGTAAGATGCTCTAAAGGTGGGAAGATTAAAACGACGGAGGAAAGAGAATGCCTAACTGCTGTGTTAAGTATCAGGCTCTGTTTCTCGCTTTGGTCTCTCTCAATCTGTTCAACCTTTCACTAGGAGGGTTTCTTATAAACTGTATATAAACTGAATAATATTGCTTCCCGGCAGCAAAAAATAGTATAAAGAAGACAGCGTGTAACGGTGGTTAATACAGACTGTATGGCCTGAAGACTACATTATGTGGGGTGAGTGGATTGTGGGCGCACCCACCTACCACACTATACATAAACAATATATATATATATATATATATATATATATATATATATATATATATACTCACACATGGGTACACACAAACTTTTATATTGACTTAAGTAAAACACATAGGCAGTATACGACCCTAGTGAGTGGGATGACATGTAAGAATTTCGGTATACAGACACTATACATTAACATCAACATATACGCACAGATACATATATACTCACGGACGGCTACACAAACTCACAAAACATAATATATGAAGAGTGAACTATTACAGGCAATTACATACATACATACATACAGTACATACAGATAGAGAGACAGACACAGACACAACGTGCACACACTTACATTGACCTACACCCAAGACATAAACACCCACAAAAACACAGACTCATTATACAGGGTAGTTTGTGAATAGCGCTCCACAACAAACCCATCTGACAGTATCGTATGTGCTGAGGTGATGGCTAATTCTGCTGGTGTGGGCGTGGGTGTGATAGTGGGAGTGAGTGTTGAATAAAGGATGGAGATTAGCCGTTGACAGAGCCGTCCCCGCCACACACGAGACAGCGTTCAATGGAGTGGAATAGAAGCTAGACGATGGCCATGTTTGTTTACACACACACACACACACACACACACACACACACACACACACACACACACACACACACACACACACACACACACACACACACACACACACACACACACACACACATACACACAGCCAGACGAATAAACACAATCCCTAAACACAACATCAAAAGACGACCAAGAGACGTAGATAGTTTGGGCTGAGGCTTTTTAGCATTCTCTCTCTCTCTCTCTCTCTCTCTCTCTCTCTCTCTCTCTCTCTCTCTCTCTCTCTCTCTTTCTCTCTCTCTCAAAGGATTGCAAGGGTTGTGTGGAATATCTATGAAATTGTGTAACTTGCTCTCTCAAAGGCTCGGAGGCCAGGACTTGTTTGATGTGTGTGTCTATGCCTCCCCCCCCCTCTGTCTGTCTGTCTGTCTGTCTGTCTGTCTCTCTCTCTCTCTCTCTCTCTCTCTCTCTCTCTCTCTCTCTCTCTCTCTCTCTCTCTCTCTCTCTCTCGCAGTTTATGCAGAAAGAAGGAACCAATGGCTGAAAGTCCTCAGATCTTACGAAATCACACACACACACACACATCTAATTTTGTTTTCACATCATTCACAAACCGTCCATTGCCCTCTGCATTGGATTACGTTTTTTACATTATTCTTCCTACCTCACTACGATTTTTCCCAGCTGAAGGAAGAGACAGCTAGCAACTTTTTAAAAATTATATTACCTCATTCTCTGAGCAAAAGAGACAAAAAAATGGTTCTCCTTCTCATCGTTTAATTTTCTTCCTTACCTCCTTGATATTCCCTCCCCATTTTCGTCCTCAGTAAATGCAGTGGCCTATATCTCCCCCCGTCAACCCTATCTACATCACAGCATCCCTTCCATTCACTTCCCTAAACGCCTGCCGCCTCAGTCCACTTTCTCGCATCCCTTCTTAAACGGATCTCATTCCCGCTCTAACTCTTATCTTGCCTTTGTGCATTCACGATGTCAAGCACAGGACTTCAGGGCATATTCTGGTCCTGATTCTCTTGGGCTTGACCCCTTTTGCCTTAGGACGTCATTTGCATGGTCTTCTTAACCTCTCTGATTAATTTTACTGGGAGAGATATATGAGAAAGGGGAATGTGAGTTGGGAAGAGAGCGGGCCGACGGCGAGAAACAGAGCGACATGGAAGCGATTTTTTTTTCCTCTCTGTGGCAACCCTTATGGAATTAAGGCGTCTGGCCATATTTGTATGTCTATCTCTCTACCTGTATCTGTACACAGAGAGATAGAGAGATAATATACAGATACAGGTTGACAGATTAAGAGATTTTTATAAACGAGGGGTTAAGTAGAGCCTCCATTAACTCCCTCAATATTAGACGTCTTCTTTAGCTGAATAAAATCATCTGAAGGCGCCAAAAATAAAACGGACGTCCTCGGTCTGAAGCAATTAAGAGGTATCCTAACATCACCTGCGTCGCGATTCATTTTGCATATTACTCTTCAGCATCTTCGATAAAATGAAGCCTTAATTATCAGCAGATGGGGTTATAGTACTTTCTCCATTAACCTCTTCATTAATATCCATCTCCCTTAAGTTGAATAAACAGGTCAAGTTCCACCAGGAGTAAATAACAAAATGGTACCATGGAGTTGAAGGGGTTTACTTATTACTGCTAGCTCACATTCTTCACTAATAGGGCGTTTCCATAAGGGGTATAAAATCTAGCAGGAATTAGCTACAAGAATATCCTCCCAGCTCAAAGGACTTATATGTTATCGTCGGCTCGTCGTTAATGTGACCTTTGACGAACATGGAGAAAATTATTTGACAAGACAGGTTTCTGGTCAGTTATGTGAATTTGTGTGTGTGTGTGTGTGTGTGTGTGTGTGTGTGTGTGTGTGTGTGTGTGTGTGTGTGTGTGTGTGTGTGTGTAATTATTAATAACTTGCTAATGGGTCTGGGGTGTTTAGTCCTTTTCTGACTCTTGTCCCTTTGATCTGCATGCCCTGATTTACTAAAAAAAAAAAAAATCACGCACACACAGAAAGAGAGAGAGAGAGAGAGAGAGAGAGAGAGAGAGAGAGAGAATCTAAAGGATGTAAGAGTTTCCATAAAAAAATATAAACAGGATCTTTTGCATGTAATGCTATGGTATGGTTGTGAGTCAGAACACGGGGTATGGATACTGAGGACTTTGAAGAACTGACCAGGCATCGAAATTAATGGCCGAAGGTATACAAAGAAGCACAACCTTTTAAAACCTGGTACTCGACGAAATAATTCTGTCTGACATATGTTTAAGGAAAATAAAAACGAAGGAAAAAATCAGACGAAGGTTTTGCTTGCGCTGTGCACGTAGAATGACGGAACTAGATTATAATAGTGTTTCACCCGTCGATGCTTAGATTTTGGTACCATGAAAAACGTCAAAGCTAAATTAGGAATGGTGAAATTCATCTGAAAATTATACCGCCGTTTTGAGTAGGAAAAAAATATCGATTTGGGCCTGAGAGAACAGTACGTATTGCAGTTCTTTTATGTTCTATGATTATGTGTGATTTAGCCACAGGGATCCTTGCTAAGCTTTCCTGGTGGACGCTAAATGCAAAATAGCTTAGCCATAGTTTTGAGTACGCTCCTCTTCTGCCAAATCGCTGGTGGTATGACGTCAAAATATAGAATGGTGTGTTGTACAAGTAACGACCCACAGTAGATAATTATGTGCGGTATATTATTAAAACATTCAATAGCTCAGAAAAACTTTAACTTCAAAATATACTGATGCATCACTCCACCTGTCAAGTAAACCTGGAAATGATGCTGATTTATGCTTTCAGAATAAGTCCGATAAAGGCATGGGATGTTACTTTGGACTAATGACTTCAGGAACACGTCTTGAACACACACACAAACAAACACACACACACACACACACTTATATCTATATCTATCTATCTATCTATCTATCTATCTATATGTATATATACAGTGTATATATATATACAGACAGATAGATAGATATAGATAGATATATAAAATCGGTATATATTTTCCTGTTTATATTGTATGTGTGTGTGTGTGTGTGTGTGTGTGTGTGTGTGTGTGTGTGTGTGTGTGTGTGTGTGTGTGTGTGTGTGTGTGTGTGTGTGTGCTGGTGAACGTGCCTTTGAACGTGTGGTGGAGTGTATCCTTTGAGTTTGCCAGCTTAACCCTGCATTCAGGCAGGTGAGCTAGAGCGTGTGGGAATGTATATAAATGTTATATTTGTGTGTGTGTGTGTGTGTGTGTGTGTGTGTGTGTGTGTGTGTGTGTGTGTGTGTGTGTGTGTGTGTGCCAGGAAGACTGCGAGTGAGGGCGTGTTTGAGTGTGTCGAGTGCTGGGTGTTATTATTCTGAGTGCAAGGGTAAAGGAGAACTACCAGGTATGTTCAAGTTCATATGTGTTCAGGTTGTTCAGGTATGTTCAGATGTGTTCAGGGGCGTTCAGAGGTTTCACAGGGTTCAGAGTGTTCAGTCGTGTTCATATTTGTTCGGGTGTGTTCATATGTGTTTGTGTTCAGATTTACTTAGACGTGTTAATATGTATTTAGATGTGTTCAGATGCTTTAAGAATTATTCAAGTGTTTTTAGAGTGCTTATGTTAAGATGTGTTCAGGTGTGTTCAGATATGTTCATATGTGTTTAGATGTGTTCACATATATTCAGGTATGTTCATATGTGTTCAGGTGTGTTCCAGTGCGTTCAGGTGTGTTCAAATGCGTTCAGGTGTGTTCAAATGTGTTCGGGTGTGTTCAAATGCATTCAGGTGTGTGCAGATGTGTTCAGCTGTATTCAGATGTGTTCAGATGTTTTCAGCTGTATTCAGGGGTGATCAGGTCATTTGTTATGATATGGGTGCGTTCACATGAATTCTGGTGCATTCTTGTGTATTCGATGGGTTCATGGGTTCGCGGTATTTGTGTTCAGATGTGTTCAGGCTTATCTACAAATGTTCAGGAGAGTTCAGAGTGTTCATGTACATAAAACTATATTCAGGTGATTTTACTCCTTAAGTCTGGTGACGTGTTTTAATACGTAATCAATTCTGCGAATCGGAATGGTATAATTTTCAGCAACTCGTTCTATATCGTTGCGCGAGATTCAGTCTGTGTGTGTGTGTGTGTGTGTGTGTGTGTGTGTGTGTGTGTGTGTGTGTGTGTGTGTGTGTGTGTGTGTGTGTGTGTGTGCTTTAACTCCTTCTAGGCTATTTGATGGATGTGAATGAACCTTTCCAGATGAATTCGGTGGGTTACTGCGAAGGTCTTCCACTACAATGAATGAAAAATAACAGGAAAGTCTAAACAGGAAAAAAAGAATGACTCAAGGATGGGAATAGGACAGAAAGAAAGACAGGAAGGAAAATCGACGGAGAAAGGAGAGAAACGGAAAGCGAGAAGACTGAATGGACGAAAAAAGGTGAAGTGGCAGAAAATGACGAAAAAAGACTGGACAGAGAATGGAAAGAGAAAGGGCAGAGACGGGTGTAAGACAGATGGAAGGAAGCTTTATTGTACATTATTGTGCCTCCGCCCACCTATGGCTATGGTGGAGGAGGCATTAGGTGATTGGTCTGTCCATGCGTGCGTGTGTGCGTGGGTCCGTGCGCCCGGTACACTCTCATGGGTGCGATATCTCCAGAACCCATCAACGGATTTCAACCAGATTTTCAACCAAACTTGCCTAGCCCCGGGCTCCTACGCTCCTCATGGGGCAACGCTGGATTAGATGATGGATGGATAAAACAGGAGCAAGAAAAACAATAATAATGACAATAATCATCATCATCATCATCATCATCATCATCATCCTAACCTCAACATCTACTAATACTTGGTGTGAGAACAGAAAAGCGCAACAGCAAACTAACCATCAGCAAAACACTTAGTGAGTAGGGTCCATGCACAACCACCTATGCATAACACAAAAGTAGGCCATGAAAAAAATGTTGGGATGGGATTACAAGTTTTACTGCCCCGACCCTGTCCCGATGGTTTTTGGCCCACTGTTATCCCTGTATCTTTATACACTTTATTATATGTTTATTACCACTTATTATTAGCATCTTCTCCTTATTTCATACATATATACTCGTTTTACTCTGACTTGGCCTAAAATTGCCATCTTTCCACCTTGAATACCGAGTTGTAGCGTTGTAAATTAGGACTAGAATATGGTGCTAGTCACGAAAGTGCTATGGAAAGGATGTAGAGCCCCAGCAATGTCTTCTTCCGCCAGTGAGCTATGTGAAATAAGTTGATGAAGGACGAAAATCTGGGCCAAGTTAAGGTGAAATCACTATAGTATCTGCAGTCACCCGCCCTATGGATCTGGCACCTCAGAACTGACTAAAACGACCTGATTGATCATTCTCAGCCGTGTTGCACTATGGCATACTCTAAGACTAGTTTTTCCAGGACACATCCTCTCTATTTTATTTCTCCCATCTTCAGAAGAGGGAGAGGGAAAACTTTACGTACTGGAGGGGCTACGTATTGCTTTCATTAACCCCTTCACTGCCACAGATGTTTCCGTATTTGAATAAAATCATCTGGAAATACAGTCCCAAGAACAAAACCAAAATGATGAACTTAAATGGCCAACCCTCCCGCCAGGAAAAACCATTACAGAGCGATTACGAGAAGTATTAGGAGGAGGAGGAGGAGGAGGAAGAGGACGAGGACGAGGAGGAGGTAGTGTTCGTGGTGGTGGTCTTTTTCGAGGCCTTCTCTATAAGCATGCAAATAATCAACAATGTACCTGAAAACTGTGATCGTGCATATCAAATATACAAATGTACAGAAAGTGAGAAATAATTAATAATGATGTACCTATCTATTTACCTACCCGTCTATCGATCTATCTTTCGTGTGTGTGTGTGTGTGTGTGTGTGTGTGTGTGTGTGTGTGTGTGTGTGTGTGTGTGTGTGTGTGTGTGTGTGTGTGTGCGTGTGTGTGTGAGGGGGTAAAATTGTCGGTATTCTCATTTAGGTCGTAGGGTTGATAGCTAAAGATTAAAAATATGCACAATGTCCGTGTTTTTAGTACTGTGTGTTGTGACTTACGGTATGACTGCAGAGTTTTTGAGAGAGAGAGAGAGAGAGAGAGAGAGAGAGAGAGAGAGAGAGAGAGAGAAGGAGGCGTTAAAGGTGAGGCGGACACATACTGAACAGTCCTTGACATAGCTTTTAGTTAAAGGGGCAACTTAATTTTACCCAAGAGGCCATATCACAGTTTGGTTTATGTGGTTCCAGTGCCTTTGGAGGGAGTAATGTGGGCCCTACGAAAGCCTTGTAAATTATTAAGTACTCTATATGTAGGTCTGCGAGTATGTAAACTTTGTCACTTTGATGAAGAAAGGTATCCTATCTTTTTTTTATCTCTTTCTTAAATTTGTAGGTGTTAATCTTTGTATATGTCTGTCTGTCTGTCTATGTATGTATTTATCTAGCTAGTTAGCATGGTAGAGATCCAACTAGATACTGATTATTAGCACCACAAAATAAAAGACAGGGCAAAGCCACTGTCTATGTGGGTCATGGTCAGTGTATTGCGAATTAATAAACAGTGGATTTAGAGGTAGCGCATTTACCTCCAGATCTTTATACCTTGGGTCTGAATTCAACCTCGGCCGTGACAATTAAACATTACCTTGAAGATCTGGCATGTCCTATCATTTGCCTTAACAATGACGGTTCTACTTACAACACGACGGCACAGCTTCTGATACACATGCACAAAGCCACTGCAACACTTTTTTCCCATGCACTGAGTTCATTCAAGACACCCATTCCTTTTCGTACGGGGCCAGCATGGGGAAGGGTGATTTCTGGCAATCCCGCTCCCTGACCGTAAAAGTCTTGGAGGCATCAAGACACACTTTCAGTATTAAAAATCACTTCCCATTTCTAATTTACTTCTTGCGTTCAATATATATACAATCATATCTGAAAGCGATTTGAAATCCCGTTGATCGTGATTGTCTTGTTCTTCCAATAGGCTATACTTTATCATCTAATATACTATAATTCAGTGTGTGTGTGTGTGTGTGTGTGTGTGTGTGTGTGTGTGTGTGTGTGTGTGTGTGTGTGTGTGTGTGCGTGCGTGCGTGCGTGCGTGCGTGCGTGCGTGCATGACGCAGCCAAAACTGGAAAAACGATTATAATGAAGTTCGGCATGTTGGATATGGGTTCCAGATGGTCCAGCCACAACTAAATGTCGATTAACACTTTCTGAAGGGGTGTTCTGAACCCTAGAAATTGTTCCCACTGCTATTACAATACGTGCACGTGAGAGAGAGAGAGAGAGAGAGAGAGAGAGAGAGAGAGAGATCTGTACATCTACCGTCCGATGTCTGTTACAGCACTTCACTGATGCTATGAACAGACGATTTTATTCATCAGAAAATGGTGGTAGTTATGGTGGTGGTTGCTATGATGGTGGTGGTTGTGGTAGCTGTGGTGCTGGTGGTAGCTGCGATTTGATGGTGGTGGCGATAGCTGTGATGGTGATGGCTGTAGCTGTGGTGATTGTGGTGGTCGTGTTAATAGTGGTGGTAGTTGTGGTGGTAGATGTGATGATGGTGGTGGTAGTTGTTCAGAATCAGCTTTCAGTTAGTGCTTTGCGGCCCTCTTATTATAACTGATTCTTGCTTCTCTACCCGTGAGTAAAAAATATGTTGTTTTCAAGTTATTACGTGAAGCTTTAAGTCGAAGGAATTACCGACTACTTGTTTACATTTTGCTGTGGTGCTTTCCTGAACAATTCCTGGATTCAAAATACACCACAATACATTACAAAACTCCAGGGACAGGATTGAATTCCGTATTTTCCGAAACGCATAGGGCTTTTTCAGGAACTCTTATCAGTCTTTCCAGTTCTTGCCTCCATTCTCTCTCTCTCTCTCTCTCTCTCTCTCTGGCTCCCCGGCTTCCCACTTATCTTTCTTCCCTTATCTGTTCTTTCCTACCCTACCCTTGTCCCTCCAACACTGTCACCCCTTCCCTTCCTCTCTTCATGCTTTTCTCATCCTCCTCTCCTACCATTCCCTCCTCCCTCACTCTATGTTCCTTTCACTCACCCTTCCCGATCCTCCTGTCCCTTTCCATCCTCTCCTAGCATCCCTCACCCTTTCATTCCTCTCCCATCGTCCCTCACCCCCTCTTTCCCCATCCTTCTCCACCTCTCCAACCATTTCTATCTTTCTTTCTCTTATCACCCTTTCCCCATGCGTTCCATCTTTCCTATTATCTCTCCTGTAATCCAGCCTCCCCATGCAAATCACCCTCCATAAATCCACCCCTCCCTTTCCTCTACTCCCTACCCATCGCTGTCTTCTCCGTTTCCTTCGCCTTCCATACCTCTCCTCCTCTACCCTTTCCCCTATTCTCCCCTCCCTTCATTTCCTCCAGCTCTCTAACCCTTTCTTTTCTTCTCCAATTAATTTTTTTTTTTCTCCTCACCTTCCTCTCTTAGCACCTCCTCTCCCCTCATGCTCCCCATCATCCTCTCCCCTTTCCGGCCTCTCTTAACCTCTCTCTTTCTTTCCTCCCCACCCCTCATTCTACTCTCTCTCTCTCTCTCTCTCTCTCTCTCTCTCTCTCTCTCTCTCCTTTCATTTCCAGACATCATTTGCCCTGCTCGTTCTCAGTTCCCCAATGTTTGCTTGGCACTCAGAGCCGTCTGTGGGGCAGGGGCGTGTGTATTGTCTCTTACTCCTCCCTAGTAGAGAAGTCCCTCTCTCATAGTCCAGCCTGCTTAAGAGTCCAACACGGAGGGTAGAGTCAGTGTGTCTTCATTTGACGGAACTGGGCCACTACCACAATATGAATACTAAGTCGCAGTTGCCTGAAATTTGATGAACTTTAGATATAAGGCAGGAATGAGTCTCCTTGGCTGCAAGAGGGATCTGGGAATCATGGTTAACAAAGACACTAAGGCCAGAAAACAGTGTATCAGAAACGTGAGCAACAGTACATCTAGAGTAATACTGCAACTTTGTACAATATTAGTAAGGCCACACTTACATTATGCAGTGCTGTTTTGGTGTTCCTACTATAGAATGGATGTAAATACCTTGGAAAATGTACAAAGGAGAATGACAAAACATTATACATAATAATCTGAACCTTTCATGTGAAGAAAGGTTGAAAAAATTAGCTATGCATTCACTAGAAAGGCGTAGAGTACGAGGAGATTTAACTGAGGTGCTTAAGTGGATGAAGGAAATAAATAAAGGAGATATTAAGAGATATGAAACGTGATCATACAGGACAGAACTCAGACTAATGGTTTCAAACTAGACAAATTCCGTTTTAGTAGGGAAACAGGCAGGAATCGGGCTGACAAAAGAGCAGTGAGTGAGTGGAACAAGCTACCTAGTGATGTGTTTGCTGCCCTTTCTATTGTGAGTTTCAGATATAGGCTAGAGAAATATATGTCCCGTAAGGATTAGATATAACAATTGTCACTGTAATTCACCATCTTTCCTATTCTCAGGTTGCACTACGATAGGCTAATTTTTCATTTCGTCTCTTCCTAAAAAAAAAAAAAAAAAAATTCACATCAGTTTTTTCCATACTGCGTGTTAGTCTTTCTCATTTTTTGTGTGTGTGTGTTAGTTTCGGCTAAGATGGATTGGTAGGTGGGGAAGACCCTTTTTTGCTATCCTTGTCTTAGTTTTTGTATTTTAGTCGCACTTTTAAAGGAGCTGTGTAGCGTGGACAGCCAGACTACTGCAGTTATCTTTCTTATGTTCTCATGCCTTCATCTGGTGGAACTGGCCCGAGCCCACGACTCAAATACCATGACTAGGTTGTATGAAATTAGATGAGCCTTGCTTATGAGGTAGGAATGAGTCTCCTTGGTTATGATATTCAAACTGCTTTCACCAATGGGAACTAGAACACTCTTAGAAAGTGAATACTAGGTCCTGGTTCCATAGATGTCTATGAACCTTAGTTATGATCTAGCCAATAAGTCTCCTTGGTTATTAAAGTCGGCGTGTTTTTGCCTAGCAGACCTAAACTTCTCACTGCAACGTCTGAAATACCAAGTCGAGATTGTACGTAATCCGACGAGCTATATCCATGAGGAAGGAATGAGTCTCCTTGGTTACTACTCAAATCGGCCCTCCACTCTGACTACAAAGCCTTTTTTATGAGGCAGGAATGAAACTCCTTGGTTACTACCCAAATCAACCCTCCAATCTGACAACACATAGCCATCAAGTGAACTGAACGGGGTTAGGTATGACTGTCGGGTTAGAACAAACGTGCTTTAGTGAAGGACAGAGTATACTGGATGGAGGATGTGAATGTAGAGTCAGTCAAAAACGTATCTCGCAGGAAGTGATGTCCTAAATGATTAATATAGCTCGTGATGTACCAGAATAAGTCAAACTACTATTATTTAATGCATATAATAAGAGTAATAACCAAGAAACATGAAACGAACAACATATATGGCATCCTTATGAAGCCAAGTTAATTAACAAGGGGTAGAATCAACTGGAATCTTCCAATTACCATCATGTGTTGTCAAATTGTTTCGCGTGAATATACACCTACACTTTTTTGACTGTTTATGATGTAAGAGATGTGAGAAAGAGAGAGGTCAGAGGGAGAGTGAGACGAGGAGAGAGCTGGATAGAGCGAGAGTAAAGGGATGGAAGTGGCAGTGAGAGTGAGGGGAAGGAAGTGGCAGTGAGAGCAGCAGCAGGGGAAGGGAGAGGGGAGAAGAGAGTGGTGGAAGAGTCAGAGGCGAGGGGAGTGAACGAGTGAAATACAGACTGAGACTGAAAAAGAGGAAGAGGAATATATAGCTGACATATAAAGACTTAAAAATGTCATGCAAAAGAATGGCACCATTTGTGCGAGCACGGGTGAAGATATCATTAAAGAAACGCTGGATCATTTGAAAGAAGCTGGGGAAAATCAATCGGACAGGCATCGATAGGCCTTCGACTACTAGCCACAACTATGCATGGAGTTTTGCGTGAAAGACGGACCCTTTACGTATACAAACTGTCTTATACCACTGCCTGATAATGTTCCGCCCTCTTGGTTTCCCTCCATACCTTGTGCAGAAGTTGTGCTGAACTTGAGCGTCGGATGTGATATCGATGAACTATTCGGCACACACAGCTTTCTCCTTGAGCCAAACCAACAAATCTGAAAAGAGGTAACTTTAATAGTTTCTATCTATCTATCTACTGCCAGACGCCACAATGCCACAGGGGAGGCCGTTTGTCTCTGAGTTAGTTGTTTTACGGGCAAATAATATCAGTGTGTCAATTCTGCATCCCCAGCATATTATCAAAATTTTTCAAATCATTATGAAGCACTCTGCAACATACAGACATACAAACGCGTACACACACACACACACACACACACACACACACACACACACGCACACACACACACACACACGTGTGTGTGTGTGTGTGTGTGTATGTGTGTGTGTTTGTGTGTGTGTGTCAGAACCTATGATTAGCATGAAACAAGAGGTGTGAACGTATGCTGATATGAAAGCAACAAATTACCACCACAAGCATTAAAGACCCGACACCAATAATCGCAAGCAGACTCGGGGCACCTTAATATAAACTCGAGGTCTCTCCAAAGATGAATAAAACCGTCTGGAAAGAGAGAGAGAGAGAGAGAGAGAGAGAGAGAGAGAGAGAGAAAATAGACTTGGACTTTAATATCCAACCCTCCCTCAGTCTCCCCTTAGCTGAGTAAAATCGTCTGAGGTAGCCTGGGCCCATATACATAAACGTATTAAAGATCAATTCCACGTTTTGATTTGCAGGAAGCTCAAGGAGGCTGTCAAATCTTCCAGTCTCATGTTCTAACTTCATGTACAGATCTTAGTTACGACACGAAAATTACTGCAGGTTATAACTATTTTGTGCAGGAAAATCAGAGACAGGAGTGCAAAATCTTCCCTTGTCTATTTCTTCCTGTAAATAAATAAGTTATGACGGGGAATCGATCATACATATGTTTGAAAATCCGAGCTAATGAAGAAAATGTCATCGTAGTGAAAGGGTTAGAAGTGGCCGACTATCCTCATAATTCAAATAAGACTCTCATAAACGTAATTAGAATCGACCAGAGTGATTTTCTAACTCTCTATTTTAACGACTGGTTCGGATATTTCACTCCATCAATACTCTTACACCCGCGGACGTCATTTTTATTTATTTATTGTATTCATTTATTTATTTATTTGATATTTGTGTATTATTTTACTCAACTAAGGCAAGTATTTTCAAGCTGACGGGGTTAGGTTAGCCTTTAATGGCCTCTGATGACTGTGGTGTTTTTTGTTTTTTTTTCAATCTCAGTAAAATTACCTGAAGTTAACGACTGGAATTAAAATGACAGTGTACAGAAGATTTAACCCTTTCAGTTCGATAAGGCATCATCTAATTCTCATTATCTCCAGACGACTTTATTCGGCTTAACAGATACTATACACCTTTTACTCTAACTTGGCCTAAAACTGCCATCTCTCCACGTTGAATGCTGAGCTCCAAAAATAGATTAATACTAGGAAAAATTACTAATCACAAAGAAGTGCTTTCGAGAGACTGGAGAGCTGCATCATTGTCTTTTTCTGCCACTGAACTACGTGACATAAGCTGCCAAAGGACGAAAATTTGGCCCAGGAGAAAAAGCTACAATCACGCGTCTGGCAATAGATAGATTGATAGATAGATTGATAGACAAACAGATTCATACATAGAAAATCGTCTGGAGGTAGCAAAAACAAGAAAAAAAAATAAAAGCACGTAATGGATTTGAAGGAAGTTACGCTTAGGTGTTCGATTTCATCCATAAATCTACTATTATTTTTTCTTCTGTGACTCACGAGAATAAAAGTGAATTCTGGAACTGCTCTTTGGCCAATTGGGTGGGTGGCTCCGGTCCATTAGCCCCGCCTCATCACTCAGCAGCTGACCCGGAGCCTCATTTGAAAGTTAGATGCAACGAGTGAGCCGTGAACCTCCTTCAGGCACTGGCCCCCGCTGGCAGGTTAGATTAGGTTAGACTGGGTTGGGTTGGGTTGGGTTGGGTTGGGTTGGGTTGGATTGTGTTGGGTTGGGTTGGATTGAGTTGGGTTGGGTTGGGCTGGATTGGGTTGGGCTGGGTTGGGTTGGATTGGGTTGTGTCGTGTTGGGTTTGGATTGCTTTGGTTTGACTGGACTGGGTTGGATTAGACTGTGTTGTGTTGTCTTGGGTTAGGTTGGGTTGGGTTGGTTTACGTTAGGCTGGGTTTGGTCTGGTGTGGTTTGGTTTGGTATGGTTTAGTTTGGTGTGGTTTGGTATGGTTTAGTTTGGTGTGGTTTGGTTTGGTTGGGATTGTATTGACTTGGGTTGAGTCAGGTTAGGTTAGGTTGGCGCTGTTTAGTCTGGGAATAACTAACATTTATCAGGTAGGGTCTCGCACTGGGCATATTATTTGGAGTAACGCCAGTAATCGAGTCAGGTGAGGAGAAAACCCGCATCTTTTATGGTGTCAGAACCTATTTCGATTAACCCTTATGACAAACTTCGCTTAGGTGTTTTATTCTAATTACCGTCAGACAATTTATGCAGCAGAGAAATAAGCTAGGTTATGCTAGGTTAGGTGACGAGTTAAGCTAGGTTTGGTTAGGCATGGTTAGCTAAGGTTAGGTTAGGTTTGATCAGGTGTTGCTGGAGTAGGTTAGGTTAGGTAAGGTAAGGTAAGGTAAGGTTAGGTTAGGTTAGGTGACGGGTAGGTTAGGCATGGTTAGGTTAGGTTAGGTTAGGTTTGATCAGGTGTTGTTTGAGTAGGTTAGGTTGGGTTAGGTTAGGTTAGGTTAGGTTAGGTAAGGTATGGTAAGGTTAGGTTAGGTTAGGTTAGGTTAGGTGACGGGTAGGTTAGGCGTGGTTAGGTTAGGCTAGGTTAGGTTTGATCAGGTGTTGCTGGAGTAGGTTAGGTTAGGTTAGGTTAGGTAAGGTAAGGTAAGGTAAGGTAAGGTAAGGTTATGTTAGGCTAGGTGACGGGTAGGTTTGGTTAGGCATGGTTAGGTTAGGTTTGATCAGGTGTTGCTGGAGGAGGTTAGGTTAGGTTAGGTCCAGGTGTAGTGGTGGGGGTTAGGGTTGGGATGGCAGTAGAAGGACGAGACAGCACAACAACAGGCCCGGGATTTGCATACAGAGAGTGACGCAGTGAGGCAAAGCACATTATCCCTGGAATACTGAGGCGAGTGTAAATAGCTATAACACGGGCTATTTAAAGTACTATTTATTTTAAGGAAGAGAATGAAGTAGCCAGTTTATTCTAATGGAGGGACTGAAGAAACAAGTCTATCTGAAAGGGAATGGAAAGGTATTAATCTATTTTTTACCTCTTCATGGCGTACTGTTTTTAAATCCAGTCAATTTGTTCATCTTTGGGGAATGAAATCCAAAGTTTCCATTTTCTACCTAATGAGATAAATATGCAGAAAGAAATAGGAATAAAAATAAATCTATATCGACAAATAAAGAAATAAATAAGAGGTAAAGGCAGAAAGAAGTATAAGTATAAATTCGCATCACTGAATAAAGTGATAAGAGGTAAAGACTACTCCCGAAAATGCTCGAGACAATTACCTTAGTGAATTTAGAACAAAACTTATGCTTCTCACAATTTGCACACACGAGCTTGGTTGGGAATTCAAGTGGGTCTTTTACATAATATCCGCGAACTCTTTGGCTGCCACGACCGCAGTCAGGTATTTCCTTCAGAATAAAACCAAAATGATATCTAAATGAAAAACAGTCCTAATTGTTTGCAAGGTTAGCAGTATTTTGATCATTTTTTCGGGGGGAAGGTGAGGGGAAGGGGAGGAAGGAGAGGGAGAGGGGGAGGGGGAAGGGGAAGGAGGGAGAGGGAGAGGAGGAGGGGGAAGGGGAGGGAGAAGGGGGAAGGGGAGAGGGAGGGAGAAGGGGGAAGGGGAGAGGGAGGGGAAGAGAGAAGGGGAAGGGGGAGAGGATCATCGTAATTCCTCTGGCAATCATAGAACTCTCAGCCATGAAGACCTAGACAACCTTCAGACAAAAAACAAAACAAACAAACAAACAAATTTATAGCTAGGATAACGAAGTGGCATGGCAGATGTAGACACAGATCAAGAAGGAAAAATGGAGGGAGAGGATGAGGCTGACTGAGGTGAAAGATGGAAAGATGAAATAAGCTGATATTACGTTGTTGTTGGTGGTGGTGGTGGTGTTGTTGTTACTGTTGATGTTGTTGGTGTTATTATTGTTGTCAGTGATGATGATGATGACGATGATGATGTGATGACAAATGAAGATGGTGATGGTGATGATGATGATGATGACAATGATACTAATAGCAATTGTGATTTATCTGCTTTTATTCTTCCTCCTCCTCCTCTTCCTCCTCCTCGTCCTCTTCTTCTTCCTCCTCCTCCTCCTCCTCATCATCATCATCATCATAGTGCTCACTTTCACCTTGTACGGGTATTGATATAAAGAGGAAAACTTACTCTATATAGGAAAGTTGTACAATATCTTTTTTACTTGTCTCTCCAACTCAATATCCTCTATAGCTACGATATCTTTTTTATGAGACAATAAAAACAAACCACGTGGACTTCAGCACATGATATATCCTTCTTACGTACCACTCAAGGAGATTAGATCAGTAAGTTACCATGGAAGTCGGGGAAACGTTTCATGGGCGAAGTCGGGAAACGTTTAATTAACCAAGTCGGGCGAAACGTTTATTTTACGAAGTCGGGGAAACGTTTCATTGACCAAGTCGGGGAAATGTTTCCTTGACGAAGGTAAGGAAAGGTTTCATTGACGATACCATAATTTTAGTTTATAGCGAAGATGCGATGCTGTTGTTATTGTGACTCTTCTGGAAAACCTGCCTACGATACTTCCTTTATCAGTAGACTTGTCCTGCTTACGATACTTCATTAGTAGACTTGTCCTGCCTACGATACTTCCTTCATCAGTAGACTTGTCCTGCCTACGATACTTCATTAGTAGACTTGTCCTGCTTACGATACTTCCTTCATCAGTAGACTTGTCCTGCCTACTGTTCTGCCTACAATACTTCCTTCATTAGTAGACATGTCCTGCCTACGATATTTCCTTCTTTAGTAAACTTGTCTACGATCTTTCTTTCACTGGCTGACTTACTTACCCTTTGGAAGAGAGCTCTGATAAGCATGCTAAAGGTGAAATTAGGGATACGTGAACATATACCGTGAACTAACCAGTCTAATGAAGTTACGATACTCTTTCCTACTGCTACGATACACAAAGCCTGTCTACGATACGTCTCCCATCAGCAGACAGTAAGATCTGTGAGTGCGAGAAACGTAAAATCTACTTTGCTATGACCGACCTAGCGAACATGTAATACCCTGGGGGAGGTGATGGCTGAGTCGGTAGAGAGGTGGTCTGGTGTCCAAATGCACGAGGGTTCAATTCCCGGCTGGGACAGCGAAGATTTTATGAATCAGAATTTCGTTAAAGCAGAGGGGGAGGCCAAGGATGAGATGGAGGGATGGAGTGGAGAGGTATATGAGAGAGGGGGGTGTGAGCTGGGAGCAGGGCAGTGAAATGGCGAGGGACAGGACGGCACGGAGGCGGTTTGTTTGTGGCCACCCCTTACGGGATTAAGGCGTCTGGCAATAGATAGATAGATAGACTTTACTGATATGCTGTGAGACCCACGGATATGTCAGAAAAATACCCCCGTTAATACCAATACACCAGTCCTCCACGAGACTGCCCTTGCATGTATTTAATATGGACGGTGGGTGTTGGCGCCGAAGTAGTGACATGTGTAGGTGTGTGGTACGTAGGAGAACTGCTGGGCCTCAGAGAACGGGCTGTTAAATCTATTCCCAGAGTAGGAAGCAAAGAAGATGATTATGATGATGAAACAAGATGAAGAAGAAACAGATGAAGCAACAGAAAATGAAGACGAAGAAGGAGAATATAACGAAGAAATAGAAAGAGAAAAAAAAGGAGAAGAAGAAACAGATAAGGGAGAAAGAAGAAAAAGAAGTAGAACAAAAAGGAACGACCGAAGAAGAGGAAGGAGGAGGAGGAGGAGGAGGAGAAGAAGAAGAAGAAGAAGAAGAGGACGAAGAAGAAAAAGAAAGACGAAGAAGATGATGTGGACCAAGAAGAAAAAAAGAAGACGAATAACAATAAGAAAAACGTAATCTTGAAACAGAAAAATGCCTTGCCAAGATAGTTCGCCTTATTGTCTGCACAGTAAAAACCCGTGGACGATACTTGCACCATCAGGAAACTTGGCCCCTTGAATATGAGGCCAAGTTGTGAGCACCCCCACGGAAGTTTACGAAGGACTTGGCCGCAGAGTAATATCACAGAGGGACGGGTAGGGTCAGGATGGACGGTGGAGGGGAAAAGACAGGGTAAGGATAGATGGATGGAGAGATAGACAGATGATGGATGAATGGATGGATGGATATACGAACAGAGAGAGAGAGAAAGAGAGAGAGAGAGGATCAGGACAGGTGGATGAGTGCGTGGTAAGACAGGGAGGCAAGGCGACACTATAGTAGAAAGACAGGGCACAGACAGGAAGAAAGTGTATTAGGACGAGGGTCAGGAAGGAGTTAGGGAGGGAGACAGAGAATGTGTCCTTTTCCTATACTCCCTTCACTCTAACTTGGCCTAAAATTGTTCTCGCTCCATCTTGACTCCTCAGCTGTAACAATAAATTATTCTTGAATATTTATGCTAGTCATGAAGAAGTGCCATGTTGAGGATGTAGAGCCGTAGTATTATTCTGCCACTGAGGTTTGTGAAATAAGCTACAAAGAATGAAAATCTGGGCCAGGTTAAGATGAAGAGAGTATAGTTATTGCTTACTATAGATTTTCTCAGAACTACACTACCCAAATCTCTCACCCTCTCCCACCTGTCACCTCACGCCTGCATCTTCTCCCTAATTAATAATACCATGATTATTTACGATTTAGTCCTTGCTTCTGGGATCCTAGGGTGATGTGCCAATTTTACAAGAGGTATAACAGGCCATGGGTAAATTACAATAAATGATAATAATACACACACACACACACACACACACACACACACACACACACACACACACACACACACACACACACACATCCTCACCAGTAGACAACAGAGCTAATGATACAGGACTTCCGAAATAAAATCAAACACACACACACACACACACACACACACACACACACACACGAAGAAAATTATCGTAGTTTTAGCCCTATTAAGCCCATCACTGCCAGACTTTTCTCTTGAACTGAATCTTATCCTCAGACAGTAGCAAGGACAGGACAGACAAGGCTCCATCTACTGAAGGAGGTTAAGAAGACTGTTTTTCTATCCTCTTGATGTTGAGGGAGTATCCTGAGATGAATAATAAGAGCCTGGCAGTAGCAAGAAATAGATTAATAAATAAATAAATAAAATAAATAACAATAAAGATCGTGTAGCTGTGGACAGGATAAACTCGTCTAGTAGTAGATGCAGTATGATCATCTAGTGGTAAAATAAATCATCTGGCGATAGATCAACAAAATCGTCTGGAGGTAGATAGAAAAAAATCGTCTGGCTGTAGATATAAAAAAATCCCTTGGCAGTTGTAACACTAAAATCATCTGCAGTAAAAGAATTAACTCAACTCTCGGCAGCAGTAATAATAAACAGAGACCTTTACTGTACCAAAAGAAGGCTAAGAAAATATAAACTGCAAAATATTACCTTCCTCCTTGGCGAATTAAACTGCAGGTCTGGTAATATCTAGTAATATTCAGAGGAGTTAATTGAATTGCTTTTGAGAAATGGAGGGCTGAGGAAAATCAAGGTGGACCATAATCAAGAAGAATGTTATCAAAGTTTAGCCCTTATTGGTGAGTGGCGTGGTGGTGATATTGGTGGTGGTGGTGGTGAAAGTGGTGCAGGAAATGGTAGGATGGTTGTAGGTCGTGGTGGTGGTGGTGACGGTGGTTGGTGGTGATGCTGGTTGTGATGGTGACGGTGGTTGGTTGTTGTTGTGGTGGTGGTGGTGACGGTGGTTGGTTGTCGTGGTGGTGGTGGTGGTGGTGACGGTGGTTGGTTGTAGTGGTGGTGGTGGTGACGGTGGATGGCTGTGGTGGTGGTGGTGGTGGTGGTGGTGGTGGTGGTTGTGGTGGTGGTAGCAGTGATGATGGTGATGGTGGGAATGTTGGTGAGCGTGGCAGGTGTACTGTTGGTGATGATGAAGGGAATGTTGGTGAAAGTGACAAAAAATACTGGTACTTCTTATGGTGTACTGTACAGATATTGGTGATGGAGGTTATCGGGGCAGTGCTGGTGACTGTAATAGAGAGGGTGGTGGAAAGAATGTTAGAGTATTAGCGCAATAATTGAAGAAGTGTTGAATAAAGTGTGCAATATTTTCTCAGTATTTCCCACCTAAAAAAAATGTAACCTGTAGCGAGAAGACGTAACTGTACATAGTTGTTGTTGTTGCTCTGGCCCCAGGTTCATCGGGACGTGAACTCTGTACCCTTCTCCTGTAGTCCACTAGCCTTCTTTTGGACAAGGAGTGATCTAAGGGAAGATTGTATCACCGGGCTGTGGAGCTTCCCAGTTATATCGGTGCCAACACGTGAAGGCGTCCCTCTCCGGCTTCACTAATATAATAAGAAACTATTCCACCGACTTAATATAGCCCTCCACAATGAGCTTCCGCGGTTGACTAATAAGGCACTCAGTGATGTTGGCTGACGTGGACAAAATGACATGTCGAACTGGTGCTGTATGCCTCTGACGTGTGTGGGCATGAAGTGATATGGATGTAATAATGATGTGTTCTGACAGCCGATATGTAACATGAAGACTCTAGTTTTCACGAAGATGTCTGGCTTAGTATAAACTCCACACCTGACATTCTCACAACTCACACAAGTTATCATCAGAGTCGTGATGCGGACATATTCATGCATTTGTTTAAGCCACGACTACATCAATCATTCATACTTAGGACCCGCTTTCTTTCTATCTATCTATCTATCTACAGCCATACGTCATAATCCGGTAAGGGATGGCCGTTTGTCTTGCTGTTTTACGGGGTGGGGCACTAACCCTCCACCAACCCGCTTGTTGACACGTAGGGAACACGTATGGGTTGGTTATATGGTTACCACCCAACATTGTAAATGATTTCCTGGCTTACAGGAAACCATTATGCGTGTTATTCAGTGTAAAGCCGCCTGAAATGGAAAGACGAGTAATAAAAAGTGACAGGAAGGATGGGAAAAACAGGAAGAGTGGAGGGCAGACACAGAAAAAGAATGATAAAGGTGAAGGAAGAAGTAGGCAGCACTATATTTGGTGAGTGGATGACAGTCGCCACTGCTTACCACCAACCCACCGTCTGCTCTGAGATTAACCGAAACGCTTCACTTTTGCTTGTCATAGACCACTGACAGTGAGTCGTCTCTCATATACCCCTTCATTTCAGTTTACAGATCTACGAGATCCACTGCACTGCCATAAGGACACCCAGCTAAAATCCTCATGCCACTCCTGAATGAGAACTCCAGCACGTAACCGATATGGACGAAGGTTTTAACGTCCAAGTGGTTATGTGTAAAAGCATGTAGCACGTAGAAAGGTTGCTTGGCTTCAGGGAACTGACCGTCAAGTCTATGCCCAGAGTCGAAAAACATAAAAATATCTCTTTCTTGCATGACTCCGGATTTTGACCTCAGGAAAATGGCCCTAATGATATAAATTTCGGCGTCAGCGTCTTATAATGAGATCTAAGAAGGTCCCATGATGAAAAGGCGGCTCAGAGGAAGAGAATGGAGGCACATGGGCTTGGTGTAAATAACCTCAAGATCACCGCACTTTTTCTTTTCTCTCTCTCTCTCTCTCTCTCTCTCTCTCTCTCTCTCTCTCTCTCTCTCTCTCTCTCTCTCTCTCTCCACCGCAGTGAGAGGTCCATGAATGAAATCGATCAATTGGAGCAACAGATATATGACACAAAAGCTCTTATTCCTGAGCAAGCCTTAGACTAAGTTCATTGGTGAGCCTGGGCAGGAAGATAGAGAGAGAGAGAAAGAGAGAGAGAGAGAATGTGTGTGTGTGCATTTATGCCTGTGTGCGTGTTGTGTTCATATAATGCAAATGGGTTAGGTCCAAAGATGGGCTAATCCTCAAATGGTAATATCCCATAATGAGGTCATGAGGCAGCCACGGTGAATGGCGGCACACGCACCTCTCGTGATTATGGCTCTCGTGCATTCAGGGGTCGTGCATGGAGTCGTGTGTGAAGGACGACCACCTATATGTTAATAAAAGGTCGTGTGGTTAGATGAGAGGTAGGTGTTGAGATAAGAGCTACCAAATGCAAGGAAGGGTGAGGTAAAAAACACTGGTGAATATTCTCAATGTCTTTCTGCTTGTAAGCATAAAGATCTCACACTGCTGGACAAATTACATGAAAAGAATACTCCAATCTGCACCTCTTCGTTGAATTAGGCAGCTTCCTTCTCTGTTAAAAATGAAGCACAGATCTGTCTACTATATAATGATCAGCTATAGACAGAGTGAATACATCAGACTAGTATAACATTCGTGTGATTCTGGGTACCTTGCTCTTGGTTTCCTAAATGCATATCCGTGAAAGCACACAATTTTTCAGATGCTTACTTCAACGATATAGTGAACATTATGGTGGGTATGGTAGTGGTAGTCATGATGGTGATAATAATGCTGGAGATATAGTGAAGATAATGGTGGCAATAGTAGTAGCGGTCATGGTAGTGATAATGAACAAAATGGTGGCAATGGTAGTAGCAGTAGCAGTCATGGTGGTGATAATCATCCTGAAGATATAGTGAACATAATGGTGGCAATGGCAGTGGTATACATGGCGGTGATAATGATGATGGTACTATGGTTCTTTTACCTTAACTTGGCTTAGATTTTCGTCATTCCCTAGCTTTTTTCACGTCGCTCAGTGGCAGGGTAAGATAATACTACAGCTCAGCATCTTTTCCATAGCCCTTCTTCGTGACTAGCATCATATTCAAGTGCTAATCTATTGTTACAATCAATATTCAAGATGGAGAGAAGACAATTTTGGGCCAGGATTGAGTAAAATGAGATTATTGATACCGATGGAGAGGAAAAGATGAGAGTGGCAGTTGCTGTAGTGAGTATGATTTTAGTTGTATTATTATTGTAGTGATGACAGAGATTAATATTGCTAAAAAAAACTGACGAGATACAATAACGCAGAAAGGAGAGGGAGAATGCAGTAAAGAGGATGTATAATTCGTACTCCATGTAATACTGAGAAACTGTGTAAATAATATAAGTTTAGATGAAGACAGAGAGAGATGTGTAATAGAGGACGATATTATTAAACGAGAAAGCAATAAACTGAGAGAGGGGACAGGAGAATGAGAATACAATAAGGACGGAATGCAGGAGAAGGAAAGGCGGAGAGAGGGAGGGAGGGAGAGAGAGAGAGAGAGAGAGAGAGAGAGAGATACCGTGAGACAACAGAGAAGCATTGCTATAAGTGACACTGCCTCACTTCTCGTTTGCCTAATGTCTTATCTTTAACACTCTCATCACCGCCGCGTCAGATGTAGCAGTATTGGGTATTTTCGTGTTTTTTTGTCTCTCTCACCCCTCCATTCCAAGCGATGTACTTTGCATATTCCACTCCAGCATCTTCTTATGTTTTATTTATATGCAGACTTATGTGTTGCGTAAATAATATACATAAAAAAGTCTGTCTGTCTGTCCGTGTCATACTCTGTTTGTCTGTCTCTTTCTTTGTCTTATTCCTCCCCCCCCCCCTCTCTCTCTCTCTCTCTCTCTCTCTCTCAACCCCTGGCAACGGCTACCCCTCACGGTCACATCCTTCTCTTCTCCTTGACCTTCATCTTGGCGTTATTTTTTCAAGTTCATTAACACTTAACAAACCCACACCTAACAACACAAGTAAATCATCATCATCATCATCAACATAAGTATATCATCATCATCATCACCATCACAACCCTCATCAGTATCGTTACCACCAACAGCATCATCATCATCATCACCATCATCATCATCATCACCATCACAACCCTCATCAGTATCGTTACCACCAACAGCATCATCATCATCATCATTATCGTCATCATCATCATCGTCAATTTCATCAACATCATCGTCTCCCGAAATCATCATCATCATCATTATCGTCAACCTCATCATCGTCGTCAACATCATCATCATCAACATCATCAACATCGTCAACGTCATCATCATCAATCACCATCATTATTTTCCTCATCATTCCTATTTTTCCCCCCACTAAAATATATACTTACTAATAATAAAATCTATATTACGGACTTTTAATCTCTTCAACGCAACAATGTACTTTCTTATTACACTGCCGCTACGTGGTGGAGGGGGACGCCTTCACGTGGTGGCACTGATACAAGCTGACGGTTCTCCTGTCCGGTTATAAAAAAAGCCCCTCAATTTTCTCCCTATCGCCTGAAAGGAGGATGGTAGAGTGCACGTGAGGGGTTAATTTATCCTGCAGTCCACCGGGTTCACGTTCAGATGACCCCACAACAACAACAATAAAAACAACAGCAAGAACAATACTAACAACACAAATGACAATAACAATGAGCCAACAACAATAAAAAAAATAACAATAACAAAGACGACCCAACAATAAAAATAACAAATAACAATAACAATGATGGGCCAACAATAAAAATAACAAAAATAACAATAACAAAGATGAACCAACAAAAATAATAATAATAATAATAATAACTTCAACATTAACAACAACAACAGCAACAATAAGAACAACAACAATAATAACTACAATAACAACTATAAAACTACAGCAACTACAACAACAACATCCTTACTACTTAGGACTTAGTTTGGCGAAGGCACTTAACAAAGAATTTCCAGTAATATTATTTAAGACCCCTTCGCTGGAGATCGCCCCTAAGCTGAATAACATAACCTGGCAGTGATAGGAACATAGGAGATTGACGCCCTGGTGGTGAAAGGGCAAAGTACGAGAAGGGTGATGCTGGAGGTGATTATAAACCAAGCATATGGGAGGAAGGGCTGGGAACTATCTATCTATCTATCTATATACCTAGGCTGCTTCCCCCAAGGAAAGGGAGGTAGCCGAGACAGGACGACTCACTCTCCATTTACTCATCCATTCAAACACATTCATTCGCATCTTAGCCCCAAAGGGGAGAACGGACAGATCCTCACCGCATCACACCGCACAAGGGTCAACTGCGCAATGCAATCAGTGACATCCACAGCAGGGCCCGACAGCAGAACTGGTTTACCCCTGCCACATCATAACAGACCCATCCCCTTACCCGTACCTGACCTGACTAGCTGATCAGACAGCACAATCACCAAAACTTAAACACACGTCCAGGTACACCACCACCATCATCATCATCATCATCATCATCGTCGCCGTCGTTATCATAATCTTTATCATATCGTCATGATCGTCGTTGTTGTCCTCGTTGTTATCATAATCATCATCATCACCATCATCATCATCATACTCCTACTGCTGAACATGAGCCAATAATAAAAAACTGCATTATCATCATCATCATCATCATCATCGTCTTCATCGTTGTTGTCGTTGTCATCATCAACTTTATCATTATCGTCATACTCTCACTAACGGACATGCGTTGATAGCAAAAACTGTATCATCATCATCATCATACTCCAATTACTCATCATCATCATACTCCAACTACTGAACATACATTTACAGTAAAAATAATATTAAAATCATCATCATCATCATAATCCAACTATTGAAGATAGACACATAACGAAAACTATACTGCATTCTTCCTCCTCCTCCTCCTCATCATCATCATCATCATCATCATCATCATCATCATCATCATCTTCATATTCCCAATACTAAACATGCAGTAATAACGACCACTATAGCCTATTACATGTTCAGATACAAGGATACTGGAAGTGGTGGGAGTGAGAGAGGAGGGTAGAGAAAGGGTGAGGGGAGTGAGGGGAGGATAGAAAAGGGGTGGGCGAGTGAGGGGAGGGTGGAGCAGGGGTTGGGGGAGTGAGGGGAGGGTGGAGCAGGGGTTGGGGGAGTGAGGTGAGGGTGGGGAAAAGAGAAAGAGGAGGGGAGGGGAGGGGTAAGAGAGTATGAACTGTGATGACCTCCAGACAAGGGGCGTCCGTGACTGTGCAGGTTTGTGTGTGTGTGTGTGTGTGTGTGTGTGTGTGTGTGTGTGTGTGTGTGTGTGTGTGTGTGTGTGTGTGTGTGTGTGTGTGTGTGTGTGTGTGTGTGTGAGAGAGACTTTAATATATCCCTGCGGACTAATTATGTAAACTATGTTGATATTTAAATCTGTGCATCTGTCTCCCTACATTACCTGACGCCGCATCCAGTGAGGGGTGACAAACAAAAAAACTCCCTGAATTTCTGCCCCTAGCGAGTGGAGAGATAAACGCCTGAAGGTAAATAAAATGCAAAGGAATATTAACACCCTCAGATTCCTTCGACTGCCTCTTAGGTTATTTTGACTCTCAGGTGAACAAAATCATCTGGAATTACCTTGAATAAAATGCTAGAGTTGTTCCGACCATCAATGGGTCAAGGTGTGAACGTGCAAATCACGAAGGAGGATGTCAGTGAGTCTCCCAAGGCCAGGTAATTATGGCGTCTCAGTAGCACACAGAACACAGCACCATAACACAGCACCATAACACAGCACCATAACACAGCACCATAACACAGCACCATAACACACGGTAACACTCCTCATTACACACACTAGGAGGCTACACGACATCGACAGAACTGGTATCTCTCTCTCTCTCTCTCTCTCTCTCATACACCAGCACATTCTCGCCTTGCTTCCAACACACCTGTCTGTCTATGTGTCTGTCTGTCTGTCCCTGTCATACACCAGCATTCTAGCCTTGCTTTCAACACACCTGTCATTCCCCCTCTCCACCCCCCCCTCTCTCTCTCTCTCTCTCTCTCTCTCTCTCTCTCTCTCTCCACACCTGCCTCTACACACCTGCTCTTCACTAATTACATAGCAATCCTCAAAGGCCCCCTTCCTCCACACACAATATACCTAATTTCGCACACCCTACATGCACGCACATTAGTTACACACACACACACACACACACACACACACACACACACACATACGGTTTCAAAATCAAACACCCATTCTGTCAGTGAGTCTGTCTGTCTGCCTGTTTGTTTGTCTGTCTGCCTGCCTGCCTGTCTTTCTCATAGACTCAGCCACATGTTTAGATAAAAGAAATTTTGAGAGAGAGAGAGAGAGAGAGAGAGGGGACGTGAGTGGGAGGGATCTGAGTAATGAAGTGTGAGTGAGTTATGAGGGAGGGTGGCGAAGGGTGGTGGTGCTCGTCTTTCTGTCTGTCTGTCTGTCAGCTGAATTGTCTGCCTAACTTTTGGCTACTTGTGCTTTCTCTCTCTCTCTCTCTCTCTCTCTCTCTCTCTCTCTCTCTCTCTCTCTCTCTCTCTCTCTCCACTGTCTCATCACTGTTTCCTCTTCTGTCAATTTTCTATTTATATGTTTATCTATGTACAGAACACCACCAAAACAACCACATCACCACCACAACATCACCACCACAACCACATCATCATCACCACATCATCACCACCACACCACACACCATCGCCACCACCACATCACCATCACAACATCATCACCACGTTATCACCACAACCACAACATTACCACCACATGACCACCACAACATCACCACCACACCACCATAACATCACCACCACATCACCACACCATCACAACATCAACACCACAACATCACCACCACATCACCACAGCACCACCACCACATCACTACCACAACCACCACATCACCACCACAACTGCAACATTCACTCACCATTCTGTGCTGTGTAAGAATACGCTATCATCATCGCTATGAAAAGACCCTCACACATATTTTCCTCAACTTTGTAATGGGATCCCAGAAGTAAGACACCACCAGCACCACCACACCTACCACAACCACACACCACCACTACAACCACAACTACCACAACCACACACCACCACTACAACCACAACTACCACAACCACACACCACCACTACAACCACAACTACCACAACCACACACCACCACTACAGCCACACATACCCTGTACTTTCACACAGCACCACTACAACCAGACACCACCACTACAGCCACAGCTACCACTACAACCACAACTACCACAACCACACACCACCACTACAACCACAACTACCACAACCACACACCACCACTACAACCACACACCACCACTACAACCACACATCACCACTGCAGCCACACATCACCTCTACTTTCACACACCACCACTACAACCACACACCACCCCTACAATTACACACCACCACTACAACCACACACCACCACTACAACCACAGCTACCACACCCACACACCGCAACCACTACAACCACAATTACCATGCCACCACAACCACATCCTTATCATCACCATTGCTACAACCAGAAATACCATCTTACCACAACCACTTTCTCATCACAACCACTACATCCAAAACTACCATACTACCTCAACCACATCCTCATCACAACTACTACTACTACTACATTTACAGTGCATCATCACTATCGCCACATCTACCACTACCACGCAACACCACATCCACCATCATCATCCCTACTTACGTGACCACAAAGCATCCTTACCACCTCAGAAATATTGCCTTCTTTGCACACTACTACAACTACCACAACCACACATCACCACCATCAGAACTACCACAACCAATGAACAACCCCTTTTCAGCCACACATCATCACTACCACAACCACACAAGAACACCATTGTTTTAACTAATATTGGTTCACTATAACATGGAATAAAACTCGCAATCCTCTTTTTTTAATGTTGAGCTATAATGTGAGATTAAAACTAGAATATGATGCTAGTCACGAAGAAGTGCCATGGGAAGGAAGAAGAGCCATAGTATTGTCTTTTCCTGCCACTGAGCTACGGGAAGTAAGTCACAAAAGGACGAAAATCTCCATGTCAAGATACATGTTTAGACGCTTAGTAGTAGAAAAAGACAACAGTACGGCTCTACATCCTTTACACGGCACTTCTTCGTGATTGGCACTGTATTCTAGTGTTAATTTCCTGTTACATCTCAGCATTCACGTACAGAGAGATGGCAATTTTAGGTCAAGGTAAAGTAAAGAGAGTAATATACAACATTAAAACTCTTGGCACCACCATAACCAACACAAACACACCACCTCTAGCTAAAACTACATCGACACGACCATAGAACCACAATTACAACCACACAAACACAACCACGACCATACCACCTCTCACACTACGACCACGAACCAGTCACAAACATTACCACACGACCACAACCACACATCCACAACCAAATAACCACGACCACATCATCTACCACACTACACACACACACACACACACACACACACACACACACACACACACACACACACACACACACACACACATGCCATCAGTCCGCGTTACATTTTCACCATTTCCCTTCCCCCTGGAGTTAGGCTACATTACCATAACCCCTCATCAACAGGAAGTGTAATTTGGATGGATTAGTGACAAAACTCCAACTACCCCCTTTTTTTATTGCTAAAGTCCGATTTTTCCTTTATTGTTTGGTGGAATTCTTGCCCCAACTCGATGATTTATTAATACCGTACATTTAGTTTTTATTTATTTATTTTTTTGTGTACTTACTTAGTTTGGGGGAGATCTTGTGCAGCAAAGGGATTTAACATGTAAACCTCGACTGACAACTATTTTTACTACGGCCAAAGTGCTAGAGAGGGACGCCTTCACGTGGTGGCACCGATATAACCCAGCGGTCCCTCTGCCCGGTCACACAAGCGCCCCTCAGTTTCCCACCTATCCCCCGAAAAGAGGATGGTGGACACTCAAAGAAGGATAAATTCAGCATGCAGGTCATTAGGTTTACTCTTCAGATCGTCGTCGTCCTCGTCCGCTTCCTATTCATCCTCGTCCTCGTCCTCTGCTTTCTCGTTCTCGTCCCTGTCCTGTGCTTCCTCGTCCTCGTCCTCGTCCCCGTCCTCTGCTTTCTCGTCCTTCTCCTCTTCCTCCTCCTTCCGCTCTGGCCAAAGCTTGACGATTATCCTCACCACTGGGAGACCTCTTGAAGTCGAAGGGTTAATAGGAAGAGGTTATGCATGTCCTGCAATTCTGAAAGCTTCCTCTTGCAAAATAAAGAAATCTGTCTGTAACAACAGTGAGATACAAAAGACACCAGAATACTAATGGAGTTAATGCTTTTCCTACAAATGTTCTGGCAATTACAAGGACCCCATGTACTCGCGGTGGCACTATGCCCTCAAGGTGGAGCAGCTGCGGAGTCCACCCATATTTCCCTGCACCTCGCCGTGGGAAGGACCATGGTTCACCCCTAGTAAGGTGCTTGCTGTCTACCATAAAGGGGCGCCGGATCCCTCCACGATGTATGTATTGAACTGTACAGTAGCGGTCATAAATATCGTTCCACTTTTTGGCCGAATGATAAGGGAGCTTTTACATAGTAGTCTGCGAAGTCTGTTAGGCTCCGAATGTCTTATCACTGGCTTTCGGAAATCATCGCTCACTGGGTCGTTAATTATCGCAGTGAGGTGAAATATTATTTTTGTCCAAGGCTCTACCTGTAGGAAGGCCCCACAGAGGCCGTTGTTCATCTGTGGTGGACGGGCGAGCTTGGCCAGACAGACCGGGGTTAAGGAACAACAACAACAGCAACAACTACGGTTCTTTCCGGCACTGAATGTCATCGTTTGGTGGTTCTGACATGGTTTTCAGACGGGTGAAGGGAACTAAAGTCCTCAATTGTCACACACACACCTTCTCCAGGGACGCTAGCCTCCTCCAGTCCTAAACTTCCTGTAACCTACTTCAGCATCTCAATCTCTGGCTTCCTCTTGTTTCTTCTCTTCCTTGCCCGGTTTATTTAGGTATTATTAATTGGCTTAGCAAGATCTCATTAAATTATAGCATCGAATTACGGTCTCGGATTCCAGACTACCAAATGAGATGCCAGCTCATTTAATTATTACTGATGATTATGTTATTAAGATTCAACCAGGCCTGGACAGGAATTCAAGATGGTATAATTGAACTGTCTACCGCAGCTGCACATACAATCTTTCAGTGTTATTTGTACCCTCCCATACTACAACCCTATCTGTCTATCTGTTTCTCCCTTCTTCCCTCCCTCCCCCCTGTGTGTGTGTGTGTGTGTGTGTGTGTGTGTGTGTGTGTGTGTGTGTGTGTGTGTGTGTGTGTGTGAAAATCCTATTCGTACCATAAGGAGGCACATTTCACAACCAATAATAATCCCCTTATATTTCCCAGCAGTGGATCAGATCACCCAGTCTAAACACACACACTCCCTATTCTTTTAATTACTTCCCTGTACAACCAATCACCGTAATGGAGAGGCCAGCAGATTTATGAGGCGGCTGGTGTCATTTGGAAATTAACGTCGAAAGAATCATAATGAGAAAAAGAGGAGGCTGGCGCTGATTACTACGCTTCAGTGTAAGTCTTTTTATTTTCGTCATTTTAAAAGAACAGCGTTTTAATAAGCAAACTCAATTCACGGGTTCAGTAAATATGCTAAAAAGGCGACCTGGTTTTGTTGATTCCAGGTCAAACAAGAAGTAAGTGGTCAAGGTGAAGATCAAGCTTTACCGATGCCGTTCATGTTAGTTTTTCTAGAGAAGTGGAAAATTTGGTGGTTCGGTCTGTTTAGTACTAGACTCACATTCAAAACGCGCTCTGGGCTGGTGGGTTCGAGCTCCTCTGACTATCACTGAGTTTATGTTGTTAATGTTCATAGTCCAATACCTGTCAACAACAATCAAAATAATATTGAAATCCACCCCATACCACTATTTGTTGCCATTACCTTCTGCCCGACCGTCTGCACCTTGTATCTGTCCTCCCCTCATCCATATCAATGTCTGCTACCATTGCTTTCTGTTTCACCGTCTTTTTTTTTTTTTTTTTTAATGCACGGAAAAAGGAACCAAAGGCCAAGAGTCCGCAAATCGTTCCTTCCAAGAAAAAAAAAATACAAAGGAGAGCCAAATTCAAGATCCGTTCATTTCTGTACCTTCTGTCTGTCCAACCTTCATCCTTATCACCGCCTACGACAACTCTCACCTGCCTCACCATCTCTGCCTTACATCTGGCCAGTCCTCATCCTTACCATCGTCTACTAATACCACTGGCTTCTGTTTCACCGTCTCTGCCTTACGTCTACCCTTCCCTCCCTCTAACCTTCCCTTGACTTCACCCAGAGAGTATATGGTGACAACTCTATAACCCATTTACTACAATTATTTTCCTCAGTTGAACAAAACCATCTGGTGTTCCCATGAATGAATGGCCAAAAGTACATCTATAGCCACGAAAGGAGTAAATAAAAACGCAAAGAAAAATGGGAATAGAGGGTGTGGATACGATGAGAAAACGAGTGAAAGGAGGAGGAGGAGGAGGAAGAGGTAGCAGTAGGAGGAAGGTGGGAGGGGAAAATAGGAGGAAAAGAAGAGAGAGCGGAGGAGGGAGTTGGGAAGAAGAGAGAGAAATCAAGGAAGGAGGAGGAGGGAGTGGAGGAAAATGAAGTGGGAAGAGCGAGGGAAGAGGAGGGATATGCAGAGGAGAATAATGAGGAAGAGGGGAAGTGAGAAAGATGAAGGGGAAGAGAGATAAGAGTGAAGAGAGGGAAAGAGGAAAGTACAGAAAAGGTAAGAATGTGTGGAGACAGGAGAGAGAGAGAGAGAGAGAGAGAAATCGGACGAGGAGAAAAGAGGAGAGAGGGTGAAGCGTAAGAGAGATTAGTGAGGATTGGTGAGCAGAAAAAAAGCGAGTAGAGGATAGAGAAGCGCAGGGAAAGGCAGGAAAAAGAAGGCAGAGAAGAAAGTAAGATGAAGCGAAGAGAAGACGTGTCATTTGGGGTCACGTAACTTTTCGTTATTAATTTCAATATCCTGTTACCCAACACACATACACACACACACACACACACTAATATAGACGTTACATATACACACATTAATGCATCCCAAACACATAACTCCAATACACACACACACACACACACACACACACACACACACACACACACACACACACACACACACACACACACACACACACACACTTATGTAGACGTTACACATAAACACATTAATGCAACCCAAACACATAACTCCAATACACATATGCACACACACACACAAATACACACGGTCCACTTACGCGCACATTAAAGGTGCTAACTCAGGTGAAATTGATCCCGCCACACCCCAGCACACCTGCCCTAACCTAACCTTACCTGACCTAACACAGCCTAAACTAACCTCATTCGGTCTAACTTAACTGTGTCCTGATCTAACTTGACAGCCTAATACCAATAATTATGATAATAATAATAATAATAATAATAATGATAACAATAGTAAACTAGTCACCACATCCACGCAAAATGGGGTGAACTCGCGAATAAGTCTTCCGTAGAAACATCCATCCATCCATCCATCATCCAATTCTACATTGCCCCATGAGAAGCGTAGGAGCCCGGGGCTAGGCAGTTGGTCCCGACATTTAAGATGAAAGTTTCCAGCCTCATTCATCCCTGAGTGGCAATACATGAGCAATCAACCCCAACCATCCCTTGGATATAAACCTTCACCGGCTCAATCCGATTGGAGTGCAATAATTACCCACTAAACCACTAGGCGCCAAAATTTGGTGATATGGTTACCACCCAGCGTATTAAATGGCTACCTGGTGTACAGGAAACCATTTGCCTTGTCATTCAGTGTAGAGTCACCCACAGGCAGAAGGACAAGGAAAGAATGACGGAAAGAAACACAGAAGAGGATGGAAGGAAAGAAGGATCGAGGAGAGGAAAGGGCAGACACCCGACAACAGCACTACATCGAGTGAGTGGATGGTGAGCGCCCCCACCTACCACATTTTTAAAAATGAATTTCTTGCTACCTCCAAGCAATTTTACTCACGTATCTTAAGACAAAAAAGATGAAAAGCATTACCAGAAGAGAAAAGGAAGACAAAAGGCATTACAAGAAACGAAAAAAGAGGAATGAGACGAGAGAGAATGAAGATGGGAAAGGATACGAGGAGATGAGCATGGCGATGGCGTAGTCTGGACGAGAAAATGACGCCTGGGGAAAGAATTGCCCTTAATGCGGTCGTTCCATACCTCTGGGCAATTAGGCGAGAGAGAGAGAGAGAGAGAGAGAGAGAGAGAGAGAGAGAGAGAGAAGAGGGAAAGAAAGTGAAATGATATCAGAATTTATCAGTCATGCCCATAGGTGATGATTTCGGTACAAAATTCGTGCTGGTAACGTTAAATTCCCGTTCTCTCTCTCTCTCTCTCTCTCTCTCTCTCTCTCTCTCTCTCTCTCTCTCACAGTATCTTATTGGTATGTATCGTAAGACATTCTGAGGTACTGATTGTCCTTGTAACACTCCCCCCTCTTTCTCAAAGTTACTTCTCAGTATGTGTCGTAAGACCTTTTGAGGTACTATCTGTCCTTTCAGCCTTCTCCCTCCTTTTCCTTCTCCCGCCCTCCCTTCCCCCCCCCTCTCTCTCTCTCTCTCTCTCTCTCTCTCTCTCTGCCGATCCATCTATTCGCCTACCCACCTACCTACCTACCTACCTACCTACCTACTTACGTACCTACCTATTAGTATCTGTTTATCTCTGGCAATCTATGTTTCTATCTGTGTGTCTCTCCATCTATCTATCTATCTATTTACCCATCTAGCTATCTGTCTATATCTATCTGTCTCACCTGCCTGAAGCTGTATCAATTAATCAGTTAATTAGTCTACCTATCTATCAACCTGCCTCTCTCTATCCACCAATCTGTCCGTCTCTCTGTCTGTCTATCTATCTATCTTTCTATCAGTCTTACTATCAATCTATTTGTCTGTCTGTCAACCTACCTATCTATCTGTCTGTCTGTCTGTCTGTATTTTATCTAGGTAGCCACATATCTGTTTAACAAACATATTTTCTCTTTCCTTGTCTCTTCCTTTCTTTCTCTATTTCTCCTCCTCTTTCTGTCTACCTATCTAACACTTGCTCATCAATTTATCTGTAGGCTATAAGGTACTTCTCTCTCTCTCTCTCTCTCTCTCTCTCTCTCTCTCTCTCTCTCTCTGATATGGTTGAGAGTAAATCCACGAGCGCTAGACTGAAATATGAATGGATGCAAATTTTATGAGTAATCTTGTGCGTGAGGGGACGGTGGAGAGAGAGAGAGAGAGAGAGAGAGAGTCATTTTTCAAAGCGATGGCCATTTCGAGTAAAGGAAAAAAAGAAAAAGAAACGAGGATTAGGAAACGAAAAATGTGGAAGAAAAATGATAAATGTGGGACTTTCTGAGGCTTGAAAAATTGAGTCATAGACGTGAGGTGACGATGATGATGATGATGATGATGATGATGATGATTCTAATTTTGTTTTTTTCTTTTCCCATTTTTGGATCCTCCTTGTTTCATTTATAATAGGGGGAAGAAGGTTAGAATTGTGACGGTATGTGTGGTGTGGTGTGGTGTGGTGTGGTGAGATGTGAGGTTGAAATGATGTGGTGTGGTGTTGTACGATGTTCGTGTGATGCGTTGTGGTGCGGTGTGGTGTGGTATGATGTTGCTATGATGCGCTGTGCTGCTGTGTGGTGTTGTTTTGTTGTATGATGTTGGTATGATGCGCTGTGGTGCGGTGTGGTGTTGTATGATGGTATGATGAGTTGTGGTGTGGTGTGGTGCGGTGCGGTGCGGAGTGGTATTGTGTGGTGCGGTGCGGAGTGATGTTGTGTGGTATCGTGTATGGTGTGGTGTGAGGTGCTGTGTGTTGTCATGTGGTGTAGTGTAATGTGGTGTGGTGCGGTGTGGTGTGTGATGCGGGAACCATTTATAAGACAGCACTGTTTGGTTCTGGCCAAGTTGTAATTCGGAGTTAGCAGGATAAACGCGAGAAACTTGAGACCTTCTGGCTCAAATTTCTGACCACGAAAAGAACAATTGACTTATTAACGAAAACACAATTTAGCACACTACAACAGGACACAACACAGCACATTACGTCTCAACATTTTTCCTTGCAAGTACACCCTCACGTCTGGCTTACATCACAGCATTCCACAGTACGACACGATATGGCACAACAAAACACAAGGCAAGGTAGACGTACACAGCTCAACCCAGTGTGAGATACAACACAACACAGAGCAAAACGACACGGCTTAACTCAGTATGTTGTGGACAGATACAACACGACGCAACAAACGCAGGGCAGTGCAACAGTGTAACTCAAAGTGACGGTTGCAAAGATGAAATATAAAGACGATATCGTACGTAATTGAAGAGGTTAGTACAGAATATTTATAGCCTTTTTGCTACGAGAAACTCACTTAGGCAAAATACAATCAAGCTGAGGTGGTAAGAATATAAGGCATTATTGAGCTGAATGGCTGACGACCTACCACTGTGTCTGTTCTCAGGGCACCATGTCAAGGCACTTCATAATAGGAACGTGGGTATGTTGTGAGAATGGAAATGGGGTGTATGGTGCCACTTCAGCCGTGTGGGGAGTTACTGAAAATCAAATGCTCAGAATTAAATACCCCGAGAATTAAATGCTCTGCGAGTTAAATGCTTGCTTAATTACATGATCCGAATTAAATGTCCAGAGACTTAAATGATCAAAATTAAATGCCCAGAGAAATCAATGCTTGCCTGAAGAACTGCGCGACTCTTCACGTCTCTAGTCCCTGTCCACTCAGCAGTAAAATTAGGGACCTAGAGATGAAATTGATTGTTGAATGTAATGGTTTAAGGTAAAACTGAGACTATGGTAAATCGAAATGTCTGCTTTAATAACCCCGGTGCAGTTAGTACCGTTGGTATTTTTCTAAGCCATGGTCTTTGTTTCGGCCTCTTTACTCTCTCTCTCTCTCTCTCTCTCTCTATCTATCTATCTATCTATCTATCTATCTATCTATCTGTCAGGCCAACTTGGGAATGACCTAGGCAACCACTGGATTTTTTCTGTCTCTAGTGTTTCCAATCATTTGATATTTTTCCCTCTCTCTCTCTCTCTCTCTCTCTCTCTCTCTCTCTCTCTCTCTCTCTCTCCCAAAAGCCTTCCCTTCAACTTCCCTTTATTCTGTTTTTTCCCCTTTCTCCCCCGTCCTTCATTCTTCCTTTCCACCCGTCCCTCTCTTTTTCTCTTTCCTCCTCCTCCTCCTCCTCCTCCTCTTCTTCCCCTTCACATTCTTCTTCAACTACCTTTCCGCTTCCCCTCGCACGGTTCCCCGTCTCTCTCTCTCTCTCTTTCCGTGCTTATCTCGCTCCTCTTGCACTCATCCCTTTCCTCCTCTCTTTCTCCCACACACACCCTGCCTCTTCGATTTCAAGCACTGCCCCCCTTCCCCCCCTTCTCCCTCTCTCTCTCTCTCTTTCTCTCTGTCTGTCTGTCTGTCTGTCTCTCTCTCTCTCTCTCTCTCTCTCTCTCTCTCTCTCTCTCTCTCTCTCTCTCTCTCTCTCTCTCATCGTTCTGCAGTACATTAAACTATCCTGACTACTGTGATTACTTATACAATGAGCTAAGACTGCCCAGGAAAGCAAAGGTTGTATACTGTGTCTTTATTCCTACTAACTCCAGGTGATGTTATTTACCTCAAAAGAGACGTTTCGAACAGGAACTATTCGGAGATAGGCTTCATTATTCCCTTTACTCTAATTGTATTTTTTCTATGCCAGACGTTTATACTCTCAATCAAAACAATGCACTGGGGATTTATTTTTTCGTTGTTAAATGCCTCTCTATTTCACTGACGATTTTTTTTTCTGGCATTTGAGGATAGTCTGTGGTAGTGGAAATCATCACCGTACCCTCCCATCAGTATGTATATTGGCCTAAAAGGGGGAGGACTGCTGGAGATGGGCGTGTAGAGTCAGGCGAGTAGAGTAGCAGTTGCACGTTGTTTTCAGGATATTTCTCCATCATGGGTGAAAAGAAGGACTTAAAATGAGAACAGACTGCCAGCGATGTTTGTCTGTACAAACTAAAACGGCTCGCGAATGAGACTGCTTGCACAGTGGGTATCAATGTATGCTTTTGCTAAGGGGTGGATTTAAAAATATGAAGTTAGCGATGATAAGACTGTGCTGGTAACCTTGAGAAGCCGTGGAAAAAGATACAGTTATGATGCCGACAAAGAGAACCCGTAGTAAACAAAAGGATAGATCTTTACGTAGGATTATACGGATCGTCAAAGGGCAGTTCGACACTCACCTTGCGTCTTGAGGTAAATTAAAGTTCAGGGTTTGTTTGTCTTTACTGTTCATGCTACAAATCTTTCCGCAGCTGAGCGTCATCTTATGGTACCCTGATTAATTTACTTACATATCTATCTATCTATCTGTCTATCTATTGCATCTATCAAGCTATCTATCTACCTATATATCTGTCTGTGTCTATCTATATATCTATCCATCTTTTTGTCTATCTATGTATGTATCTATATATCTATCTATCTGTCTACCTACCTACCTATCTATCTATCTGTACCTGAGAGAGAGAGAGAGAGAGAGAGAGAGAGTTTCAGCACCCCTCCGTTAATGGCGAATGGGAACTGGTGTAGGGGTTGAGTGTTAATTGCATTGCCAAAAGGGAGGGCGCGGTGTGTGAGAAAGAGAGGGAGAGTGAGAGTGAGACAATTTAGAAAGATGAAGACCAAGGTGGGAAGGGAATATAAGATGAAGACTGCAGGTGATATAATTAACACTTCAGGTAAAATGGCGCCCTTCTTATTTTTATTTATTTATTTATTTATTTTATTTATTTATTTTGCGGAGACTTCCAGGGGCCGAGCCAGAAACGCCGATGTCACTGAGTTACTTAATGAACGACCTATTTGAAATTAAAGCTTTGCATCCCCCATACAGCCTCCAAGGACGGTGTCAGGTGCCTTTTTACAAACACCTCTCCTCCCCACGCTGACACTCGAGAAGTTCATCATTTTCACAAAGATTTTTAAGTTGAAAAATTTTAGACATACAAAATTATTCTTTTATGACCTAAGTCAAATTGAAGGGTCATTTTCAGAGTATTTTTTGGTTTAGGGTCCATAGGCAGAGCATTTTAAATCATATCTTAAAAAATTTAAGTTAAGCTGCACTCGTTAAGATTCTTGGGTTGAGATTTTCTGTAAATACCTTAAGATTGTTTTATTCATATGACATTCTATATTCCAAAAATTTGTAGACTGAAATTTTTAAAAATAAATACTTCGAGATGCTTTATGAAAATTCGCCAAACCAACATTATAAAGCGCAGTTTTTAGGCAATTTTGGGGGTGCTTTTTTTTTTTTTGAGGTGGGGGGGGGGAGCTGGCACACTAGAGGTCGGCAGCGAATAGTTGTTTTGTTCTGCCACAGTTCACTGATCTTAACTTCGAATATATTTTTTCCTTCTGCAGGTCATTCATCATAGCTCATTAGAGGAGTAAGGTAAGGCATCACTTTGGTCCCGCGTCGTTTCCACAACACTTTTCCGTGACTAGCGCCATATACTAATGCTAATCTGCTATGGCCCCAACACCGTAGCAGGAGAGATGCCGATTATAGGCCTAATTAATATGAACAGCGTATTGTTTTAAATCATTTTAGTACGAATCAGGAAAGATGACCGATTCTTTATTTGTATATCATTTCCATACATACTTCTTCCATGTATAATATCTCTATACCTCTCTTATTCACGCATTCGCTCTGTCACACGATATTATTTAACACAGGGGAGGCATTTTATAGTAAAAGGATAAGACCAGTGAAAAAATACCCTATTCAGTTAAAGTTGTTTTAAACCTGAATGAAGGTATCTGGTGGTAGAGTCCTTTCACCTTAACCTGGCCTAAATTTTCGTTCTTTTGCAGATTCTTTCATGTAGCTCAATGGAAGAAAAGGGCAATACTGCATCTCTATACCACCTTTCCATTGCACTTCTACACTACCAGCATCACATAAGATGAGAGAGAGAGAGAGAGAGAGAGAGAGAGAGAGAGAGAGAGAGAGAGAGAGTGTCCAAACTTATATTCTTCTCCTTTATTCGCGGCATGAGATGGCGAGGGGAAATACAAATTGAGGAGAGCTGTCTGAAGAGGCGAGCCTGATGAAGGAGGGAAGAAAAATGGGAAAGAAATAATGAGAAATGAGAAAATGGAGGTAGTTTTGCGGGAGAGAGAGAGAGAGAGAGAGAGAGAGAGAGATTTACGAATAAGATTATCAACATTTTTATCATATGGAGGTCTCACTATCACAAACCCACTACAGAACCGGATCTCTCCACTAGGAAGGAGTAAAGAGGCTAAGTCAAAGAACAAGGCTACGAAAAATACTTATCAACTGCACAACGGTTATTACGGCAGACAGTAAGCTTTCCGAGATCTCAATTTTATCTTAAAATGACTGCATTCAATAATCAATTTTATATCTTGGTCCCTAATTTTACTTTGCGTGGACAGGGACTTAAGTGGTGAGGAGCCGCGCAGTTCCTCAAGCTAACATTCATTATTCTGAGCATTTTTGTTCTTCTAATTCTCTGAGCATTTAATTCAGAATCTATTTATCTGTCCATCTACCTATAGCCAGACGCCTAAATTTAATTACGCAAGCATTTATTTCTCGGAACACAGTCTAAGCATTTAAACATGCATTTAATTCTCGGTAACTCCATACTAAGGTAACATGGCACCCCATACATCACTTCCATCCCCAGAACAGACCCACGTTCCTGTTATAAAGTGCTCTGACATGGGAACCGGGAAATAACAGAGCGGTAGGTTGTCAGGTATTCACTCCAATAATGCCAAATATTTTTACCGCCGGAGCGTGACTGTGTTTTATCTTAGCACGTCCCTCGTAGCAAAAAGGCTATGAACAGACCTTTTCAGTTGCGATGGCGTCTTTATATTTAATCTTTGTAACCGTCAACTCGCGTGGCAATGTTGCACTGTCCTGCATTTGTTGTGTCATGTTTTATCTAACCATAGCAGTGAGTTAAGCCGCGTCGTTGCGTTGCGTTGTGTTGTATATCACACTGGGTTGAGCTGTGTCCTTCTACGTTGCCTTGTGTTTTGTTGTGTTATGTTGTGTCGTACTGTGGAATGCTGTGTTGTAAGCCAGAAGCGACGGTGCACTGGCAAGGGAAAATGTTGAGTCGTACCGTGCTGTGTTGTGTCCTTCTCTAGTGTGCTGTGTTAAGTCGTGTTTTCGTTAATAAGTCAGCTGTTCTTCTCGCGGCCACAGATTTGAGCCAGACGGTCTCAAGTTTCTCATGTTTATACTGTTAACTTCAAATTACAACTTGGCTACAACCAAACAATGCAATCTTGTAATTAAAGTTGCTACCTCACCACACAACACCAAACAGCACCACATCAACACTGTCACGAATCAAATCGCGACATTTCCCTTTTGTGAGAAGCCACGAACTATTAGTGGAAAACTCACTGTGTATCGCTCAGTTAACCGTTTCTCTCTCCATTTCGGGGTATACTTTTCAAAACATTCGTCACTGTTTTCAAAAGTGACCGATTTAATGCACGTCACTAAGTGCTCTACTGAGCGATACTATTGTTTATTGTTCGCCCCTGCTTGCCTCGACCGTTAGAAAAATGCGGCCTATAAATCCCCTTTTTTCCCACGACTTACTCAGTCGAGTGTTTGTCGTGACGGAGAGAGGTCCTGTGCTCCAGAAGTGTGAGAGGTCAGCTAGCACCCAAGCTCCACCAGTACAGTTGCCCAAGCTCCCACCCCCTGGGTGATACACAGCATTCATCGACCAGTATTTCCTTTTTGTATTGTCCTAGGTTTAAGAGTTTAATTAAGGTGTTTTTCCTAGGCGTAAGGATTTAGCTTGTGTGTGAGTGAGTACGATCTCTATTTGAATTCATTTTGAATTGTAACGTTAAATTTATTTTTGTAATCAATAAATTTAACAGTTCTTTTTCTTGAGCTTAATGTAATGTAAACTCTTGTTTCATTTCTCCATAATTAAGCTTATTTTCCATATAGCTCCTAGCTTGCATAAACGTTTGCTTTCATAACTGGTACTTAGACCAGTCTTGTAATAAACTTAAAATCCGTTGTGCCTTCTAGGAGTTAAGCATCAGCAAGAACCTGATGTTAGTATTAGTTAGTTTATTGTCAGGGGTGAAGTAACTTTCTCCAGAGGCTACAGTACTATTGAACAGCAATTGAGTGATTAGTCTCTGCTGTGTACTGTCGAGAAAGTTTATAAATTCTCGTTCTTAGAGAATCGTTGCTTGATTTATAGTAGGACTCGCGCACGTTTGCGGCTGTGGTGTGGCTCGCAACTGTGTACAATGGTGCCATGTTTCCCCAACTTGCGATGTGAAACGGAAGCTATTTATGTACAAGGCATCACAAATTCGATAAATTCAGATGAATAAAACTTACACTTGTGTATTTTGATGGATGAATCAACAGTAATCTTATTATGCATAAAATATTTATACAGTAACACAGAAACATGGCATACATATTGTACAGTGTTGCTAAAAGAAATTGTAGTCACTTTTAATGGTTTTTAGCGTAGATTTAGGGTGGGTAATAATATCACAGTTATGGATATAAGATAATGAGCCTGAAAAAAGAAGAAATATGCCAATATCCAAAGTAAAAGAAATAATTCATGTAATTCTTCTGAGTGGCAACACTTACCAGTCTGGCCTACGGTAAAGTACCTTCGTATACCCAACCATAGCTTGTACAGGTGTTGCTAGGGAAAAATGCTCACATTTACCGGCTTTTACCATAATTTTAAGGACGAGGAATAATCACATTTATAATCATAAGCTAATATGTAGGACAAAATAGTAGGCATATGCCAATACCGAAGTAAAAAAAAAAAAAATTATTCACTCGCGAGCGGCAACACTTCCACACCCAGTCGGCGAGAGAGAGAGAGAGAGAGAGAGAGAGAGAGAGAGGCAGGAGAGGGGCATGCATTGAATGCATTGTCGGCATCACTAAATATAACAAAACCAAATTAACAAATGAAAGCACAATTATAAATAACTTATAAAAGAATCAAAAGTACTCAGGGTGGCTCACATTTCCCGCCAGGAGAGAGAGAGAGAGAGATAACGGTATAGAAAACGTGGCATCACTGTACACAGGTGCGGGCTACACCACAGCCGCAAACGTAGGCGAGTCCTACTATAGCAAGACAATCATTGTCCCTGCTCTTTAATATTATTGAATATTATTATAATTATATAATATTTAGCAATTATTTTAAAAACACCGTGATATTTTAAAAACCCCGTGATATTTTTAAAAACCCCGTGACAAACACCACACACTACACCAAACCAAAAATCATACTACACCACGCCATACCATACCGCACCTCAATACACCGCACCGCACCATGAGGTACCATACCAAAATCATACCATACCACATCAACCACACGTTACACCACACAGCACCACACATTACCGTCATTATTCTAACCTTCTGCCCACTTTTATTAATGAGGTAAGGAGGATCCACAAGAGGGAGAAGGAAAATGCAAAATCATCATCATCATCGTCATCATCATCACACCTCCAATTATTCAAGCCTCAGAAAGTCCCCCATTTATCTTATTCTTTCTGCATTTTTAACTTGCTAATCCTTATTATTCCTTGTTCTTTTTTTCTTTTAACTCGAAATGACCATCGCTTTGAAATATGACTCTCTCTCTCTCTCTCTCTCTCTCTCTTTATCCACACACACACACACCGTCCCTTCATGCTTATGGTTACTCTAAAATTTGCATCCTTTCATATATCAGCCAAGCGCTCGTGAAATTACTCTCTCTCTCTCTCTCCACCGTCCCCTCACGCTCATGATTACTCAAAATTTGCATCCATTCATATTTCAGTCAAACTCTCGTGAATCTTCTCCCACCATCTCTCTCTCTCTCTTTCTCTCTCTCTCTCTCTCTCTCTCACACACACACACACACACACACACACACACACACACACACACACACACCTCCCCCCCCTCTCTCTCTCTCATTTTTAAGTCCCTTCAAACGAGGGCGTCACCTTAATCCAATCTTCGCTACTTCAATCGAGTTTACCCATCTAAAGGTAACACAGCACAAGTGAATGGGTTAATGGGTTGACAGTGTTTGTGCCTAACCCCATTAGTAACGTATGTCTCTCTGATGCCGAATTGAATTTACATCTATTTCCTCTATGGTGTGGGGGAGAGAGGCGGGGGGTAAGGTCTACAGCAGCAAAGAAAACAATGTCAAGAAATTTTGTTTTCCGAGTGGCTCTGACTTGGTCGTAATAGCTCTTCTTTGACGATTTATTCTACGAAACACACCTCAGCATCCTTCTATGTATCGAGGCAAACAATGTCCATACTACAGTATATATAAACAGCATAAAACCGAAAATCAAAATGGATTATGCACAATAAATAGCTCAGGGAAAGGTGCTACGGAGTCTCTAACGTCACTTTTAATATGGCCTAAAATCTACCAGCGTTCCTTATCTACGGCTCTGTCAGACACGAAGACTCTTTTTTTTTTGCTGGATGAGGAAGTTGTTTAACACACTTTCCTTAACAATTTATTTTGGACGCGGTTGGTTAATATCGTCTTGTACATTATTTACACGGAATATGGCGATACTGAAAGGATTTATATAACAGGAGAGGCAGTAAGTGTAATAAACACGATAAGTCGCTTAGGAAAAGGTGTTGGGGAGCTTCCTCAATCAACGAGAATACAGGCTCTTGATTCTCTAACCTCCCCCTCCCTTCACTCCTCCATCCCTGCCCCGGGATACGGAAATCAAACAGATGCTGGTATTCATTTTCCCATCTAATAATAATACTTGCCTTCCAGCGTGAGGAATTATATTGCTGTAGTATCATATAGTCTAATATCACCGTTAAGGAGGACGTAGCCTACCTAGCATCCTAATTAAAGAGACAAGCACAATTCAGTATCACGCTACAACTACCATAACACGTTCACGTTCAGAGATACACAACCCTGCGCTAAATACACAGCTCTGAAAATTTAATAAAGCATCCCTGACAACTTGCATTTACCTTATGAAGAGAGGACCAGGACAGAGACAGACTGCCGAACGAGATTTTGAACTTTCCCTTTCATTTTATTTTGAGCCACGCACACAGACGCAATACCCAGAGCTAACCTGAAATTTATGGTCGCCACATGATCCGTAGTGATGTATGTGCGTCCCGATAGATGGCTCTGTGAACAGTGGCGCGTCGTCTGCTTGTTTACATTTTTGCAGGGACGCGCAAAAACGAGGTGCGTTGATCTATCTATTGCCAGACACCATAATCCCGTAAGGGGTGGCCATTTGACTTTGAGTTATTTGTTTTACGGGGAGGGGCACTAACCCTCCACCAACCCACTTGTTGACACGGAGGGAGCACGTATGGTTTGGTTATATGGTTACCACCCAGCTTAGTAAATGGTTTCTTTGCTTACAGGAAACCATTTGGCTTGTCACTCAATGTAAAGCCACCTGTAAAGGAAAGAAAAGCAATACGAAGTGACAGGAAAGATGGGAGAAATAAGAAGAGAGGAAGGCATGCACAGAAAAAGAATGATAAAGGCTAAGGAAGAAGTCGGCAGCACTACATCAAGTGAGTGGATGATGGTCGCCACCACCTACCACCCGGTGCGTTGATGATGGACAAAAATACGGTTTCTACTGCACCACAACGACAGCGGCGGAAATATATTAAAATGCTATAAAACAGTTATATGGTGTCACAGCTATTAGGCATGGTTGTTAATACGAAAATGATCACCACATGAAGCTGGCAAGACTTTTATCCCACACACCTTACCAGTGCACCTTACACACTTTAAGGCCCTCTCCCACTTCGGCGTAAATAGGCACGATGAAGCCACGATGAAAATTGTGGCCGAAGTCGGTGATGTGTCGACGACTCCGACCAAGAATCGTGGTGTCGGCATAATACCGGCGACACCAGTACGACAAAACGCCGACACCTCGGCGTAGTATACGATATAACCGGCGACTAGTAATAATGCGCAAGCATTATTCTAAATTCAAATTTTAACGTTTTTTTTTTACGGCGATTCAACGGCGATAAAGGTACAATGGCGGCGTGCTGTCGACGATGTATCGTCGATGTGTCGGCGAATGCATCAGCGCAAGAGGCACGACGTTATTCCTCTGAGTTCGCCTACATGTCGGCGATGTATCACCGACATTCATAAGATGAAATATTATTGTCGCACAACCCGGTACGTATCGTACGGTTTACGTAGGCTATGTCGTATTAACCTCACCGATGCATCGCCGATACATTGCCGACGCTTCGCCGTATGACCGTACGACATCTTCAACGGTTTTTTTCACCGCCGACGCCTCGCCGATGTCGGCGATCATACGCGGTTTATACGCCGGGTAATCGCCGACGTCGCCGAGGCGTCGCCTTGTTGTCGACGACTAATCTGTGAAATTTTACAAAATCGTGGAGGGCCACGACGTTTTCATGCAGCATGAAAACGTCGTGGCCCCCCACGATAAATTTCCACCTCGTCCGACGTATCGGCGACATGCCACGAATGGACAAGATTTTGTTCACGAATACCCACGATTAGGGATTTTTGACACATCGTGACTTTATCTTCCCCACTTTCGCCAAAGTGGGAGAGGGCCTTTAAAATATCCGATTACTTCGGTTCGAGTCCGGGATTCATGAAACGTAAGTATACTGTGGATTAAAGTTCCTTCCTGCTATATTCCTTGCTTACTTTCCGAAGCGGCTTCACGAACGCTGAGGCTGAGTAGGATAAGTAGTTTGAGATGTTAAGCCTATTTCGATAGTTGAATCTTAACTTTGAGCCCAAGTTTGTGATCATTAGCTTATACTTTGGCCTGCTCGCTCCTGCTCAGTGCTAAGTTGGCTGTGGAAAATAACTGTGAGTAGAGCCGAAAATAAATCGTTCGCTTTGAAGGAAAATACAACATGAAGGAAAACTAAATCTGTTGCCCTTTGCATTTTCGCTACTTAATATCGAAATAAAGGACGGTATATGATCACCAAAACCCTCGTAAAATTTCAATAATAGACAAGCAGCATGGTGTAACGTCACTATGAGGCCCCTCTCTGCACGAACATAGTCTTCTGCAAACCTGGGACGAGAGTTTTGGAAGGTGCTAAGCAATTTGAGACTTAGGTGATGTGAGTGCACGGGACGAATCGACCTTACTCCGACTCCGAGATGTGTTTTGCTGACTGATTTATTCTTGCATCGATGCACTGAAACTCTGTAGTGTGATGATCTGTTTTTCTTTTCTTCTTCTTCTTTTCTTTATTTTTCTCTTTTTCTTTCTCATTTTTTTTTACCTCCTTTGCAATTTATTGGGTATCTTAGAGGCGCATGCTTACTTGTTCGGTTATTCATCCCCTTGGAAAAGTTGGATTTAAAGTGAGAGGAATGGAGAAGTGAATAGGGAAGAGAAGAGCACACACACACACACACACACACACACACACACAATTCCCTGTCAATCACTGGACGCAACAGCAATATTTGTTATGGCGGACTGGTAGTGTGATATAATGTCAGTGCGAGGCAGCGAGGATTTGGCAGTGACAGGGATGGGTGTGATAATATATAAACAACGTGACAAAGGATGTCAAAATGTATTCTGGTGATGATGATGATGATGATAGTGATGATGATGATAATGTGTATTCTAGTGATGATGATGATGATGATGATGATGATAGTGATAATGTTTTAGTTGTTGGTGGTGTTGCTATTGTTGATGATGAATTTCGTAAGCTTAGAAGAATTTTAAATATCTCTCTCCGTATTCTCGTACGCACAGTAGGTTTTCTTACATCACTTCCTTATCTCTTGCGATCATTCTTTCCAAAATATGCAATAACATACAGCCAACTACACCGTACATATCAAAACACCCCACTTCTGACATCCACACACCAACACCCTCCTTCTCACAACACACACAGCCACTCTGTCACACATCCCAATCCCCCATTGTCCCCCCACCTCTCTCTCTCTCTCTCTCTCTCTCTCTCTCTCTCTCTCTCTCTCTCTCTCTCTCTCTCTCTCTCTCTCTCTCTCTCTCTCTCTCTCTCTCTCTCTCTCTCCAATAAATTTCCACCCACCCTTTTATCTCGCTCTCGACCCCCACCCCAACCTACCTCCACCACACCCACGCAGTCATTGGCCACCGCAGCAGTAGTTGTTATGGTGGGCGGGTACTGTGATTTACTGCCACTGAGAGGGAGAGAGGTGTTGACGAGGCGGACGATGATAATATATTGTAGGGCACTGAACACTGTCGTTTGGGATCATCCGGAATAAACGAAAAATAAGCACCGTGAGGCTAAAGGGGTTGATGGATATTATTTTTAGCCTGTTTACTGAGAACGGCAACACACCACGGACGATTTCATTCAGCTTCTATCAGATTTTCAAGAACTGAAGGGGTTTATATCATTCAGCACGATGACGCCTCTCCTGAGCTGAACCTCTCCCCCAAGCTGAACCCCTCCCCTAAGCTGAACCCTCCTCCAAGCTGAACCTCTCCCCTAAGCTGAACCTCTCCCCTAAGCTGGACCTCTCCCCTAAGCTGAACCCTTCCCCTCTAAGCTGAACCTCTCCTCTAAGCTGAACCCCTTCCCCTACGCTGAACCCCTCCCTTAAGCTGAACCCGTCCACTAAGCTGAACCCCTCCCCTAAGCCAAACAAAATCGCTTGGCATTATACAGAATAGAATATAAAAATTTTGGATACACAAAGACATATTTTTTTTTATAATATTGCTTTCACCCCTTGACTACGATGCTGGAGAGGGACGCCTTCGTGGGGTGGCACTGATGTAACCCAGTGGCTCAACTGCCTGGCCATCTACTCTGTCCTCATCGCCGTAAATGAGGACTGTGGACTGCAGGAGGAGGACAACTTAAGCCTTCAGTCCATCTGGTTCACAATGAGATGAACCTGGGGCAAGAAGAAGAAGAAAAAGAAGATGAAGAAGAACTACGACTACTAGTACCCTACTACTACTACTACTACTACTGCTACTACCACTGCTGCTGCTGCTGCTGCTACTAATACTACTTCTACTATTACCACCACCAATACTACTACTACTACTACTATAACTGCTACTACTACTACTACTACTACTGCTATAACCTCGTCTGGTGGTAGGAAGAAAAAATAAATAAATAAATAAAGGCAGACACCATTGCACTGAAGGGTTTGGTGAATAAGGGCGGAAATCACGTCCCTGTACCCACAACATCAGCCACTAACAAATATTTGGTTATTTACACTGGGGAATGGAAACTCTCTCTCTCTCTCTCTCTCTCTCTCTCTCTCTCTCTCTCTCTCTCTCTCTCTCTCTCTCTCTCTCTCTCTCCACACGTGTGCTCAAACATATGTTGGCAACACAGCTGGCAACATGTGCGGGAGTTTGCAGCAGTATTTGGACAGATGTATGCAAACATGTTTCAGTGCAGCTTCAAACACTGGCAGCAGAGGTGTTGGGATAAGTGTGTCCATACCAGGCAGCTGAGACTTCATCGTGATATTGCCAACATGATCTGGACGCTGCTGCTACCAACATACTTGCAGCGTGTTCGTTACTGTGTTGCTTACATGTTGCCAACACTTGTTTGAGCACACATGTGGACGCGCACTTAACAGAACACGAGTAAGGATTTGATGTCACTTCCTTAAAATAGCAAAGAAAAAAAAAAGGGAATAAAACATAAAACAAATTTGTAAATCAATAAAGCAGAAGAAAGCAAATAACTGTACTTTATTTTTGCCTGCTCAGACCACTGTACTCAACTCTGGTAAGGCTGGAAGGATTATAGAAGTCTGGTATATATCTCACGCCTCCATTTTGTACAGAAGATGAAAAGAGGAAAGAGAAACAAATAAAAAATCCACAGACACCAGATTACACGTGTCCTCCTTTCATTAAAAAATCTATAACAATTGGACTTGAATTGCTGTCGTTAAACTAATATAAAATAATAATAATAATAATAATAATTGTCTTCAAGGAATTAAATGAAAATAGACATGAAAAAACTTTGAGTAGATATATTACTTTTAAGTCCATTTGCTAAAGAGATCACCATGTCTGACTGACAAATCTTATTCCTCTTCACTATGAGAGATTACTGTGAAAATAATCTCTGGAAAAAGAAAATGATTATTGGCCCTTCCATTCATATGTTGCATCCTTCCTCTCTCTCTCTCTCTCTCTCTCTCTCTCACACACACACACACACACACACACACACACACACACACACACACACACAACTGATACTCTCACAGAGTCGCATGCACAAAAACAGAGAACAGAGCCACAGACACCTCCAATGGCACAGCAAATTCATAAATACTCACAGACTACACACACACACACACACACACAACTCTCATATCCCCAGAAGCACACACCATCACAGACTCTACAGTATATTCTCCAACACAAACTCCACACAATCTCGACTCACTCACTAAGAGATACAGAGAGAGACAGAGACCACAAAAAACACAGACGCTCCACAGAAACTCTCACAGTACTGGGGAAATAAAGGAAGTGGTGCTGGTAGGAGGAAATGGTGCTAACGAAGACACACTTTTATGTAACTTTACCAGGAACAGTAATTTCATGTTATCTTGGGGGAGACAGAGAGAGAAAGGCAGAGAGAGAGGGTACGAGGAAGGTAGAGAAGACTAGGGGAGAGAAAGGGTGAGTGAGACAGGCTGAGAGAGAGAGAGAGAGAGGCCTACCTAAGTACAAAGACCACATACACTTTAAGATTCTTAGTGCGTGGTCTAAAGTTAATATTAGAAGAAAGATTTATTCTTTAATTACAAAAGTTTAAGAGTACGAGAGAGAGAGAGAGAGAGAGAGAGAGAGAGAGAGAGAGAGAGAGAGAGAGAGAGAGAGAGAGAGAGGAAGGAGTGAAGGAGTATGGGAGAGAAAGTAAGGAAATATACTGGGTAAATAAAGGGAAGGTAAATTAAGGAAAAGACAGTGAATTGGGAACCATAATGAATGTTTTGTTGATGCTTACCCTGGCCTGTTTGGCTGAGCAGAACCATCGACCACAGGCAAGCAGCTGTGGCAGATACCTTCTCGCCAGGTTCGGAACAGGTCTCTTCTACGTTGCGATGAGCAGGGAAAAAGGAAGCTCCCTAACACCTCATCTTTAGCGATTAATCTTTGGATATGGGTGGTTAATATCCTTTTGTACTTTATTTTTGCAGAGTGTGGCGATAATGGAATGATTTATGTACCACAGAAGAAGACAGTAAGGTGTAATAAAGAAAATAAATCGCCTAGGAAAGAGTGTTTGGGAGCTTCCTTAACAGACGAGAAAAGGGACCCTTGTCTAACGGTGAAAAGCTGAACCGTTGGAAAGTAGATGAACAGTAAGTTATTATAGGTAGAGAGATATATAGATAGCTTGATAAACAGGTAGGTAGGTAGGTTGGCAGACAGACAGGAAGGTAGGTAAGCAAAGCGATAGATAGACTGATAGGTAGATAGATAGATAGACAAATAGATAGACATAGATAGTTATATTACCAACTGCAAGAGAAGACAATCGCTCAGTCACTTTTACCAACCTTGCATCTATGTGTGTGTGTGTGTGTGTGTGTGTGTGTGTGTGCGTGTGTGTGATTTCTTCTCTCTAAATTCTACTTTGTAATTCTCTCTCTCTCTCTCTCTCTCTCTCTCTCTCTCTCTCTCTCTCTCTCTCTCTCTCTCTCTCTCTCTCTCTCTCTCTCTCACTCTCTTGCATTCAGATCGCATACAAAAATACAACTTTTCCACACTTCACTCTTATGTCACATGGATTTTTCCCTTCTACAAATTGGTATATCGCTTGAATGTACTCTTTTCTTTTTCACTTGGCGTGGGTGATGGAGAGGGATTCCTTCACGTGGTGGCACTGAGATGGCGTGGTGGTTCCGACGCCTGGTTATACAAACGTCTTTCAGTTCTCTCCTTATCCCCTAAATAGGAAGATGCAGCCTGCAGTTCACTGGGTTCACGTTTAGATGAGCCTGGGATTGTAACTACTACTATTACTACTACCACTACCACTACTACTACTACTACTACTACTGCTACTACTACTACTACGACTACTACTACTACTGCTACTACTACGCTGCCATCTCTCCATCTTGAATATTGTGTTGTAGCAATAGGTAGACTTTATGATGCTAGTCACGAAGAAGTACTATGGAAAGGATGTAAAGCAGTAGTATTTTCCTCTCTTGCCAATGAGCTACGTGAAACAAGCTGCAAAGGGACGAAAATCCGAGCCAAGTTAAGGTAACAGAACCATAGGAAATATCAGAGGACAAAAAGT
>NC_137032.1:2910000-2917500 GCF_032717465.1 Coenobita brevimanus | reverse complement strand
CTATTACTGCTACTGATACTACCACCATTCTTAGATCTACTACTACTATTACTACTACTACTACTACTACTACCATTACTGCTGCTACTACTACTACTACTACTACCCAAGTCAGCAGCTCTCATGTACGTAAGCCCTCCATCCCAGGCTGACTGACTATAAGACCATCAGATTATGAACTTGTGCGGCGAAGACCGGGCGAAGAAGTTTGGGGCCTAGTGGAGCGAGAGAGACAAGGAGGAGGAGGAGGAGGAGAGGAAGATGGAAGAGGTGATGAGAGGAGGAAATGAAGAGGAGGAGGAGGGGGAGGAGGAGAGAAGAAACAGAAGAAGAGAAAGGTGATAGGAGGAGAAGGAGGAAGAAGAGGAGAGGACGATGAAAGAGGTGATTAGAGGAGGAGGAGGAGGAGGAGGAGAAGGAGGAGGAGGAGGAAGGGGAGTTGGAGAACGACGAAGAGAGAAAAAACAAAAGCCAGTAGTCTTGTCAACTTAAGAGGTTTCCAGCGTCTCTCCCTTACTATTTTTTTTTTTTTTATGATACGATTACACGTCAACACATCAATGGAGTGGAGAGGTATATGAGAGAGGGTGTGAGCTGGGAGCAGGACAGTGAAATGGCGGGGGACAGGGCGACATGGAGGCGATTTATTTGTGGCCGCCCCTTACGGGATTAAGGCGTCTGGCAATAGATAGATAGATAGATAGATGTTATGTATGCAGCAAAAGACTATGGCCGCCTTCTCGACAGATAAGGAAGCTCCGTAACACCTCTTCCTAAGCAGTTTAATTTACTTATTACATCTTGCCGCCCTCATGTGTGTTACTTAAATCATTCTAATAACACCATACTCTGAATAAATAAATAAGGTACAAAACGATATAAGCCAGTCGTATCCAAAAATAATTCGGTAAGGAAGAGGTGTTTGGGAGTTTCCAGAACAGTCGAGAATACGCATCTTTATCGGGACATCATGGTAGGTGGTGGCGACCATCATCCACTCACTTGATGTAGAGCTGCCGACTTCTTCCTTAGCCTTTATCATTCTTTTTCTGTGTCTGCCCTCCTCTCTTCATATTTCTCCCATCTTTCCTGTCACTTCTTATTGCTTTTCTTTCCTTTACAGGTGGCTTTACATTGAATGACAAGCCAAATGGTTTCTTGTAAGCCAAGAAACCATTTACTACGCTGGGTGGTAACCATATAACCAAACCATACGTGCTCCCTACGTGTCAACAAGTGGGTTGGTGGAGGATTAGTGCCCCTCCCCATAAAACAAATAACTCAAAGTCAAATGGCCACCCCTTGCGGGATTATGGCGTCTGGCAATAGACAGATAGATATATTATACTAGAGAATATTAAGATGCGATAATCAGAATAAATCGCTAAAGATAATGTGTTATGGGCAACCTCCTTAACCGACGACAATACGAAACAGTGAGAGGAGGAAGAGGAAGACAAGAAGGAAGAGGAGAAAGAGAAATAAGAGGAAAGGAAGATAAGAGAGAGGTGAAATGGAGGGAAGAGCAGGTAATATGAATGGATGAGAGACACTGGGAGGTGCAGAGGAGAAGGAGAGGAGGGAGAGAGAGGAGATGCGGAGGAGGGGATCTAGGAAGAAGTTTGGCGGGAAATGGAGCGAGAGGGACAAGGAGGAGGAGGAGGAGAAGGAGGAGAAGGAGGAGATGGAGGAGGGGAAAGAGGAGGAGGAGGAGGAGGAGAAAGACAAGATGAAGGTGACGGGGGTCGATGAAGAAGTTTGCCGAGTAATGATGCGAAAGAAACAAGTAGTTGAGGAGATGAGAAGGAAGAAGAGGAGGTGAAAAAAAGAAGTAGAGGAAGTGAAGAAAGGACGCAGAGGAGGCGAGAGGAGGTTATGAATATGAGACAGAAATAGTGAAGGAGGAGGAGTAGGAGGAGGAGGTGGAAGTAAGTAGAGTCAAGGAGGAGGAGGAGGAGGAGGAAGAAAGAAGTTGCTAAGAAGGATGTGAGGGTAGAAATGAAGCAGAGGAAGAGGAGGAGGAAGGAGAAACACGAAGAGAAAATGAACGAGAAGAAGAAACACGAACGTCGAATACGAGAGAAGGGAAAATACGGGAAAACATTATGGCTGAAATAGGCTACATACCATTAGCAAAGAAAACCCACTCACATTTAACCTTTCATATTCTTGTATACGTAGACACTGTCCAGGAAATGACACTGACACGCCTCACACTTACATACTTGACGCTACGATACTACACACTGACACGCCTCACATTGACGCACAAGACACTGCCACACACCACACTGCCACACACCACATTGCTACACTAAACACTTTTGCATTTCACACAGCCACACCAAACACATAGTTTAGACCGACACTGCCACACCTTGCAGTACCACACTTCATACTGCAATACTTCACTCGCACTTCTCACTACTACACTGAACACTACCACACCTCACACTGCCTAAACACACACACACACACAACACACACACACACACACACACACACACACACACACACACACACACACACACACACACACACACACACACACTCACACCACTTCACCTCCCTCCCACACACACGCCACTAACTCCTCTCCACACTTCCCTTCTCCAATCACACATAGACAATTCAGATCCCCTTTATCACGTCCACCATCGCTTGTACAGTCACGTCCAGCCTTCTCTCAACACGGTATGGGATTCGGGACTAATGGAGGGGGATTCAGACCTCCCTGATTATTAACCCCTAAACTGACGTCTTTTTAAAATATTATTCTTGCTGTTACCTCTCGATTTATTCAGGTAAGGGGAGTATTTTCAGACTGGAAGGGTTAGATATACATTTTATTAACCCTTTTCAGTATTAAAGGTTCTTCCAAAATAGAATAAAATCGCCTGTGAGTAGGAAGAAAGAATGAAAAACTAAAGAATTCATCGTCGTGAAAGGATTAATCTCTTTTTATCCTTGCTGCCCCCTCACACGGTCTTATGAGGCTTAAGGAAGACCTCTTGTGGTGATGGAGAGAAACAACTTCCAGTAATTACTTCTGGGCAATACTCTCTCTCTCTCTCTCTCTCTCTCTCTCTCTCTCTCTCGTAGTGAAATGATATAAAAAATCACCATTAATCCAGTTGAACTAAAGGGATATTCTCGTTCTTCTGCAGCTTATTTTTCGTAGTTCAGTGGCTGGATACGAGACTCCTGTAGCTCGCCATTGTTTCCATGGCACTTCTTCGTGACTGGCACCATATGATAGTGTCAATCTCATGCTATAGCTCAGGATTACAGATGAGGAGATGCCAGTTTTACGTCTAGCTACAGTTAACAGGGTATAGGTAACATCGCTTAGAGGTAGCAAGAACGAAGCGTAAATACAGAGGCTTGATAATAAACAGGGCTTCATGGAGAGAATCTGTAGCGCCTTCACCCAACTCCCTCAGTCTGATGTGTTTTTGTATTTCAATCTTGCTGCCTTATGACGATGGGATCAAGAAGTACTCAACATTCTGAAGGGAGAGTGAAAGGTGGTACTGCTGAGTGGCGCCTTCTGTGGTTGGCAGCTGTATGAGACAGGGGGCTGAGGCTGCCTGGTGATATAAACTTACAACACCTCAGTCCAATTCCTATTCCCCCAGAAGAGGATGATGGGATGCAGGTAAGGGCAATTTCAGTCAACAGTCCACCGGGTTTATAGGGCTACAATTACTACTACTACTACTACTACTATTACTACAACAACTTCTGGTGCAGTTCAAGAAGTCCAGCATCAGGTGAATGTATATGTCAAGAGAGAGGAGGAAGGAAATATAAACTGTACCATCAGACTGAAGAGGTTAAGCTTAATAAAATCATATAATAAAAGAATATATTGTAAAATACCTTAACAAGCTGAGGGGTATATTTTTGGGGATATGTCTGGTCTCATATATATAGGTATTTTCGACGATACTTTGAGACGGTGTAGAAGAACAATTTTTGACTCTGTGCATATATTAAAAGGTGCTTGTTTTAAGAGCAATTGTTTTTCATAGCCAATACATTCTTGGCTGGAGAGAGAGAGAGAGAGAGAGAGAGAGAGAGAGAGAGAGAATATGTAAAGAAGAATTTTGAAGTTAATGTCTGTGAATGGCAGAAAAATATGTCTGTGTGAGATAGATAGATGGAGAGAGAGAGAGAGAGAGAGAGAGAGAGAGAGAGAGAGAGGACCAAAAAAAAAAAAGGAAGGAATGGCGATAGGGAAAGAAGGAAAGACAAAATGACGACTGGATGGAAGGAGGAAAAGAGATGGGAATGAAAAGAAGAAAAGGGGAAGGAAGGAGGGAAGGAGGGAGGAGGAGGATGGAGGGAGGGAAGGAGGGAGGAGGAGGATGGAGAGAGGGAAGGAGGGAAAGGGAGGAAAGCAACAATTTAGCCGGAGGAGGTGGTGAGGGAGGGAGACAAATTAAGGAGGGAGAAGAGGGGTGGAGAGAAGGAAAAAAGTTGAGGGAGGGAGGGAGGGATAGAGGGAGAGGTGGGGGGATGAAGTAGGATGGAAGAATGGAGGGATCACACACACACACACACACACACACACACACACAAACATTATACTCTTGTGGAGCGTTATATACGAGCACCCTGTAAATCTCTCTCTCTCTCCTCTCTCTCTCTCTCTCTCTTTCTCTCTCTCTCTCTAGTGCGAGTAGGAGGGTGAAACGCGAGAGTTAGTTAGGATGAGGGTGAATGAGGAGGAAGGAAGACTTAATGAAGAAGGGGCAAGTTAAGACCAGGTAGGGATGAGGAGGGAACGAGGGAGCAAGGAGGAGAGGAGAAGAGATGATGATGAGGAGGAGGAGGAGGAGGAAAAAGAAGAAGAGGTGGAGGAGTAAGAAGAAGAGGAGGAGAAGGAAGAAGAGGTGGAGGAGGAAGAGGAAGTGGTGATGGTGATGGAGGTGAAAAGAGACGAGAAAGCGAAGAAGAATATGAAGAGGCAGAGACAGTAAGAATGACGATTGGGGAAGAGAGGAGAAGAAGAGGAGGAGGATGATTACACAGGATTACACAGGAAAGCAAACAGCAACAGACCTTATGGTCCTTTCGAGGCTGCTTGTTAGAGAAAACTATGACTACAAGATCTAACTCTACATGTTGAAGGATAAGGATAGGAAAGCAAGAAGGCTCCCCCCACCACCAAACCCTCCAGGAAAAAGTGAGAAAAACCACCATGCAGCATGGAAAAACTGACATGGAAATTTTATAGGAAACACTGGAAAGGAAAAGTCACATTCTATAATATTTTATCTATAAGCTACCCGATAGAGTAACCTGAAAGAGAAAGTAAACAAATAAAATAATAGTTACGGCATGACATTATAAACCAGTTACATTGAGTTAATGGGAAGTCTGTGGACATAACGTGGAAGCTACACACTGCACAGTGTGGATGTTTAGGGGTGGTGCAGCAGCCTTGCCTGGCGCTTTTAAGGTAGGCAGCAGTCAATCAGGCCCTAGCTCCGTTTGCTCCACTGAGACAAGGAACTCTCCCATGTGGGACAAGTACACACTAGAATACAATGCTAGTCATGAAGAAGTGCTGTGGAGTGAATGTAGAGCCGTAGTATTGTCTTTTTCTGCCACTGAGCTATGAGAAATAAGCTGCAAAAGGACGGAATTCTGGGTCAGGTTAAGGTGAAAGGATTATAACACGAATATCACTGGATTCAAAGGCTTAACCCACTCACACTCCTATCACTCCCATCTCAATAAATCGTTTGGCGTTGGCTGGGACTACTACTACTACTACTACTACTACTACCGCTGCTGCTACTATTACTGCTACTACCACCACCACCACCACCACCACCACCACCACCACTACCCCTACTAGAGTTATCCCGACCATGAGAGGGTTAATTGTGCTACCTTTTATTCTCTTAGTCATCCATGGATCACTCTCAGCTTAGGAAAATCGTCTGGCCTGTATTCTCGTCGGTTAAGGAAGCTCCCTAACACATTTTTCTTAGAGATTTATTTTTCTTATTTCATCTTTCTGTTCTGTGTTATGTAAATTCGTCTAATAGAATCTCACTTTCCATACCAAATGTACATAAGGATATTAACCAGCCGAATCTAAAAATAAGTTGCCAAGGAAAAGGTGTTAGGGAGTCTCCTGAACCGGCGGGAATACAGGTCCAAGAGTTGTCCTTACCATGAAAGAGCTGATACTTGCTTATTACTCTGATTTTATTATTATTATTATTATTATTATTATTATTATTATTATTATTATTATTATTGTTATTATTATTATTATTATTATTATTATTATTATTATTATTATTATAAAAATGTAATGTGCGTAAGTAAAACAAGGATGTAAATAAAGAAGGCTCTCCCCCTCCCACTTTTTCCTCCGGTAATTAGAGAGAGAGAGAGAGAGAGAGAGAGAGAGAGAGAGAGAGAGAGAGTGGAGGAAAACAAGGAACTGGAGAGATGAAACAGAAGAAGGGGAGGTAGAAAGTGAAGAGATTTAAGTGGAGAGACAGAATGGGTAGGGAGATGGAGAGAGATCTTGGAAGGAGGCAGGAAAGTGGAGGAAAGAGGGGTAAGTAGGAGGGAACACACTGGATAAGGAGGTGGAGAGAGGCACTGCAGGGAAGAAGGAAGTGGCCAGGAATAAATGGGAAGAGGGGCCCTACACTGAGATGGTATTTTGTTCAGAGGTGGCCTTTAGAAACTTGGATGGCCTGGAAAGATTCTATTACAGGTACTACTATTTTTGCTACTACTACTACTACTAGTATTACTATTTCTACCTCTGCTACTACTATTACTACTACTACTGCTGCTACTACTGCTACTGCTACTACTATTACTACCACTACCTGACAAGTTTATCTTTGTATCTGACACTCACCTGATGTACTATTGCCTTCAGGTGACTCTACAGTGGGTAATAATTAAAGATTTTCCGTAACCAGGGAAACCATCCACTACGTTGGGTGGTAACCATATAACAGAACGATGCCTGGTGGTCTAGTGGGTCAGGGCGCTTCAACCAGGCAAGACCCGTGGTAGCTTAAAATCGAGGGATGATTGGGGGTTATTGCTTGCATAATGCCACTCAGGGGCGAAACAGGCTGGTTACCCTCCCCTTAAATGTAGGGACCGAGTATCCTAGCCCAGGACTCTTAAGCTCCTGATAGTGCAAGAATGGCTTAGATGATGAATGAATGATGGATGTTTTTGCAAATTAAGTCGATTATACAAAAATATAAGCAACATGTAAGAGTAAATTATTTCAGGCGTAACGTGCAAAAATAAATCGCTGAGGAAGAGGTGCTAGGAAAGTTCATCAGCTAACGAGACTACAGGACTCAAACTAAGACTATACTCTTTTCACATTGACTCGGGCCAAACTTGCGTCCCTTCAAAGCTTATTTTGCAATGTTCAGTGTCAGAAAAATACATGCTACATCCTTTCCAGAGCACTTCTTCGTGATTAGCAACATATTCTAA
>NC_137032.1:2797500-2905000 GCF_032717465.1 Coenobita brevimanus | reverse complement strand
TTAAATGAACTAGGGTCGGGTTGATTTCGTCTTGGGGACCTGTATCACTCATTCAGCTCGATTACTAAGTCGTGGTTGCGTGAAATTCAATAAAACGTAGCTGTGGGTTAGTCATGAGTCTCCTTGGTTACTAGTCAGATCTACCTTTGAGTCTGACTACCCCCGATCATCAGCTGAAATGATAGGGGTTAGGGATCTTTATCAGGCTAGATTAAATACTCTGAAGTTAACCATGTATAGATTCAGATGGCGAGACTTTTTCTCTCTCACGTTATGTCTTAATACTAGTACTGATATTTCGAATAAGTGTATAATTCATACTGATGCCACATAAAGCCATTGTCCTAGCGTGGTGTTTATGTAGACTGGTATAGTGACGATGGTGAGGGACGGCAGAAGGCGGAAATCACCATCGCTGGGGGAGGCTCCATGCTGCCAAACCTTGACATCCATCAACACAATATCAGAGGAGAAAGTTTACATAGTGTTTAAGAAAACCATACATTTTATATTACAGTGTAGTCCTTTAGCAGGATCTGTGCATATTATATTTTAAACGAGAAAACATGATGCTGGATTACACACGTATAGAAGTGTGTGCTCTGACAGGTCGCGAAGTGAACCCATTAGTGAAGATTCACAACTGCATCCACGGTCACCAGGTGGAACGAACACCCTATCACTGTCAGGGTAGAGTGGGTGGCCTTCAGTTAGTGGTCTGCAGTTATATGCTGAAGGAAAGTTCCGCATTTCCCACTTGTCCATCAGTTCGAGCCTCAATATGTCAGGCAAATGCTAACGAAGTAGTCAGACGCTTGTTTGGTAACGGTGGGAGAGGGATGGAGCTGGGAGGAGGTGCAGGAACCATCATTTCCCTTAACTCTTCTCCACTAACCTCACTCATCTTACACACGGTTACCAGATGGGCGAGTGTTTGGCTACTACTTACCTGTCTCACACTTAAGGATTAGAACTTCTGGACTAATGTAAAACACGAAACTCTCTTCATCTCCTAATACTAACTTTTAACTGAATGAAATAATCTAAAGTTTGCTGCAACAGAAAGGAAGAGTTGTTTCAATCAAGAGAGGGTGAACAGTATGGGACAATAAATGCAGAAATGTCACACAATATTCTGAGACAACGAGAATGCAACACTAAATCGAATCACAATAAGAAAGGACCAGTTGAAGTGGGGATGTCCAACCCTGTGGTCCAAATGGAGTCTGCCAGCAGTATTTATCTGGCCTTCCCTGAAAATAAAGTTATTCTTTTGCATTTTTAAAATATTATTATTCATACCCTGCAGTACATTTGTTAGCCGATATAATGTAGAAAAAGGGCAATTCATTCGTTTTATAATGAACATTGAGGCTACAGATAATAACTGAATTGACAGTCTAGCTTTCTAACAAAACTTGAAATACATCAGAATCTGACATACGGCCGAGCTTTTGTTTTAACATTGTATCTTAGCTCATGGGCAAATGACCTGCATCCCTGTATGCGATGACCTTTGAAACGATTTATAGAGCTGAACTCTTGTTCATTTGCGAGTGCTGGTATTTCTGCATTCATGGTCAGTGTGTGTTATAGGGTATGAAACCACGAAGTGCAGAGAATTTTTCATTTTGCTGAGAGTCCATTTCAAGAATAAATATACACTTATAATTAGTTTTTAAGATGCCTCACTTAATCTTATTAATATTGTTATGTGTACAGTGTGACAGGTCTTGCTGAATATAAAGTTTATCCTGTGTGCAGTAAAAGTTATGACATTCCTGGTTTAGAGATATGTGTGTTGTTCTGTCATGTCCCCGAGTGTGGCCGTGTGGGACGACACTTGCACAGGTAGCTGTCAGTCACAGCTCACATCACTAGCAATGGTTTAGGCTTGGGATAGTCCTCTCACCTCACTCACCTTACCTGTTTGCCTAACTGCTTACTCGCCTACGTACCTACCGGGCTACCTACTTATCGACCTACCTATCTGTTTGCTTACACTCTTCTCTCTCTCTCTCTCTCTCTCTCTTTCCCTTCTTACCCTCGTACTCCCTTCCTCCCTTCCTCTTTGTGCTCTGCCTTCCTTATTCTTTCCTACCTCCTCTCCTCCATTACTTCTTGCTTGCTCCTTCCTCCCTCCTTCCTCCCTACCTACCCTCTCCCTCCTCCCTACTTATCATTCCCTTTCCTCCCTTCCTTCCCAACTCCTTCCTTCCTGCTCGCTGCCTCTGCTTTTTCACTCACTCTTTCTTCTTTACCAATTTTCCTCTTTTTTCCCTTCCTCTCTCCCTCCCTCTCCTCACCCTCGTCTCCCTTTTTGCTCACCCTGTTAATCTGTTATCCCCCACCCCGTCTGTCTCCCCTCCTTTATTCCTTCCTTTCCTCCTCCCATTCTTCCTCGTGGCTCTCGTCTTCTTTACTGCTTCCTTCCCTCTCCTCTTCCTCCTGCCGTTCTCTCTTCTCCCTTCTCCCTCCTTCATTCAATTCTCCATCCCTCCTTCTTCTTTACTACCCTTCCTCCCATCATCCCATCATGCTTCTCCTTTCCTCCTCTCCTTTCTTCATTACCTCTTCCCCTTCTCTCTTCTTCTCTCCTCTCCTCGCTTCCTTCTTCTTCTTTTCTGTCTTTTCTCTCTTCCCTCCTCACTTGATGTTCTCTCTTTCTTCTCGTCCTCTACTTCCACTCTTTCTGCTCTTCTCCCTTCTTCCCTTCCCTTCTCTCAATGCTTCATCAAGACAACCTAGCACGCTTGGCTCAGCAGCAAACCAAACTTTTTTGTTAGTCACCCCCCCCCTCTCTCTCTCTCTCTCTCTCTCTCTCTCTCTCTCTCTCTCTCTCTCATCTGGTGGTTTGTGGGAAGGGAAGAGGCTTGGCCAAGAAGATGCATTAAATGAAGCAGAAAAAATGTTGGAGTATTGTTGTGTGGTGTAGGTTAGAGGCTTTTGTGCTTTAGTGTTGGACTGTGTTTTTTGATGCATTATTTACACACCCCGGCATACAAGCTGTGTGTGTGTGTGTGTGTGTGTGTGTGTGTGTGTGTGTGTGTGTGTGTGTGTGTGTGTTTAGGAAAGAGTGTCTAAGATAAACCAAGGACTTATACAATTAAGATTATGGTGTAGTGTCTAATGTATCAGATTTTCCAAGCTTCGAGAGAACCATGAGTTCTCCATGTTTGTGGCAATGTTTAATTCTAAGATAATATTGCAGTTCGTCGTCACTGGTTCTGAGTTTCTTCCATATTTCACGAACAGTCTCTCTCAATCGAATATGTATGAGTTTAAAGAAGAGGCGAGAAGGTTTTGTGACTTTCCATTGCAGTGATATCCCTCGTTGGTGGCAGAACAGAGGACTTTTATTTTGCATCTGCGTTATTTTGCATCCACCATAGTTTGAGGATCTGTGTACTGGAGGCCATATGAGTTTGGACCGGTGAGTAATCTAGTATTGGGATTATCTTTGTTTTGATTAAGTGGGGTTTAAATAGATCAGGAAAGCTTGGGAGTGTATAGGCACATGAGAGATGCTGTTCCCTGAGATACTCGAGTGTATGATATGTGGTTGGTGATTATACCACGGGTATTTATTGAGTGGCCAACAATTAGTTTTTTTTTTTTTTTTTTTTTTAACAGCATTTCATTGCCCAGATACATTTCCTCTCAGCATCTCCCTCCCCCACCTCTCTCTCTCTCTCTCTCTCTCTCTCTCTCTCTCTCTCTCTCTCTATGTTTCCAGTAACGTATGCATATAAACAATTATGTGTACCAGTAATTAAACCTAAAGCAATTACAGCAAGTTTCCATTACCTCATTGTGTTCGTGTTGGGCGGTGCAACTGCCCGACGTACGAAGCTTTATCGCCTTGTGAACTACCTCTAAATCGAAGTAAGTCACTATATGTTTAAAGAAGTGAAACCACGGAATGGTAAAAGAAAGGTAAACTGAATTGTAGTTTACATATGATTATCTGTTTTTATGAAATTACGATGGCTGATTTACCTGTGCGGCGTACGATACTTTTTCCGCTTGTCTCGCGGTGCACGTGTCAACACATAACAGCTGATCAGTGTCTCGCAAGCTCGTGGGGAGTGTTAGGTTGCGTCTTCACATTTTCCCCAATAGACGCTGAAAACGCTTGGAATGTTTTCAGACATTGGAAATGATCATTTGAAAATCCCAGCTAAGTGTCACATAAAACGAATACTTAGTGTGGAAAGTTGCCAGTGTGTGTCATGTCTCAAGAGTGCTAAAAATTGGAGGATAAGTGTTATATTTTTGGAGTTACGCACAAGTGGAGTTGCTAACTTAGAGGGTAGAGTGACCGAGGGAATGAGAGTGTAATGCTGGATTTTACTTTACCTGTTTTGACCTGTAGTGGTAGAGGAATCACGCTGGCTGGCACCAGGTAGGTTATGATCAACTTTAAAATCCAATTTATCCGCATCTTCATTAAATCATCTGTCTGTCAACCAATCTAGCTGTCATCATCACTTGGGGTATATTATGTCGATCTGTTTTCTCTATTGTGTTTGTCATTTTTTGACTTTTTAGCTGCAGCCAGAATTCCTGGTGCTTGAACAGTGAGTGAATGAGTGTGGGTTATTCAGCTGGGCAAGCTTTAATTAGTATCTCATTGTCCCTTTTTTTTTTTTTCTTTCTTTATAATGGTTCTGTGGACTACCTCGTGGGAAAGGTATAGATACAAATGATGATGGACTGTGTTTGTCTTTGTCTCTTTCTGTCTGTATATCTTTCTAGCTATCTGTATCAAGCAAGCAGCCCAGCTCTTATCATCATCATCATCGTCTTTCCCCACAAGTGTGAGGTGAAGTAGGAGACAGGAACAAGTAAAATAATATGAAAAATAAACTAGTTCGGTATGTATCAGGTCATATTGGCTTTATTTTGATGATCGAGTTTTATTAGCTTATTTTTACAACCTCCAGACGATTTTATTCAGCTTTAAAGATGTTCTCGTACTGAAGGTATTAATGAAGTCTTTATCAAATCCTTTCATTTCAAAGTCTTCCTTAGCTGCATAAAATGGTCTGAAATAACGACAATGAATTAATATTGCGTTGCACAGAAAAGATCATGTGAATAAGATTATCATTTTGTAATGACTGACTTCCAGCGTTGTCAGGATTGTGTTCGTTCTGTAAAACTTTCAAGTGTCACAAATTTAGGTTGATATTTTCGACTCACCTTAATCCCCCTTGATAATGGGTTAGTGCACTGAGTGGTCCTGCCATTCGGTGGGAGTTTGTGAACTTCTCTCAGATACGTCTTCTGCGGGTGTGAGGGTTACAGCTACCAATGTTTGATGCTATTCTACCCAAAGCCAGCTAAAACTGAGTGTTGTTATGTTGAACAGGTTTACACCAACAAAACTTAGGGTTCTGCAATATTCCTGGCCTTATAAGGAAGATGGGTTGGGAAAAAAATAGTATTCAAACGTATGTTCAACTCTTGCCTACCGGGTGATTTCTAGGAATGCATTAAAGAGGGTTTGTGGAAATATTGCCTTCATTCGTGTATAACGACGTTAAAGAATTCGAATCAAGGTAATAAGATTTCCACATCTTAAAAACAATGATGAAAAATAGATAAATTCGCTATGCGACGTTTCCATTCGGTACTCGGCAGTGTCACACGTACAATTGTAAACAAACACGAGACTGGCGTGGTGCGTCGGTGATGGAATGATTTGGTTGCGTGACATTGACAATAAGAACAGTTAGCAAAATTACTAACTTTGCGCTGTGGCTGACAGCAAATCAGATTCAACTTTCAACGCTGACGAGCACCCATTCATGAAAATGGTGTAAGGATGGGCCAGGTTTCCATCAAACATGGACGCCGAACGTCGTAGGCTTTGGGAGACGCAATGTAGAATGAGGAGAGCAACCTGGAAAACATATCGTACATTGCTTCGGCAGCGAATTTAAAATATGGCAAAATTCGTGCATGAAAGCATATCTCCATATATTTACCATGTTATAGTCTTACACGAATTATATGGGATGTTTATTGAATAGTAAATTGTGTGTAGAAGTTAATTCCATGGAGATGATTATTCTTGTTTTACGAGTTTTCTTTCTTCTAATTTCACTTACTAATAGAATGATTGTCAAAGGCATTTGAAAAATCTTGCGATTTGAGGATACTACATGAAAGCGCTTAGAAAAATTTATCTTTGGAACCGTCAGACCATGTTTCTGGGAGAAGTTCACAACTCCCACCAGATGGCAGGACCACTCAGTGCACATCCCATATCGCTGCTGACTTCTAATGAGGGATGCATACCAACCATGTCCAACAACCTCAGACGTTCCATAAATACAAAAAATTAGGGACTTTCATTTCACTTTGTGATAAAAAGTTTATGCATGAGCTACTGTCCTAAGTGTTCTGCAGCTACAGGGTATATTGCGTCCTTGCCGCCGCAGAGGTGTCTAAAGTGTTCTTGTCAGAAAAGTGCATAGCGCTCGTGTGCCAGTGTATCAAGTATCCATGTCAGGTGTTAGTTTACTGCACCAAATGTTTCAGTGTTTGTGTACCTAGGTGTTCAAGTGCCAAAATGTGTATATACTACTGTGCTCATGTCAGTGGTGGTGTACTACCGAGTGTTCATATGTTCTTGTACCACAGTTTGCTCATGTTTTAGTTCTTGCGTATAACCTAGTGTTCCAAGTTTCCGAGTGCCGGGGTACCAAACTAGTGCAAGCAAGCTCAGTAGACCCAGACGAATATTAACTTTGCCTTGTGACCTTGACCTTTGACTGACTTCTTAAATATTCTGAACCTTTCCACCAAGTTTGGTCTAAATCGGATCAAAATTAAGTTGGCCTTGCCATGTAACCGTAACTTTTAACCTATTGTTCTTTATCAGTAGGTCATCCCCTTGGCTGATACTTAACCATTCCACTAAGTTTAGTTCAAGTACACAAACATACGGATAAATCTTGACCTTTGGTTGTTCTCAGATTAGACTTAAGCAACTTACTCTCTTGCCTTACCCTCAGCCATGCCACAAAGGTTGGTTTAAATTGTATAAAACGATTAGGCTACTACCGTACACAACAACTCAGTCCGCTGATCACTTACACAGTTTCACACATGGTCCGTCAGTGATAGTACCATGCGAGATGCTCGTCACAATAAAAAAAGTGGTCATGTATGTACCATTATGCTAGGTGTTCATGTGTCAAAAGTGTTCGTATGTGCTATTGTCGTAGTGGAGCGAGAAGATGCTATTCGTATACAGTGTTTTCGTGTGTCATTGTAGCTGTAGGGATATAGGCCTAGTCACCATAAAGTGTTCGTGTGCCAGTGAACCGGGATATGCGTTCTTCTGCAAAATGTATTCGTGTGTCAGTTTATCGTACCAGGAAGTGTTTGTGTTCAAAATGTATTCGTGCGCCAGAAGTATTTATGGATGAGATTATCGACGGCTGAATAAAATTGCCTGGGTCGACCTGAACCAAACACTTAGGCAGGGATAGGCTGTTTTTTTTTTTTTTTCTTCCCATACAGAAAAGGAGCAGAAGACTGAAAGGCTGCAAAAGCTGTCTCTTATATTTAGATTTAATATGTTAGACTTACCGTTTAATATGTTAGACATACTTTAAGGCAAAATCTTGGCTCATTCGTTTCGAGAAAGCTGGAAATACTGAGTGAGAAAGATTGAAGACAAAGGGAAATATAAGCTGACAGTTCCAGAGTTAACCAGCTGTGTGCGTGAAAGACTGAGAGCATAACGTTACTTGCATCAGTGTTAGATAGAAAAGAGGTGAGGATGAGTGGATAGACAGGTGTTGTGTTCCCGCTGAAATGAGGGAGAAATAGTGGAGCTCAGAAAGCAGTCTATTATAATCTAGGAATAGGAAACTGAGAGAGTGATGCAACAACACTGCGGCAAAGAGTTAATGAAGACAGTGTTTAATCGAGGTAGCAAAATTTGGAAGGATTTCTCTCATTTAAAAAAGAGCGTGGTTAGAGCTACGATAATAGTAACAGAGAGAGAGAGAGAGAGAGAGAGAGAGAGAGAGAGAGAGAGAGATTCTGAGCTGCCTACGTTGATGAGGCAGGTGGCGTGGGTGTATTTATGAGTGGGAGTGTGCATGTGGAGAGAGAGAGAGAGAGAGAGAGAGAGAAAGAAAGAGAGAGAGCCAGCTTTATGGTCTCTAAGCTGCCTACCTTGATGAGGCAGGTGGAGTGGGTTTATTTTTAGTGGGAGTGTGTATGGTGGAGAGAGAGAGAGAGAGAGAGAGAGAGAATGGTGTACTGAGATGAGATGTGTGACTGGTGAAGAAAGGATGAATGTGAGTGAGATGTGTGAGTTACAATTAAAAACTGAACACAGTAATTTTGTGCCGACTTCTAGATAGATTTTAAGAAAGGGTAGAGAGGGAAAGAAGGGAGGATTCTTATCTTTGTAACCGTGCTGTAGGATTGGTAGAGGGTAGATTAGGGAAAGGGAAGAGTGGGGTGTGAGAGTGCTAGGGAGGCTGGTGAAAGTAGAGGTTCAGAAAAGCTGGGGTTCTTGAGACTGGTGAGTTATGCAGAAGCTTTTAGACGAGAGCGATATGTAGCTAAGTGTGGATATGGCAGTGCCAGTGAGGTTTGTGGGGTCAGAGGAGGTGGTGACAAGAATCCCTAACGTCCTTCAACTCAGATGATGCTAAGTGTTGTCAAAGTAGGTGGTTGATTTGACTCCTAACCAAGGAGACTCATTTCTGTGTCATAACTAAGAATCGTCAAATTTTATGCGACCAAGACTTAGTATGCAAATTGTGGGAATGGCACATTTTCGTCAGTTGGAAGACACAGAGGACAATGAGATATGAGTGATAAAAAAGTGTGAGAAGGAGATATGTGTATGTCATGGGATAATGTTGGAGTGAACAGATGGGATGGATTGGGCGTGTGAGTGAGGAGGGGGGACTGCTTGAAGTGGGAGGGGTTGGTGCAGTGAGTGGGAGTGAGAGAGACTTGAAGGAATGTTGCTGACGAATAGAGGAGGATGGAGAGAGGGAGGGAAGGTCAAGAGGAAGGGAGAGGTCTGGTTCAAGGAGACTGGGTTGCCACACATGAGAGGGACATCAAAGACAAGTGTTTCGTATTCTTATTAAGAAACCCAGCGCCACTGCTGATGATTGCTTTCTCGCGGTGGCGGAGGCGGCGATCTGCTTAGGTGTAGCGAGTCCTACCTCGTTATTTCAAACTTAAAAAAAAAAAAATGATGCTGGAGAGGGATGCCTTCACACATTGGCGGCAGCAATATAGCCGAGCAGCTCTGCTTAATAGCCATAAAAATGCCCCTCATTTCCCTCCTACCCCACGACTGCCGGAGTAAGGTTAACTTCAGCCTGCATTTCACCGGGTTCACGTTTCACATGAACCTGTGGCTTGAACAAAATAGAAAAAAAAGCGTCATTGGACTGAAGGAGTTAATAAATTGGTCGGAAGCAGCAGCAAGAACACAATTCATGAGGGTCATCGTACTGGAGGGTTAATACAAGAGTGGGTAATGCCAGACGTATGTACTGATACCTGTGTTTATGAAGAACACGGTACTCTCATGGAATAATGTGCAGCTGGCAGATAAATACACCAGTAGCATGTGTGTGTGTGTGTGTGTGTGTGTGTGTGTGTGTGTGTGTGTGTGTGTGACTTTTGTCATATCTTCTGGCCATTACATACATGAAGATCCTGTGTCTAGACAGTCCCAGTACCGGGAATATCTTACAATGCCAGAGTCACTTTTGGTTCTGGTAATACCCTTGTGTTATCATCTTATTCATCATACCCTGAGTGGAGACAAAGTAGAAAAGTAAATGATGTGAGCAAACATTTTTAATAATCGTATAGGCCTACAGAAATCATCATCGTCATCATTACATCTTCATTACCATGAATATCGTATCATCATCATTATTATCATCATCGTTATCATGATCAACATCATTATCATCATGATTATCGTCATCATCATCAACATCATCATCATCATCATCATCAGCAGCAGCAGCAGCAGCAGCATCTGTACCCCATGCACAATGCTTAGCGTAATGGCGAAGGTAGGACAGAAACAAGAAAAAGTGGGAAGAAGCGAGAATGAGCTACATCTCAAGTCTTGCGAAAGTGACAGTTCCATCAGTCGTGACCCATAGATGACAAGAAGCCATCCTTGAGCTGAATAAAATCGTCTGGTGTCAGCAAGAAATAGACTAGTTAAGATTTCTATCGCCGTTAACGAGTTAGGATGAATGGACGATCACATAAGGAACATGCTTGAAACAGAGGCAAGGCACTGATAATGGTACCGGTAGTACTGCTTAAGAGGTTTTAAATACTGAAGGCGTGAGTTAGCGATTGGCATTAATTACATTATTGACAGTATAGTATTGTCAGTGAATTGTTACCCAACCAGGGGACCCTTTTGGCCGAGGAGAAAACATTCTATCACGTCTTAGGGGGTTAAAAGATACTTTCGCCTTCTACTCGTACTAAATCGCAGGTGGGAGGCCATGGCTTCCTTTCGTCCCCCACTGGATCCGCCCCTGATGGCTTGTAAAACAAAGTATAGTTGATGGAGGCCTTCTCAAGTGGTGGAGGACCTGGGCAACTGCCCTTTCTGCCCCCCCCCCCCCGCACTCCTCAAATTCGGCCCTGGGTGGGCGCCCCCCGCTTACCATTTGTTTCATCAATATCGTCGTATTTTTAGCCAGCACACGCCATAGTCTTGGAAGGGATGGCTGCACATGAATTGCCTCTATCACCCTGTCATCCGTCACCAGGCAGGCCTCTTTCCAACTGACACTCACCCTCAGAAAAGGGGTACCTCGCCATCCCATTCCTACACTCATCCTCGGTTTCCTCTTCTCCTCCCCTCCTCCACCTCACCCACATACACTCTCCTGTTTCATCCTGTAAACTGGCTAAGATCCTGAATAAATACTTCTAATATACAGTAGGGGGGCGCGGTAGCACAGTGGTAGCGCGCCGGACTCATAATCGGGGGATTGCGAGTTCGAGCCTCGCCCGGGCTGCCGTGCCGGGAGTGGTAGCTCGCTCCTGTAACCCTAGCGGCGCTATATAGTCCAATACAGGGCTTAGCTCGGGGGAACTCCATTTTTTTCTAATATACAGTACTTACTACGTTACTACCTTCACTGCCAATTCACTCTCCTAAGCTCAGAGTAATCGTCTGGTGGTCCCAAGAATAAAATATAAGAATTCCGGTACTAAAGAGGTTGATGGAGATAGTTGCTCACACCTTCACTATCATTTGTCTCCACTAAGCTGAATTTAAATAGTCTGGCACCAGGGAAAAGAACATATTCGTACAAAAGACATTATGGTACAGAAGAGATTCATGGAAATTGCGTCTTTTTGACTACACAAACTTCTCAGTTGAGTAAAACTGTCTGGGTGTGGCAAGAATAAGTAAAGACCTATATCATTCTTGTGAGATTACGTCGTATAAAATCACCGATACGCTGTGCAGGCCATAAAAGAAGGTTGTATGACGCTGTAGGACCTTCGATATTGTGAGTTTTATGGTCAGGGAGGAGGTCGATTTGGGCAGCTGTCGAGAAGCACTGATATTTGGCTAGATTATGGAGGAATCAAATCCTGTCCGTGAGCAAGGAAGGAGAAGCCTGTAGTGCGTTTGTTTTATCCTGGTGAATATCGCCAACCCCTTCGGCTCAGTTGATAGCCAAGTGTAGTCAGGTTGTAGAGTTCATATGACTATACCTTCTTTTACTCTAACTTGGCCCTCAAATTTAAATCTCTCTCTTTGTCTGTCTGTCTGTCTGTCTGTCTGTCTCTCTGTCTCTCTCTCTCTCTCTCTCTCTCTCTCTCTCTCTCTCTCTCTCTCTCTCTCTCTCTCTCTCTCTCTCATAGAAACCGGCAGGGGGTGATGTGCCTGCCCTCCCCTCGTTTTATTTTTATTGGCTAGACCTCTTGACCCCCAGACTGACTGTGCACGCCACTGGTCGAAGTTGCAAGAAATGTGATAGCCCAAGTTGCAGAAGAATCGTGCATGTTGATACGTTGCAGTGCTGGCCCAGACCTCACACACTCAGCTGGGAGAGAGGATGGGAGGGTGTCTGGGTGAGGATGGATGATGTGAGAGAGGGAATGAAATAAAACAAAGATCAGGGTGGTGAAATTGAGACAAATGACTGCAGTTACCCCTACAGTGATGACTTAGCGTTTAGAGAGAGAGAGAGAGAGAGAGAGAGAGAGAGAGAGAAACCACGAGATGACGAAATGATCAGGGAAAGGAAAGCGCGAAGAAACTATAATGTTGTCTGTTGTATTTGTCCTACCCATCAGAAGCCACAAATAAAATACACAGAAATACTTGTTCATGTAGGCTAATTGTATGTTTTTAATTAGTTTGGATTAAGGGAAGGAGAGAGGTAGGGCGAGGAGCAGTTAATTTATCCCCTCTCAATTTTCCACACACACACACACACACACACACACACACACACACACACACACACACACACACACACACACACACACACACACACACACACACACACACACACACACACACACACACACACACACACACACACACACACACACACACACACACACACACACACACACACACCACCCTGTTCTGTCTCCTTAAACGTCCTCAAACACCACCCTTTCTTAGTTTTTCTCGTTTTTTCTTTTCCTTTTTTTTTTGTGTGTGTCACCAACGCACTGACTCACACCTTAATTTACCCCACTACTGAGCTGATAAAGTCTTGTGGGTTTAGCGAGAAATATACTGAATAAAATCGTGTTAAGTATATGTGAGTTTAGTCCACTGGGGGTAGTAAAAATTGAAGTCATGTACAGGAATTATCCCCTTCAATCCAAAGACGCATTTTCTTACTTCACTCATCCCAGCATCAGACGATTTTATTCAGCCTGGGAATAGTGGAAGGGTTAGTGAAAGACGGAAAGATTGAGTAGGAAAGAGACACAGGTTAAAGCTTGAATTCTTTGTATTCAGAAACTCTAACCTCTCTCTCTCTCGCCCACCCAAACTTTTCCACTTGTCGCAATGGATCGCCTACATGAATGGGAGATGTTTGGCCAATATGACCCCCCCTTCTATTCATACCCTCTCCTAAGCTGAATAAAACCGTCTGAAACAGCAGGAATAAATTTTAAAAAAAAGTCATGGGATTGAGGGAATTAATGGTGGGCAAATTTGTGCAACGATAGAAAGAAGAATGAAAATAATAATAATGTCCTTTGTGGTATAAGGATGGCCCGACAACACTCGCTCTGCTTAGAACTGAACAGCAGGTTAGCGTCGATATTTAATGAGTTGCGTGGGCGAGTGAGTGAAGAGGCGTTGTTAATAATATCGCCAAGTGCTGTGTCTCGGGCGTGGGGCGTGAGACGTAAACCCAATAGTGTGATGGGCAAGGAAGGGCAAGGGAGGAACGAGGCTGAATTTTCATTTCTCTTTATCATCATCATCATCATCATCATCATCATCATATTATTATTATTATTATTATTATTGTGATGATGATTTATTTTGATGATGATGATGATGATGATGATGATGATTAGCCTATAATGAAGATAATGGTGATAATGATGATGATGATGATGATGATGATGATGATTTTATTTATTTGTTTATTATTTTGCTACCGAACAAATACTTAGGTATAATTTATGAGAGCTCCGTGGTAGCGTAGGGGATAATCAAGGCTGTATCTAAACCCTCCACTTTGAAAAATTTATCCCAGACTGAGTTAAATTGTCCGGAGATATCAAGAGTTAATGAACAAGACGTGAATATTTTGAAAGAATAATCAGGAATTTCGTCAAGGAAGGGATGGTGAGTGTGGGGAGGCCAGACAGAAACCCAATAGCTTGATTTTTTGTTTTTTGTTACGCGGAAGACGCAGGGAAGGGGAGAGGGGAAGCTAAGTTATATTGACAGTGTGCTAACGTATTCCTTACCATCTCCCTCCTACTGAACAGAGGAGTCGATGAAGGGTAGTTTAGTGGTGTGTGGAGGGTTTGATAAGGGGTGTGAAGGCTCTATATACCCCGCTCAGTACGACAGTTTTATCCTAAGCTTGATCAGGTAGTCAGTAGATAGCACGAATCCATGAAGACTACACCACTAGCTATATTGAAGGAAAGTATGTTGGAGCCCTTATAAACGATGTGAACGAGCGATACGATTGAAGGAGTCTTGAACAATATCTCAAAATAAAGTGTGCTGGATAAGGGACGTGGCACATTAACACAGGAGCTTGATGATGATGTTTTTTGAGGCCCGGAAGATGAGACACTGGGGAGGGAACTCAGTTATTTCATCTTGTGTTAAGTTGCTTGTGTGTGTGATTGTTTTCCTACCTGCACATGGAATCTAGAAAGCTATAGTTCATTCATTTTAACTTGCCCCAGATTTTCGTCCTTTTGCAGGTTAATTCCTGTATCGCAGTGGCAGAAAAAGACAATACTTCGGCTGTACAATTGTACATCCTTTCCAAAGCACTTTTTCGTGACTACCACAATATTTTAGTGTTAATCTATTGTTACAGCTCAGCATTTTGGGTGGAGAGATGACAATTTTAGGCCAAATTAGGTCGTGAATGAATTATAGAATAAATTTTTGGCTATCCAACAAATGGTGAGGGGAGAGAGTGACAGCAAGGAAGGCGGCTGCAAAATCCCGTGGGTTGAGGTGACCCCCTGTCTCTCCTAAATTTCTTAAATCCAGGTGACTTACTTTCTAATTAATTGTTACTGCTACCAGATAGTTTTATTCAGTTTGGAAAAAGCATCTCTTGGTGAAAGGGTTTATTTTTCCTGTATGACACCTACAATTCAGAAACTCTATCGTGAGCTCAGTGAAGAAAATAATCACGAGATGATAAGGAGAATATGAAAAAGATGTACGCTGGTTCAGTGAGTGGAGATGCCAGTACCAGTTCATCTTTGGAAAAACTGTGATACGTTAACATTAATTAATTTCTAGTCGTGTTATTTATGCAGACTCGGCTATATCGTTATTTAATACAGATAAATAACACGCCGATACTAAGGAATATTTATTGGTAATGAGCTAAATAAATATTTAGGAATGGTGCTAGGGAATCTCCAGAGCCCAAGAGAATACGTCCCATAAATGAGGAAAGAGTGGAAGATGAAGGAATGAAGGAAGCGGGAACTTTGACAGGGGAGTAGAGAAAGTTCAGAAATGGAAGCGAATTGACAGAAATGAACGAGAGCTTTAATATCAGTGGAATGGGAGAGTGGAGAAGAAAGTGATGATTCGTTGAAATGAAGGGTGTGGCGATTTTGTCAGTGCAGTGAAGATAGCTAACAGAAAGATCGGGGAACATTCATTGATGGGGTGTTGGATGTAGAGGCAGGAGAGCAATGGAAACCTCTTTTTGCCGGTACGATTCTGTTTAGGCTACATGGAGAGAGTGAGAGAGACAAAAGTACGGTATGGCAGACTGGTGTAAGGTTAGGGTAAGTAAGCGTAGGGAAGGGTAGGGCACGGTAGGGAAAGGTAGAGTGGCAAAGGGTAGGGAGGCGTAGCTATGGGAGATAGGGTATGGTAGGGTAGGGGAAGGAAGGCTAAGGTGGAGTAGGGTAGGACAGCGTAGGGTGGGGATTGGAAGAATAGGGTAGAGCAGGGAAGAGTAGGCTAGATTAGAGAATAGTAAGGAAGGGTAATTTAGTAGGGAAGGCTGTTAGGGTAGGGAATACTTGGGTAGACTAGGTTTGGTAGGGGAGGGTAGTTTAGGGGTGGGATGGAATGTGTGGGACGGCGTTGGTAGTCTGGCAGAGTTGGAGTGACAGGCTACCGTACATCAAAATGCTGTTAGCTACCGACAGCGGTACCAGAGCTAGGCCTACGAGGGCTAAAGATGAGGGTAAGGCAGGACATGGATGGGTTTATATGTATGAGGAGGTTCGGATGGAATATATGAGCAGACTGATTTGGTATAGTTGTGGCTCGTTGCAAAAGGGCTATCGATATATCCTTTAGGGTTGCAAGCGCTGAAACATAGACTTACAGTATGATCGAACATGGAGAGGTCTGTCTGTCTGGGGTGAGATGGAATGAGTGAGGGAGGGTGGGTTAGTTTTGGGACGATATTCCACATAAGAACGGTACATCTTCCAGGGCTATAAGCTGCTCTGAAAGGGGCTACAGGGACGGTAACACAGGGCTATAGGCTGACAAAACCAGGGTAGGTCAGGGTTGTGTATAATAGCATGCGTGAGGGAGGTTGCGTTGATGTAGTTTTGGTGGGATGTTGTTCTTCTTCAGACAGATGCTAACGTTACCACTGCTACAGACTGCACTAAAAGGAATTACAGGGGCTGATATAGAGGGCAACAAGCTGACCGATCTAGGGTAGGAACTAGGGTAGGATAGAACTAGAATGCTTGAGGAAGGAGACTATAAAGGTTGCGTTGTGGCCATACATATAAACTCTCCAATGCGTAACTGGTGAATAAGATTGTTGTATAGAGAGTACGTTAAGCTTGACTCATGTAGCCACCAGATATATACTTTACATAAAAATAAAGTGAACATTACAGTAAAAAAAATCGACAAAACAATATGAAGAGCCATCATAGTTACCTGCTTTAATCTGAGGACGGATTTAAATGTTCTTGTTTTTTATTTCCTGATGATTGTTTTCAGTGTACGAAAATAATACGAAAAGAGTTAGTGAAGACCATACCTATCACCTCCATTGGTTAACAAGAATGAATATATGGTATAGTGCATGTTTGAATCGAAAGGGTTTGATGTTGTGAAGGCTCCTTTATCATAGAAACGAGAGAGAGAGAGAGAGAGAGAGAGAGAGAGAGAGAGATTATTTAAACGAAGGGTGGCATAACAAGGACACTCACTCAACTCTAAGGGTCTTGGGCGCGTTCCTTAGTTTGATTAAATCGTCCGGCATCACCAGCTGTTCTTATTCATCATCATCATCATCATCACCGTCATCATCATTACTATTACTCTCATCATTATCGTCATGGTTATCGTCTTAATCATCATCCTTATTTTTACAGAAATTAATTGTTAATGGAGAAATATAAGGAAAATAAAATGCATGCTAACATTATAATAATGGTATCAAAGTAGATTTTAAAAATGAGGTGAAAGAACCACGACCTTACCCCCAAATAAAACTAAAAAGCTGTATTATCTTCAAAAGAATTTAGTTGGAAGTAATCAAAATACAAGTGAATTAAAAAGTACCAACTGTTTAGTATCAGATGTAAACAAACGGTTCCAGCTTTTAATCTTCCCCCTCCCACACACGCCTCGAGGCCCTGGGATGTAGAATGCTGCTCTCTGGGGTCTTAAGGGGAGGCTGTAAGCTGTGCCGTAAAGGTTCAAAGCTCTGAAGTTTACGGCTACTAACCCCACCTAACCACCATCCTGACATTTACGGGCAGGGCTAACCATGCCTTCTAACACCACCACTACACCATGATACAGCCCTACCCTCGACCATATAGCTACCACTAAAACATGTTGCACACACCTAACCTCACCTAACCTAATCTGATTAACCAAACCAAATGCAAACGCTGACACCACTCCCTGTATATCCTACCACACCCTAACACATCCCATACAGTGAGCTACAGGTCACTAAAGCACACACCACACACTTTGAGCCACACCACGCACACAGCCAACCACGCAATCACACACTACCCACAAGCTTGACAGTAACAGAGATGACCACATCTAACAGTAACGCCATCCCTTTGTACCCAACCACAGAAAACACGTCCCTATTGTTAGTCCGAGAGAGATATATATATATATATATATATATATATATATATATATATATATATATATATATATATATATATATATATATATATATACAGTGTGTATATATATATATATATATATATATATATATATATATATATACTTCAGCAACACATCTCACACACAGAACCAGGCACACAGCTAACCTTACCTACCCAAATCTAACCTAACTGGACAGCACTACTATCCCTGTGTAGTTACCCAGCCATACCCTCACACATTTCAACTGTTATCCACGTACCACCAAACGACACCACACACAAAACCCAACTATGCCTTAACCACAGCTGACTATATCCCTAAAAATGAAAATTAAAGGTAACCACACCTTTGGCGCCTCAGCTGACACATCTCACCCCATTCTCTGCCACATTCCATTTGTGTCATTAGCAGTTATACCTTCACAGTGGAGTCTTTGTTCCAACCTTACATGGCTTCCTAGCCTCATTCAGCTCAATTGATACCCAAGTGTAGTTATCTCGATTGGAAAGTCGCTTTGACCAATAACCAGAGAGATTCATTGCTACCTCATAACTATGGTTCACTGACTGTCATGTAACTACCACCTCGTATTCAGGTTGTGAGTGGCCTAGTCCCGTCATAAAAAAGCTAACTAACTGTACAAGCTAAAGTATAGCTACGTCAAGCACACCAGCCACACTCCATACTCTATACCCTGTACCCTATCGTACTCTGAGATAGTCTGTTGTGCAATTCAGACACATCACATCCACTGCCAGATAGCCTTTGACTGGTTTGTCTTCAACTGACGGAATTGAGTGACTCTTACAATCTGAATAATAATTCATGCTTTCATGAAATTAGGTGAACTTTAGTAATGAGGTAGGAATGAGTCTCCTTGGTTGGTAGTTCAATCGACCTTGCAATCTGATAGCACTTGGCTATCATTCTAGCTTAGATGGGGTTAGGGCTCTTTGTTAGACTAGAATAAACTCGCTATTGGCAAATCTAGTACATCATTAGCTTCACGTAACCTACTTCAAAATGCACCCTCAACTTAACATTACACTTTACACTCGCAACCAACAACACTCTCTTCCCTTTCCCTACACTGATGCCATCTGATATATTGTTCGAAACATCCCACACTGTTAACAATGCAGCACTGACGTCACACGTCACACACATTACTACTAGCCACACCTCACGCACCACAAGCATAATACCAGCAGCCATACCCTATTACACCAACCATATCTCACCGTTTATACCTCCTCTTACACCACCATGCACACACTAAACACTGGTCATTATTAACACACACACACACACACACACACACACACACACACACACACACACACACACACACACACACACACACACACACACACACACACACACACACACACACACACACACACACACACGAACCAATATATCCCACCACAGACCACACCCACATCACACCCAATTTCACACCACATCATCACGCCAGCCACATTCTAGACACACACACACACACACACACACACACACACACACACACACACACACACACACACACACACACACACACACACACACACACACACACACACACACGAACCAATATAGCCCACCACAGACCACACCCACATCACACCCAATTTCACACCACATCATCACGCCAGCCACATTCTAGACACACACACACACACACACACACACACACACACACACACACACACACACACACACACACACACACACACGAACCAATATAGCCCACCACAGACCACACCCATGCCACACCTAATATCCCACCACAGACCACACCCACATCGCACCTAATTCCACACCACATCATCACGCCAACCACATTCTAGACACACACACACACACACACACACACACACACACACACACACACACACACACACACACACACACACACACACACACACACACACACACACCATGCTCTTATCAAACACATCAAATCATCGGCCCATGTTAAGCACGAATCTTTTACACCTTCACACATTTGATACAAGTTAGTGGATTTTTTGCCTGGGTGACTTTCTGCATCTGTTTAGGTCGAGCTGTTGGCGAAACTAAATGCTTCAACAACTTCAGCTTTCATTTGTTTGTCTTTCTCGGCAGGTGTGTATGTGTGTGTGTGTGCAGGTGTGTGGCAGGTGTGTACGTGTGTGTGTGCAGGCTGACAGGTGTATGGGGACCAGATTACTGACGATTGTGGAGGTAAGAGTGGCTGGGATTTTATTAACTTTCACAGAGAAATTTGGTATCAACCTTGTACTGTAACTCTGATTATTTATTTATTATTAATATTTTTGAATGAATGACGGTGGAGTACAGAGTCTTGTCCACGTTTCATGTTTTCAGTTGCGATAAATATTTCATCGTAAGTTTGTATGTAAGTTTGGGACCTGATCTGCCATTTTTGGGTGTTCAGGTTCAGTTCTTTCATGTGTACATTCAGGCACTTGGGCCTGGTGGAAGAATTGGATGTAAACTGGTGTGGAAATAGTATAAAAGGCAAATGTGTGTGTATGTGTGTGTGTGTGTGTGTGTGTGTGTGTGTGTGTGTGTGTGTGTGACATCTCTTTCATCTGACATCACCGAAGCGTGGTAACAACTCCGTCTCATAGGTATTGATTCTTATGTCATCATTAGTTTGACGTCACTGTCAGAGAGAGAGAGAGACAGACAGACAGACTGACAGACAGACAGACAGGTAGATTGATAGATAGACAAAAAATGAGACAGGTAGGAGGACAGACAGACAGAGAGTTAGAGATGTAGACAAACAGACAGGTAGACAGAGAGACAGACAGACCGACAGACAGGCAGGCAGACGGAGCAAGTGAAGGAAAAGAGAGTCATAATGAAACAGGGAGGGTGAGCAATGAAACTTGGGCTAAAGACATAATGACAATGAATTCAGAGAGAGAGAGAGAGAGAGAGAGTTAGAGTAAAGTGTGGTAGTGTAGTGTGATGGCGTTGTGATGTGGTGTAGTGGTGTAGTGTGCTGTAGTGAGGTGTGGTGGTTAGTGTGATGAAGTGCAGTTTGGTATGGTGCGATGGTGTAGTGAGTATAAAGAGAAGGTGGTGTGGGTAAAGAGAGTGGCTGTTAAAAGAGAGAATGAGAGCTGTGTTTAATGTTTAACTTTATATCCCAAGGGTCGCGGTGAGAGAAAGAGAGAGTGTGAAAGAGGAGGCAAGTCAACAAAAGAACACGAGAGAGAGAGAGAGAGAGAGAGAGAGAGAGAGAGAGAGAGACGGGAAGTCAATCATCATACCAGGCAGGGGTTTTATCCTGTCCCTTTCTCACCCCCCCTCCCCCTTCATCTCTCTCTCTCTCTCTCTCTCCCCTCTCTCCCTCTCTCTCTCTCTCCCCCCCATCCCTTACGTCATCACTTTCTTCCCCTGCCCACGTCCCCTCAAACCATCTTCAATTTTATGATCTCACTTTTACCATTTTCTTTCCTTTCAGTTCCCTCTCCATTTCCAAATAGATTCTTCCCCATTTCATTCCTTGCGCCTCCCATATATCCATAGCGTTTTCCCATTTATTTCAGTACTATTTTTTTATATGTATAGGAATTATAGGATGCCCTCTGAAGCCCTCTGTATATCCCTCCGAAAATATTCCATGTAGGCCTAAACAGAGATGAAGCTTGTAATGTGAACTGATGTCACTTATATTTCTGTCTCATACAGAGTAAATAACTGCATCTCAATATCAACGGCCATTTACCTTCAGTATATTTTTGTGGAGCAAGGAAGGCTTTGTGAAGATCATGTAACTTCGTCTTTCCAGTTTCTCTTTTCGCATCCTTTTCTCCATCCATCCTTCCCTTTCTTTCTATCCCGTCCATCCTTCCCCTTCTTTCTATCCCGTCCATCCTTCCCCTTCATTCTATCCCTTGCTCCTCTTCACTGCACCTTCTGAGTCTCCTACCATTGTGCCTACTGCTTTCCTCCCCATTGTTGTTCCAGCCTCATTACTTCCTTCCTCTTCTCTCTCTCTCTGAATTCATTGCCATTATGTCTTTCGCCCAAGTTTCATTGCTCCCTCTCCCTCCGTTTTATTTTGATTCTCTCCTTTTCCTTCACTTGCTCTGTCTGCCTGCCTGTCTGTCTGTCTGTTTATCTCTCTGTCTTATTGTCTGTCTGTCTGTTTATCTCTCTGTCTTATTGTCTGTCTGTCTGTCCTCCTGCCTGTCACATTTTTTGTCTGTCTATCAATCTACCTGTCTGTCTGTCTGTCTCTGTCTCTGTCTCTGTCTGTCTGTCTGTCTGTCTCTGTCTCTGTCTCTGTCTGTCTGTCTGTCTGTCTGTCTGTCTGTCTCTCTCTCTCTCTCTCTCTCTCTCTCTCTCTCTCTCTCTCTCTCTCTCTCTCTCTATCTATATATCTATCTATCTCCGTGTGTGCAGTCTCAGGTTTAATTTTCTATCGCATTTTATTGCTCCATTCACTTCTCTTCTTGGCCTCCCTCCCTCCTTCCCTCCCTCCCTCCCTCCCTCCCTTCCTTCCTTCCTTCCTTCCTTCCTTGCTCCCTCCCTCCCTCCCTCCCTTCCTTCCTCCCTTCCTTCCTTCCTTCCTCTATCCCTTCCTCCCTCCCTTCTTTTTCTCTTTCAACTCTTTCTCCTCTTCCTCCTTCTCTCCTTTCTGGTAGACTAGTTATAGACTATTGCCTCAGTGATGCGTCCCATATTCTCTCTCTCTCTCTCTCTCTCTCTCTCTCTCTCTCTCTCTCTCTCTCTCTCTCTCTCTCTCTCAGTGACGAATGGGATGTTTTTTGTGATTCTTCCTCATCACGTCTTTTTCATTCTCTTCCCATTTTTACCTGTCATTATTCAAGGAACTTTTTTTTATTTAGATGGATTATTTATTTCACCTTTATTGTTGGTGGTGAGCCAGGAGCACTAATTACCCCTTATCTCTGTCTATTTATCTATCTGTCAATCTATCTATGTCTATCTTTCTATCGGTCTGTCTGTCCATTCATCCATCTGTCTATCCATTTATCTGTATCTGTCTACCTCTGTCTGTCTGTCTGTCTGTCTCTGTCTCTCTCTGTCTGTCTGTCTGTCTGTCTCTGTCTCTCTCTCTCTCTCTCTCTCTCTCTCTCTCTCTCTCTCTCTCTCTCTCTTTATTTATTTATTAAGCCAATCTTTCTCAATTTTGTTTTCTCAAATTTCGATCTCTAGCTTTCAGCATCTGGATTTTTTTGCAATACCGGTACATTTTCACTTTCACGTCAATAACCTTCTCTGGCTGCTATACTCTCGCAGCTGAATAATAACGTGCTGTGTTTGCTCGAATAAAACACTGTAATAAAGCTGTCTGGACCATTAAGGGGTTATTGGATTCACCACGATACTGTAGGCCTTTCACCTTAACCTGGCCAAGATTATCGTCCTTTTGCAGATTATTTCACGTAGCTCAGTGACAGAGAAAGAAAGTACCAGGGCTCTACGTCCGTTCCAGAGCACTTGTTCATGAATGGCATCAAACTCGTATGCTAGTGTTAATGGTTTGTTGCAACTTAGCACTGGAGAGATGGCAGTTTTAGGGCAAGTTAGAGTACCGGTAATAGGGGTATAGCACTCCCAAGGCCTAGTTTTAGCTGATGATAAGCGTTTGGCGTTGGCTGGAACATACATGGTAACGAACAGGGTGGGAACGTTGGCAGAAGATAATGTAGCGATGATTTATTTCTTTTTGTGGCCACTGTGTTTTCTTTCAATCTAATTCTCTTCTGTACTTCCTCTGTTCATGTAACTCACTCTTTAAGGACGCTAAGGAACGGGAAGGAGGTGGAAGTAAACTAAGGCATATTATACTACGTTTAATTCCATCACTAGCATTAAGAAGAACGTCTCAAAGAAAAATACTCATGATTATTATTTTCTCTCCACATTTTCATTTTTCCTTTCTCTTTCCTTTATAAACTAATATTCCCGTAATTGTGTCTGGAAGCTATATTTATTTTTACCTGTGTCATTAATAATTTCCGATAGGTAATAATGTGAGAGCGATTGATTATTCTCCCTCCCTCCCTCCGCTGAATCGCTTTTACTTAATTATTTTCTTGTCCTTGAGTGGTGTGATGGATTGAGGGAATTAGTATAGTTTTCTGTGTTCTCTCTCTCTCTCTCTCTCTCTCTCTCTCTTTCTTTACCTACCTACCTGTCTATCTGTTTGTCTTTCTATCTATATCCAAACGCCTTAACTTAGCTAGGGATCGCCACAAGTTACTTACCTGTCATCCTGTCCTTCACCATCAAGCTGCCCTTCCTCTAACCCACACCACCCTTATCCATATACCTCTCCACCCCATCCCTCCATCTCATCCTCGGTCTCCCTCACCCCCTCACCCGCTGCAGCTCACACACATTGTCCATCTGCAGTGTAATTAACTTCCTCTGCCAGCTAATAACGCTAATAACTGAGGGATTATGTTGGACGATTCCTCAATACCAGCACTGCTTTTATTTATGTATTTATTTATTTTATTTACTTATAACACTAGCATTGATGGAGTGTCACGATTTACTTGACTCTTGATATTGAGAAACTTGATACCGGTACTGTTTATTTTTTTCTTTTTCCTTTTTTTTTTTTTTTTACAGTCGGAAGTTAGATCAGTTTCATTTCCCGGATGTCACCACTAAGTTGAATAAAATTGTGTGGCTGAAGAGGGAATGAAATATAAAATGCCTCATGCTTGCCACTTCCATGTGATTTTAGCAGTGAAAGGGTTACATAAAGGCAGCGTCGCCCCCTCCCAGCTCAAAAAATCTCACCTAAGGAATAAAATGATGTGGTTGTTGCATGAATAAAAATAATCTTTAAGTCTGTGTGTTAAGTTATAATATTAGTGATGGTATTGGTTTCACTCACTCGTTCTATCACATTTTCCTAAGTTTTCCAGCTGACGTAATTTCTCTACTGCGATGAAGACTATTACTCGCATTTCAATCTCGTTACAGGCAAACGAGTGTAGCCTGATCAACACGAGAGGGAGTACTTGGGCTGGAGGAGTTAGACGTAGAAATATAGAACTGTCACCACTAGGGGGCTATCTACTGACTCTAGACAATTAAAATTGTCTAGAGTCAGTAGGAGTCAAGTAGAAAAGACGCCAATATTCTGCACAGCTGAAGTAATCGATTTTTGATATGCAGGTGGCAGTGTGTAGCTAAGCGCCCATTATTTTATACATTTTTCTTTCTATATGTTCGACTCTAGACACAGGCTTTACATCTTGAGGCCCAGTTATTTCTCGTACATGTCCCACACCTTCACCTATTACCACTTCGGCACTAATACCCACCGTCCATACTGGATACATGCTGGGGCTACCTCACTCAGGACTGGTATGATGGTATGAGTAAGGGTGGGTCTTGCTGAGAATCTACCGAGTATTCCACGTACGTAAGGGGAAAACCGCTCGTACAGAAGTGGTTACCTGGAAATTCTGCTAACCAACCTTTAGTCTATTTATCTATCTATAGCCTGACGCCCTAATCCCGCAAAGGGTGGCCGCAAACAAAACGCCTCCAAGTCGCTCTGTCACCCAGCATTTGACTGCCCTCCCTACAACTCACTCTCCCCTCCCTCATATACCACTCAACTCCATCCCTCCACCTCATCCTCGGTCTCCCTCTCCCTCTCCCTCCCTCCACCTCACCTACATACTGTACATCCTCTTAGTCAGTCTTTCATTCTCCATTCTTTCCACGTGTCCAAACCACCTTAGTGTATTTCTCCTAATTTTCTCAATCACATCCACATCCACCCCACAACGTTCCTTCACTTCTTCATTCGTCAACCTGTCTCTCCATGTCACTCCACATGCTTTAGGCAAGTAGGAAATAGTATTGTAATGATGATGATGACGATGATGATGATGATTACAAAACACTTCAAGACTCTATAAAAACAAAAAGCGAGACAAACAGTACGGCACTACATGGCTACCCCTGCAGTGCTTTAACAGGAGGCAGTAAGGCCGCTACACCACTACCCCACACTTTATTGCAGCTCCACTCGTAAATCTGAATGACCCCGGAATTAGCGCCAAAATATCACCCTGGTGGCTATTAGGCGATGGTAATTAGCCTGCGGGTGCAAATTATACAGTGTTTACCTGCACGGAGTTACCTGGATTACTGGCAGGTCATCATTTAATGCAGTGAATCAGATGACGTTTATTTACTTATTAATTTTTTTATTGTCATCTCCAGACGATTTTTTTTTTTGCCCTAGGATAGACTTTTAAAGTGTGAGTTGTATACATCCTTCATTAACCCCTACGTCATTAACCCCTACATCCTTCATTAACCCCAACGTCTTTCATTAACCTCTTCATTAACCCCTACATCCTTCATTAACCCCTACATCCTTCATTAACCCCTCCATCCTTCATTAACCCCTACATCCTTCATTAACCCCTACGTCATTAACCCCTACATCCTTCATTAACCCATTCATTAACCCCTACATCCTTCATTAACCCCTGCGTCATTAACCCTTACATCCTTCATTAACCCCTACACCCTTCATTAACCCCTCCAGTACGAGAGGTCCTTCCTGAGTTGAATAAAATCGTCTGGAGGGAGGAAGAATAAAATATAAACCACTCCATGGAACTGAAGGGGTTAAGGAAGGGAGAATAATGGCGTCAATTGAACCTCTCTCATGCTCGGAAAAACTCTAGCATATTCTCCCTTCCAGCCAGACGATTTTGTTCAGCTGAGAGGAGCCTGAGTATGTCAATCTGGTCAGAATTAATAATTTTTTATCTTTATTTTTATTCATTATCAGACGATTTTATTTAGCTTAGAAAAAACATTGGAGTTACCCCTTCAGTGTGTCAGGTTTGTTAAATTGAGAGAGAGAGAGAGAGAGAGAGAGAGAGAGAGGGAGAGAGAAAGTCATCTCATAAAAAATCTTAAGTATGTTCTGTTTACTGTAGCGGACGGCTTCCACACGCCTGGCATTGTCGGGTGGGTAGCCGTACTTCACACGTTCAAGCCGTGTGTTTCGGGTCCTGGAGGGCAACTGATTCTCATGGCCGAGTATATCACTTTCTGTCGATGGAGAAATGACCCACCCCACCCAGTGCTTATCGCATGGGTAAAGATGTTGAATGCATTTAGAGGGTAGGGTGTGAAGTGCATGTAGACATTGTTGAGGTGGCTGTGTTTTTTGGGGGGAGTTTGTGTCATCGCAGAAACCTGGACAGAGTGCAAACGTGTAAGAATACAGGAAAGGGCACACCGCTACACGCTCTTAAATATCCTTCCTGGGGTGGCACTGAACCCAGGTAAAGACTGACAGACGCACACACTACCGATCGAACCGCCGGGGACCCCACAACCCTAGGTTTCTGGGTCTCCATTCTACAGCCGTCCATCCTCTCTCGTGCTCCCTGTCTCAGCTGTTTCTTTCACCATTCGTTTTCCGATGAAGGGGAGAGGTGTGGTGGTGTTAGTGGAAAGGGGGGGGAGGGATTGTGGTGGTGATGGTGGTGGTAGTGGTGAGTTGTGGTGATGGAAGATTGGTGCCAGTTCTAGATGATTTTATAAAGTTTGATGATTACTTGTCGCTTGTGAGGGTATTAAAAACGGTTGGTTCATCCCGACAACTAACCTCTGCCGCACCTTCGGGCTTCCAGCTTCCTAAAGAAATAGTCTGCTTTAGTTAACCCTTTCAAGTTAATGTCGTCTATTGGCATATATTATTCATGCTACAGCCAGGTGATTATAGGCCTATTTAGCTTGGGAGATCCCTTGTTAGAAATGGGCGAAGGTGGAAGAGGCCAACAGAGGAATGGAGCACTGAAGTGTTAAGTCTCTCCAATACCCCAGACCCTACCTAATTGCTCCCCGCCCCTACCTAACTCTCCTACCTACTCGCCTCTACCTACCCCCATCTACCTACTCCCTCTATTTTATCTTCATTCTTATATTTATTTTTAATACAGTACTTCTTAAAATTGTATATATATATATATATATATATATATATATATATATATATATACTGTACATACATTTTTATATTTAATTTTTCAAAACGTTCAAAATTACCTCCAGCGTTCGGACCTGTTACCTTCTACGGTACATGTAATTCCTCCAGTTTGAGAAGTCACCCTGGAGTTGATTAAAATCGTCAGGAGATAACAATAATAAAATAAAAAATACTTCATGGGATTGAACGGGTTATGCAGTCACAGGCTCCCATGACTCGAATAAGGCCAGCATTCTGGTTGGGATAGGAGGCTTCATGGCATCTTATACTTAGCGATTAATTTTGCATATTACGCCCTGTCTTGTATGTTACTGTATTTATATCACGTTTATATCGACATAGTTTCCACCAGTATCATGCAAAACGATGTTATAAGGTGTAATATGCACAATTTATCGATAACGTTGAGGTGTTGGTGCTGGAGAGGGACGCCTTCATGTGGTGGCACCTATATATACAGGCGGTTCGACTTCCTGGTTATACAAACGTTCCTCATTACCTCCCTACCCACCGAAAGAAGGATGGTGGTCTGCATGATGCTCTTCCTCTCGTCACCAATGGCTCTGGGTGGGAATGAACAGGAGATCCCCCCCGCCTCCCGATCGACAGCTTCCCGCCATCACACAATCGGGAACCCTAGCCACCTGTTACAGTCATATTGTTAAAAGGGATGCGTAAAGGTGTAAGTAAGCCCAAGATGTTAAACTGCTATTTTTTGAACTCATGGCAGTTAGCAGATGTGGTTAGCCTGCATCCCACATTACAGAGAGGTCAGTAACGATGCAGAATAGTCGACCAGTTCTGTTACCATCAAATGCTTCAGACTCCCAAAAATTAGAGGCTACACTACTTGGCGTTCTCAGTTTTAATAATTCGGTCCTTGGGGATTCGAATCGATGCACATAACACCTTTCCCTGTACCCCAGCTAGCACCTAATACCACTAAACCACCAGGCGTCCCACCCACTGTAAAGGAATCCTGACAATATCCCGCACTGTTAATCAGGCGCATCATGAAAGGGAAGATGAAAGTGAGATGAATGCAGGATGAGTGCGTCTCTCTCTCTCTCTCTCTCTCTCTCTCTCTCTCTCTCTCTCTCCTCTTCTCTTCTCTTCTTTTTATCTTCTTTTCTTCTTATCACAAGCAGACAACATGGTCACGTATGTTAAGAAGTGGTTATCATACGTTGTCAGGTTTCCGTCACAGGCTTCACCAACCCTAGCGAGAAGAGGATATACTGAGTTCCGTGGCAATCTTTTGGCTGCTTTGAACTCCCTTTGTACTAACCACAATAAAGTAATAAAACAAATTATTAATTGAAGTAGTTATTTAAGACTGCTTCTAACCAATTCAGCCAGATAGATCTCTCCAGAGTCACTCTGAAGTCTTTTTATTCAGTGGATCGAGATTTAAAACCATCAGTCTGCTTTAACATATGTGAACGGTACCTTGATGATAGACAGTCAAGGGTAAAAATTTCGTCTGCTATTCCAGTACGTCTGCTTCACACTTAAGGCTGATTCGTCATTTTCTTTCGTAATGTATCAGAGAGAATCATTTATGGGCAGAGAAACATACCAAGCCTCTCTTGACTTGGGAATATTACTCACCAGAGGAAAGGGAGAAGCAGATTAGGTGAAATATTAGTCAGACTTTTGTCCTTGCATTTACTATTTCGGACACTGCGAGTAAATACTGCACGATAAAGAACGAGACTGTGAGCACTGACTTTTGATATTTAGTATTACGATGATCGGAACCCAATGACCTCTTCAGAATATTTTGTAAGAGTTTCATAATTGTTCATCTAAAGAGTAGGTAGATATTACTGTCCACAATAGCACCGTAACGTTATAAGACATTCAAGGCTGTTTTTAGCTTTGTGGATGAGAGCTCGCCTTCCTTCAATGGGTTCGTCTCGGGTTGTCGTGTGGTTTCCCAAAGTCTCATGTTCCTCGTTGAAAGGACGTCAGACTTCTGTGCTGAGGTTCCCGTAACTTGAGTCCGATACTGCAGTTTGATGCTGAGTAGGTCTGTGTCAGCATTGGCTCTTAACCTGCACTTTGTTTACGTCTTTCATCATCATCATCATCATCATCTCAGCAGTCGTTACTGTCATCATCATCATCATCCGAACATAATTCTGGCATACAACTTGGACATAAATAGCACACAGGTAATCACATCATTTCCACAAAACAGTCACAGGATATTAAACTGTTACCCTACACATCCAACGCTGATTGAAAGCCATTAATTCCATGTTGATCCTAACAACATCACTGGAAGCTAAGGATGCCCGAAGCAAGACATATAATGGTGAACAGATAGCCTGGGAAAAAATGATGGGGGAGGCAGGGATGTCATCAGTCACCCGCTGTTTTTGTACGCGTCGGGACGGGTATTGTTTTCACTCGGTTTGTCTGTCTGTTTGGTTGTTTGTTTGTTTGTCAGTTAACAACTTTACGCAAAAACTACTGGAGCGATTTTGACTAAAATCACAGGGATGTTGGGCTATGACCTTCTGATCACCTGATCGCCATAACTCCTTTCAAGTTAGTCATATCAACATGAAACCAAAACCTAAAGGTGCATCTTTCAAATCTGCATCCTGTCACATGCCTCATTACATCAGGGGGGTCATCCCGCAGTTAGCGGTAGGGGGGTCAATGTCAGGTGGGTCGGGCCTAAAATTTCAAATGAGCATTAAATCGTCAGTTTTCACCCGATTTATTCCAAATCTGACATGTGACATCTTTGACTAGATACCCTGTTGTGTTTATACGTCAGCATTAAAATGACTGCCGGGGACTGGTTTGTCGTGCCTTGGCGCTGCTTCTTGTTAGTAGCGCTATTAGTACTAGTATTTTTTTTTTTTTTTTTTTACTAATTCATCTGCTACTACTACTACTACTACTACTACTACTACTACAACTACAATTACTACTGCTACTACAATTTTTTTGTGACACCTGCTCGTTAGTGGTTTACTTTCCATGCACGTTGCACCCCAATATCCACTTGCAGGTTATTACTCTAAACATTGCCGATAATACAACGATATATGGTAAATAACGTATAAGCGAATGTTAAGGTCTAATATGCACAATAAATTGCCAAAGGAGGAATGTTACGAAGCTTTCTATCCCTCCCAACAATAAACTAATACGTTATTCAAGGGAAAGGCTTCCGGCGTCAGTCTGAACCTGAACCCGGTGGACTGCAGGCTTAAGTTTACCTTGTCCTTGGAGGGTGGGGAGAAAGGAAGTGGATGGGGGTCGTTTGCATAACCAGGCAGCTGGGCCACTCAGTTATATAGATGCCATCGCACGAAGGCTTTCCTCCACAGTACCTTGGCTACCCTAACTGGTGCATGCGGGTTTAGAGAAACTTAAATACCTAAATCGTTCGTCAGAGAGAGAGAGAGAGAGAGAGAGAGAGAGAGAGAGAATCCCACTTCATAAAAAATTCAGAAATTGTACGTCAAAAAAAAAAAACCGGGTTCGGCGATTCCAACTGCTGAGTTAATTTTAACAGCAGAAATTTACTGAATTGGAATCTGGCCAAATGAGAAGGTGGAGGAAAAGGTGAGGGAGGTGAAGGAGGTAGTGGAGAAAGAGGCGATGGAGGTGGCAGGGGTGATGGAGGTGACAGGGGCGGTGGTGATGACAGGGGCTATGGTGGCGACAGGGGCGATGGTGGCGACAGGGGCGATGGAGGTGAGGGTGGTGTAGGAGGTGAGGGTGGTGTAGGAGGTGAGGGTGGTGTAGGAGGTAAAGGGAGTGAAGATGAGGGAGATGGAGAAGGTGATGGAGGTGGAGGTGCCACTACCCAGCACCCTCAGCCATCACCTCATCCAGAAGACGGTAAGGCCATGGGGAGTCCGCCCCGCCCTAGGGTGTTTTCCGGGTTTTTGGGCCGCTCTCTCTTTCTGAAGGAGGGGAGAGAGAGTTTCCTCGGCCCTGGGCATACTGCCCCGGCCTAGGGTGTTTTCGGGTTTTTGGGCTGCTCGCTTTGGAGGAGGGGAAAGAGAGTTTTCTCGGCCCTGGGCAGTCCTCCCCGCCCTAGGGTGTTTTCCGGGTTTTTGGGCCGCTCTCTCTCTCTGGAGGAGGGCTGAGTTTTCTCGGCCCTGGGCAGACCGCCCCGCCCTAGGGTGTTTTCCCGGTTTTTGGGCCGCTTTCTCAGGATGAGGGGAGAGAGAGTTTTCTAGGCCCTGGGCAGTCCGCCCCGCCCAAGAATGTTTTCCGGGTTTTGGGGCCACTCTCTCTGGAGGAGGGGAGAGAGAGTTTTTTTGGCCCTGGGGAGACCGTCCCGCCCTAGGGTGTTTTCTGGGTTTTTGAGGCACTCTTTGTGGAGGAGGGGAGAGAGAGTTTTCTCTGCCCTGGGCAGACCGCCCCACCCTAGGGTGTTTTCCGGGTTTTTGGGCCTCTCTCTGTGGAGGAGGGGAGAGAGAGTTTTTTTGGCCCCAAGTGGTTGATGCCCCAGCAGAGTTGTCGATGCCCCACTCGATTCATCGATGCCCTACTCCACACTTACCTCACTTTTTACCTGCTGCAACCCTTTACCCCATGAGGACCTGTCCCACCTCTCACCTGCCTCACCCCTCACCTGCCTCACCCTTCACCGGTCTCACCCCTCACCTGCTTCACCCCCTCACCTGCCTGACTTGTCACGTGCCCCACCCCTCACCTGCCCCACTCCTCACCCTTCTCGTGCTACGCATGCCTTCGCCTACACCTGCCTCATCTTACACTGGCCTCATCTTACACCCGCCTCACGTGACACCTTCATCACCCCACACCTGCCTAACCCTTGAAAGTCATATACTCATTTTTATTCATTAAATTGCATATTTGAAATTGAAATGTCTCAGAAACTAATTGAGATGCAGCTATTTGGTTGAAAATCCTATGATAAAAATGGTACCGAATTCAAATTTGCTCAGTTTTTTCTTTGCAGATATACTTGTAGCTTTCCAGGTTTACTCGTATAGCTGTGGTCCTATGTTGTAGGGCCAAATTGGGCGGCCCAGGCTGTAGGCCCCAAAAATGTAAAAAAAGAAAAAAAAAGAAAAAAGAAAAAAAATAGTTTTTTGTCGCATCTTTCAAAAGTGCATCTTTCGTCATCAGGTCCATGTTTCATCATGAGGTGAATCGGGCCTAAAATTTCAAATGGACATAAAATCGTTAATTTTCACTCGATTTACTCCAACTAGATATCCTGTTGTGGTTGTACGTCAGCACTAAAATGACTTGGCAACACACACACACAGACACACACAGACAGACAGACACACACACACACACACACACACACACACACACACACACACACACACACACACACACACTCCTTCCTTGTACTCTCTGTCTTTTCACTTCATCCTCGCTTTACCTTTGCTTTTGCCATCCACCTCGCTGTCACACACCTTCCTGTACTCTGCTCACCTTAACTTGGCTCAAATTTGACGTCTCTAAATCTTGAATGCTGGACTACAAAAATTAACAACACTTGAATATGTTGCCTGTCACGAAGACGTGCTATGGAAAGGATGCTGAGTCGTTGTAATGTTTTATTTTGCTATTGAGCTCCAACAACACTGACACAAGAACATTGAGCTACACTTTTTAAATTTTAATTTAGAATAAAATTGCCGTGTATCTTTTGAATTCTGAGCGGTAAAAAGAGATTAGCACTAGAATATGATGCTAGTCATGAAGATGTGCTATGGAGTGACTGTAGAGCCAAGCTAATATCTTATTCTGGCACTGAGATACGAAAATTAATCTAGAACGGATCAAAAACCCCCATCAAGTTACTGAAAAAGGCTGACGAATTATAAATGATACTAGTCATGAAGATAGTGCAGTGGTAATCTAGAACCGTAATATTAACTGCCTTATTCTGCCACTGACGGGAAATGAGCTGCAAAAGAACCAAAATTTCCACCATGAAAAGATGAATGGACTACAGTCAATATCTCATCCTCCATTCACTCTGTTAGTCCAAATCATATAAAGGTAATCTATTTATCTTTTACGTATCTCGCCAGGCCAGCCACATTAGGATATTAGGCTGTCATATCAAGGCACACCTCTTTAATGTTACCTGCCACGTTAGGATATTAGGTAGATCGTGTTGTAAGTCGTATATTCTTTCTCTTTCTATCTCTCTCTCTCTCTGTCTCTCTCTCTCTCTCCATATCTAATTTGCCATATCAGATTATTCCTTGTACCAATGAATCACACATCCCCTGTTATCGTATTCTCTTTCATCATCATCATCATCATCATCATCATTATCATCATAGGCAATAAGCAGTGCCTTGACTTGAGACATTGCACTATTAGAAGACGTTTTCTCCCAGCTTTCTCCGCTCTGACTTATTGGCCTTTCATTTGGTCCATCCAGTCTAGGCAGATCAGAAAATTTCCGTTTTCTAACTTGTTCTCTGCATTTTCATTTCCATTCATGACTAAATAGCTGCTCAGTTACCGTGGATTTTCTTTGCTATCTGTTCTACGAAAGACGTGATCTGCACATTCTCTCTCTCTCTCTCTCTCTCCAGATCGGCCGAATCACAGTTCCCAAAATTTTACTTTATGCTCCCACCTTCCAATATCGAGGCATTTCTCATCCGCCACACCAGTCACATGATGATATTAGCCAGACTCTCCCTCTATACAAAGGGCCATGGATCAATACCCATTAACCTCCCACCCTAATTAGATTCCCTTTGTATCGACTGGGCAGCGAGATGAATGCAGATGTGGAGGTCAGGGTGGCGGTGTGGTGTGAAGGGATATGTAATGGAAGGATTGGGGATTAGGATAAATGAGGGAAGAGGTGGCGGTGGCGGTGGTGGTGGTGGTGGTGGTTGTGATAGGTGAGGGTAGAGATTAGTCAGGTGATAGTTTTTTTTTTTTTTTTTTAATGCAAGGAAGAAGGAACCAAAGGCCAGGTGCCAGCAAATGTTCCCCCCAAGAAAAAACAAAAACAAGATAAGAGAGCCGAATTCAAGATCCGTTCATTTCATTTCGAGATGCCTGGACACACAGTAGGAAATACAGACAGAGGGAGATAGTTCCAGAGTTGACCTGTTGCATTCACGAAAGAGTGGGAGTAACGATTGATTCTTGCGTTAGAGAGTTGGACAGAAAAGGGATGAGATTTTGTTTCTGGGCGGGTGCTACGCGCCCGCCGTAGTGGTGGAGGGATACTAACAGACAGTTCCGAAGAGGAGTGACCATTGAAGTTGAAATAGAAAAGAGATAAAGATGCAACCGTGCGGCGAAGAGACAGAGGTTGAACGGAGCCAGTAAGTGGAGGAGAGTTAACTCTGGCACAACAAAGAGGAGAATCTATGTAATTAGACAGGTGCTGTGCGTGTAATAGGTGCTGGTAAATGAAGATGGTGATAGGTGGAAATGGGTGAGGGTGGTGGTTGAGCCAGGGGGTGAAAAATGGTGCATGGTGATGGTACACTGAAGGTGGTGATGACAGTTTTCACTTTAGCTATATGTTTTTTTGACCGATGGTAATGCTAGTGGTGATGAAACGTGTTCTTATAATGATGAGGTACTGTAGGTGTTGGTAGTGGTGATAAATTTCTCCGTGTGGTGATGAGACGAGTGACATAGTAATGAGTCTGACATTGCCTAAGTGGTGGGGAACATTCTCTCTGTTGGTAATAGCAGAGAGAGTGGTGATAGCCGTCCGTACATGATGATGAGAAAGTGGTGATAAAATGGAGTTGTTAAGTGTCTGTGATAAAGTGATGATTTATTTATGTGTAGGGTGAGAAGTGCGAATTGATGTCCCTGTAGGCTAGTGGTGAATGTGGTGGTATGTGTTCCTGTGTGGTGATAATCTGCTGATAGATGTGTGTGTGTGTGTGTGTGTGTGTGTGTGTGTGTGTGTGTGTGTGTGTGTGTAATGAGAAAGTGATGATAGATATGTCTGTGGTGATGATAAAGCAGTGATAGGTTTGTGTGTGGTGATGAGAGTGGTGATGATTTCTGTGTATGGTATGAGGATGGTGATAGATTTCTGTGTTTGGTGATGAGAGTGGTGATAGGTGTTCCTTGTGTTGCCAAGACAGGTGATAGCCATAGTGGATGTCCCCCTTTGTTGATGAGACAGGTGATGGAGGATGGGATGGCCTGGGGAGAGATAGGTTTGGCAGGGTAGGGTTGGTTTGGTAGCGATTGGGTATAGTATGGGTAGGCTGAGTGGTAGGATTAGGAAGGAATGGCATGGGGAAAGATGGGTTTGGTAGGGTAGGGTAGGTTTGGTAGTGATTGGGTAGTATGGGGAGGATGTGTGGTAGAATTAGGAAGAAATGGCATGGGGAAAGACAGGTTTGGCAGGGTAGGCTAGGTTTGATAGGGTAGGGTAGGGTAGGAGGAGAAGGGAAGAATGGGTAGGCTAAATGATGGGATTGGGCTCGGTAGCGTAGGTGTAGTAGGGTAGGATGAGATGTTTAGGGTGGGATGGGTAGGCTGCGTGGTAGGACATGGGTGGAAAAGGGGTGGGTAGGGTAGAAGTGTAAGAGAAGAAAGTAAGTTTGGGCTGGGGTAGTATATGTGTTGTAGGGTAGGATGGGATGGGTAGGGTATGATGGGTAAGCTGAATGGTAGGATTAGGGTGGAAAAGGTATGGGTAGGGAAGGCTTGTAAGGGTAGGAATGAGCTGGGGTGGGGTAGGATTGGGTAAGATAAGGGTCAGAGTGAGAACAGGACAGGATGGTTGGGGTAGGGTGGAGGGAGGAACAGGATTTGTAGACTGAGGGGTAGGGTACACATAGCAGGGTAGGGTAAAGGATAGGATTAATAGATTGAGGTAGGGTGGGGTTGGAGAGAGAGGCTTAGTAGAGTAGGGTAAGGTTGGGAGGATGAATACAATGGGTAGGCTAAAGGTAGGAGAATCGTTAGGGTGGTAGATTAGGGTAAAACAAGACAGGGTAAGGAAGAGATAAGGAGTGAGCAGTGTAATGTGAAGGCAGGATTAGGGGAAGAATAAGTTTGGGAATAAAGTAGGAATGAGGTGATGGGGTACAGGATGGAGATAGGTGTGTGTGTGTGTGTGTGTGTGTGTGTGTGTGTGTGTGTGTGTGTGTGTGTGTGTGACTGTCCGAGTGATTGAGAGTCGGTGTATGGGTCAGTGACGGGTTGAGGGAGCGTCCATACGTTATCTCTTCCACCATACCCTCCCACGGGATCCGATATTCAGTGGGTGCGAGGGAAGGTACTGGCCTGTTGAATATTCCTTGTCAGTAGGTATTCATAATTAAACCTTTGATTATTAGGATTTTGACTACGTACTACGATGAAAGGTGCTAAACAAACACAAAAACACACAGACACACTCGAGCGCGCACTCAAGCTAGCACGCGCACACACACACACACACACACACACACACACACACACACACACACACACACACACACACACACACACACACACACACACACACACACACACACACAGTCTCCCTCTCTCACTGTATGTGTACTTGTGCGTGTGCGTGTGCGTGCGTGCGTCCGGCGTGCGTGCTTCCGGCGTGCGTGCTCATTCCTTTTTCGCCTTTCACCCGTTGTTTGTCCCATCCTGGTGTTCCCGCTCAAGCTACTATGCCTCAGCTGCTTCGGTATTTGGCCTAGTGACGCGAAGTACGGTACCTCAGGGCAGCTATAGTGTGTTTATCTGTAGTTGGCTGAGGCTTTCTTGTCATGCAGCTATTATCCCGTAGCTGAGAGGCAGAATCGGACATTACTACGGCTCTACGTCCTTTCCATAGCACTTCCTCATAATTGGCACCGTATTCTACTGTTAATCTCTTGTTCTGATTTAACCTTCAAGATGAGATGGCAAGAATAGGGCACGTTAGAGTATCTTTCTTCGTTTGTTGCCTGTTTACTGACTGCTGACTTTGTGCCCTGAGTGGCGGCTAGATTGCTGTTACATCACTCACGCTGACTCTCTTTCTCTCTCTCTCTCTTAGCTTTTTTTTTTTCACTTGCTTCGTTCACCTCCTTCTCCTCCTCCTCCTCCTCCTCCTCGTCCTCGTCCTCCAGCCTGATATTCTCGTCTCATATCTCATTCCCTCCTCCTCCCACCCTCGCAATATCCTTCATCCTCCTCTCTCACTCTCCTTTTTTCTCACTTCCATCCACTTTTCCTCTCCTTCTTCCCTTCCTCTAAACATTCTCCATTCTCGTTTCCTCCCCGGCTTTCATCCTCTTTGTTCTCTTCTCATTTTCTCTCGCCTTCCTTCTCTGTTTGGCCCTCAATCCCTCCTCTCCTTCTTTTCCTCCACATTCTCTCCTTCTCTCCTTCGCTGATATCCGTGTCTCGTATCTCATCCTCACCCTACTCCCCCCCCCCACAATCTCCCTCTTTCCTACGCAGCACGGTTTTATGCATCACACACACACACACACACACACACACACACACACACACACACACACACACACACACACACACACACACACACACACACACACACACACACACACACACACACACACACACACATTGTATTATTCTGGGTCCTGAGAGGCTGTATGCTGCTTAGGAGTGAATTCTGATAATGAAACTGCAAGAAACGACTTCCCTTAACCCTTGCTAGTTCTCCCTTGACAGCATCCCGTAGTTGGTTAGTTGTCGGACTCGGTGTATAGATTTGACAGCTCTTTCTCGTAGGCCCATTAGTCCTCCTACGTGCCCCGAATCTTTATGCGTCACCACTTTGGCTCCAATACCACCGAGTATATGGTGTCACACTCAGGCCTGGTGTAATGGGATAAGTAGTGGTGTGTTGAGGGTTTTGAGGAATATCATTGAAGTCTGTTTAACGAAGCTGAAATACTCTAATTTGTCTTCTGCCTTAGTCTGGGACTGAACGCCGGCCCTTTCAGACAACAGATCACTTTTCTAAGCACTTGACCATCCACCCCCCTACACCAGACAATTTTTCTTTCTGGTGTGGTGAAAATTTATTTCCCTTGTGACTTCCGAGTCTACCTTCCATGCGCCAGACGAGTTTTTCTTCCTTACACCGTGGCATTTCAGTTCCCCGCCTCCTTTCTCGGTACGCGAGGTACTTCTTATATATGGCGGTAGTAAAAGTGAAAGGAGTGGATAATGAGAGCAGTGGATAATGAGGGCAGTGATATTGAGAGCAGTGGAAAATGAGAGTAGTGGAAAATGAGAGCAGTGGAAATGGATTATTTGGGAGGATCATGTGGAAGTACGTGGAGAGACAGACAAGTGAGAAAGTGAAGGTGTCGATGTGGATGTGACAGAAAGCGTTAAGAGAAATACTCTGAGTTGGTTTGGCCAAGTGGGAAGAATGGAGAAATAGAGACTAACTAAAAGAGTGTGAGTGAGTGCGGTGGAGAAGAGAGGGAGAGCGGGAAATCGGGGATGAAACAGAGGGAAGGAGAGATAACAGAGAGGGGAAGACTGCAAAGGACAGGGTGACATGGAGGCAGTTTGTTTGTGTCCACCCCTTACGGGATTTAGGCGTCTGGGAATACGTAAATAGAAAATCAGACAGAACAGTTTAAAGAAAAAAGTCGTCATCATATTTCAGAGGTTCCTCAGTCTGCCATCTCAGTTTCGCGCTTCACTCTCATGGCGCATCTGCCCTTATCATGCGTGGAGAAAATATTTTAGTCTGTGATGTGAATAACCTCTTGAAAGGGCTCCAAAATCACGTCACATTTTCACCTATCGTGTCTGAAGGGAATGTTATGATCAGTGATGTGGTTTACTAATGTCATCTCTTTTACGTTATCCTCTTTCGCGTCACGTTAAACAAAAACATCTTAACTCTCAGGCCCTGTGCGACTCAGCTGAATAAAATCTTCTGTCCTGGCTCGCTTTGCTGAATAAAATCGTCTGGCGGTAACTGGAATGCAATACTAGAGTTGCTGCAATAGTGAGAGGGGAATTGGCGTTATAGATCATTCACTTTAACTTGACCCAGATTTTCATCCTTTTGCAGCTTGTTTCACGTAGCTCAGTGGCAGAAAAAGACGATACTCTGGCTCTACATCTTTTCTATCGCATTTCTAGCATGATATTCTAGTGTTAATCTATTGTTAAAATCCAGCATTCAAGATGGAGTGATGGCAGTTTTAGACCAAAGTAAAGTGAACAGAGTATAACATTATTTCTCACGCTCTTATAACCCTCAGGTGAAGAAAAATGTCAGGTGTTAGGTGGAATAGAGTATTAGGTTCTTCCAGCCATTGAAGTGTTACAATACTCCATAATCATGTCACATTTTCCCGTCATGCCTCGAGGGAATAATTTTAGTGCGTGTGGAGTTTTTTTTTTTTTTTTTATGTGTCCGACTCTGGGCAAAGGCTTCAGGGCCTATATCTTGGGGGCAGTAGCCTATCCCAAGGCCCAGTAGTCCTCCTACACCTCCACATGTCACCACTTCGGCGCTAACACCCACCGTCCATATTGAATACATGCTAGGGCTGTCTCATACAGGACTGGTGTATTGGTATTAGCGGGGGTATTTTTACATGTCGGCTGGTCATCTGGTAGATCAGGAAAGTCTGCTTTTTATGAAATTCAAATCCTTAAACTGTCCCGTGCCCCAGCCAGGATTCGAACCTGGGTCCATCAGGACTGCAAGCCGCCGCTCTACCGATTCAGCCACCGTCCCCTCTTAGACGCTATTTTTCTTTGCGTCTTGTTAAAGTGAAACATCTCCTTTTTTGGGGGGTAGGGGGTTTCAGGTTCCGTTCATTGCATCATCGTCATCATCAGTCATCATTGTCATCACTCATCAATCATCCATCCATCACCCATCATCCTTCTCCTCCTCCTCCTCCTCATCATCATCATCATCATCATCATCATCATCACTCATCAGTCATCCATCCATCCATCACCCATCATCTTTCTTCTCCTCCTCCTCCTCATCATCATCATCATCATCATCATCATCATCATCATCATCATCATCATCATCATCGTCGTCGTCGTCATATGGGTGCGAGGGATCCAGGAATAATGAAACACTATCTGAATACAGTTGTTCTAAGATTCATCACACGTTCATCCATATCTAGTAGTCTGCCATCTCACTAGCTTCCCGAAAGAGAGAGAGAGAGAGAACAACAATAACAACAACAACTCGGTGCTCAAGCCAGTCTGGTCGATGAAACTTCCGTGCTTGGCCCTCATGTCACGTCCTGCCTTGTGCCGGGCCCCTTACCTGTTGGGACTTCCTACCTTGTGGGCCCCTTACCTTGTGGGCCCCTTACCTGTGGTACCCCTTAGCTGGTGGTGTCCTTAGCTGGTTATGCCCTTAGCTGGTGGTGCCCTTAGCTGGTGGTGTCCTTAGCTGGTGGTGCCGTTAGCTGGTGGTGCCCTAACCTGGTGATACCCCTTGCCTAGTGGTGCCCCTTACCTGGCGGTGCCTCTTACCTGGTGGTGCACCTTTCCTGGTGGATCATCTTACTTGGCGGTGTCTTTTATCTGTTGGGGCTCCTTACCTGTTGGGGGTCCCTTATCTGATAGGTTCCGTATCGAGTGGAACCCCTTATCTAATGGACCCCCTATTTAGCTGTCCTTCTTACCTTTACCTCTCTTGGCTCTGCTTCCTTTTGTATAGTCTACCTACCCTTCGTGTCATTTATTCCTTGTTCAGGGGCCACTTATCTGGTAGAACCCTTAACTGATGGATCTATTTACGTGTAGGGGCCCCTTACCTGGAGGAACCCCTTGTCTGATGGTGGCTTCCTGGTGGTGCTCCTTCAGTGGTGGTCTCCTTACGTGGTGGGACTCCTAACCTGGTGGGCCCCTTACCTGGTGAACCCCATACCTGTTGAGCCCCTTACCTTGTTATTTCTCCCTTGTATACCCTCTTACTTCTCCCTTTTGATTTCATTTTATTCATTCCTTCTCCAGACGTTTTTATTCAACCTTATGATGGACGTTTCGTGCTGGGTGGATTAGATTCAGCCTTCATTGATCGCTTTACACCAGGGTCCTGTTCTCCACCGAATGAAATCGTCTGGCGAAAACGGTAATGAGAAACAAGAATAAAGGAAGATAGTAAAGAGGCTATAATATCATCTTCCTTTTATCTGTGCTGGATGTTCCTTACCTGTCACTTTTTATCGCTTGGCATTTCCTCCTCTTATCTTATATCTCTTGCGTGAGAGAGAGAGAGAGAGAGAGAGAGAGAGAGAGAGAGAGAGAGAGAGAGAAATATTATATACAGGCTGCTCTATCGAACTCCCTACCTTTAAGCCTCTTTCCTGGTGACGCCCATTATTTGTTTTTCTCTTTTTTTAGCTGTTTTCTTCCCCCAGCTAAATGTAATCGTCTAATGGCAGAAGTCATAATATATAAATCGATTGTCACGTTCTACCTTAACTGCCCTTCTGTCGAACCTGACGTGGTGCCCCCTTAAATATCCTCCCTTTTACCTGATCTGACTCCCTTTCTCCCTCAGCTATTCTTCCTTCTTCCCCTCACCTATTCCCTCTTCTTCCCCTTACCTATGCCCCCTTTTTCCCCTCACCTCTTCCTTATCTTCCCCTCAATTTGCTTCCTCACACTTGCCTTCTCTCACCTATCCTCCCCTGTCCTCTCCGCACTTGCTTTCTGTTCCCCACCTACATTCCCTCATCTATCTCCGTTTCTGGCTCACTTTAACCTACCTCACCTTTCACCCCACAGCTACCCCTTCCTCTTCCCTATATCTGGCTTCTCACCCGCCTCAGTCTGTCTGTACCATCTCCCCCTCGAACCCTGCCAATTATTTACCCCCCCCCTTCCCACACCTAACTTCCTTTCACCTATTCCCTTCCCACACCTAGCATCCTTGCACCTATTCCCTTCCCACACCTAACATCCTTTCATCTACTCCCTGCCCACACCTAGCTTCCTTTCACCTACTCCCATCCCTAGCGATACTTACCTGTCCCATTGTCTTCCCCTACTCTCTATGATGCAAACCATCCCCCACCTTTGCCCGCATTTACCTACCCTTTCTCCTCCTCCTCCCTCTCTCTCACCTGTGTCATCTCCCCTCTCCTTCGCCCCCACCTTCCTTCCCCTTTCCCTACATTTGACCTCTAACCCTTCTCCCCCTCACCTTTTATTTTCATCTATATTTTTCCCCCTTCATCTGTCCCTTCCCTCCATCCCTCCCACTCTTCCTTGTCCCCTCCTTCCGTCTCTCCGCCTCTGACCTGCCCCATCCTCAACCTCTCTCACCTCCTCCCTCCCTCCCTCTTCCCCTCTCCCTTCCCCCCCTCCCTCTCCCCTTTTCATCTGTCGCTTTTTCCTTCCCTCTCACTCTCACTTGTCCCTTTCTCCTTTCCTTCACCCTGTCACATGACCCTTCCCTCACTCTCCCCTCTCACGTGTCCCCTCCCTCTCTTCACTCACTTGCTCCCTCCCTCTCCCGCCTGCTCACTTTCTCTCCCATTCTCAGTTTGCCCTCTCCCTGTCCCCCTCTCTTTGCCTCCTCTCTCTCCCTCTCCCCCTGTTCCTTCCCTTCCTTACCCTCCCTTCCTCCCTGCCATACCTGTTTTCTCTCTCACCTGACCTCACCCTTACCCTTATCTTCTCTCACGCAGGTTCCGGTTCGCTTATTCTCACTCTCACTCTGATTCTGACCTTTCCTCACCTTCACCCACGCCTTCTGGTACTTGTCCTTGCTTTTACTCACACCTTCCCTTACTCACTCTCACTCACATCTTCCGTTACTCACTCTGACGTACATCTTTCCCCACTCACTCTTGCTCACGCCTTCCTACACTCATCCCTGCTCGTAATCACACCTGCCCTCTCACTCACCCATGTGCTTGTTCTCATTTACACCTTCCATCACTCTTACTGACACCTGTTTTCATTCACTCACCCTAGTTCTCCCTTAACTCGCATCATCCCTCACTCTCACGCATCCTGTCAAACCCTAACTCTGTCCTACCTTCACTCACTCTCACATTCACTCAACCACTTAAACCTGCCTGACTCACTCACACCATCATCCACTCTCACTCACACATTCCCTCATTCCTTGTTATTATACACCCTTCCTCTGTCTGTCATGCTTAAGTGTTCCACCTGTCATCGCATTATTTCTTCACTTAATGTCTTTACCTCGTGTGACATCATTTTTAACAATCGCCATTCTTGACCTGTGTATTTGTTCAGTAGTGAGTTTAACATAAGACTAAATTTGAGTTCCACTGCCCAGTTGAGTGACCAATATTGTCTTTTATTGTATATATCTCCAGATGATTATATTCTATGACAGACTTTTCGAACTGGAGGGGTTAGTTGCATCCTTCCTTAACTCCCTTTACAATGAGAAGTCTCCACAAAGCTGAAGAAATTATTTAATGAGGGCAAAATTAAAGGGGTGCTGGAGAGGGATGCCTTCATGTGGTGACAACGATGTACCTTGGCGGATCCACTGCCCGACCGTACAGGCGTCTCTCAGCTACTTCCCTATCCCCTGAAAGGAGGATGGTGGACCGTGGAAAGGTAACTTCAGCCTGCAGTCCACCGAGTTCACTTTTCAGATGAACATGGGACCAAGACAGTAAGGAGAAAAAGACACTGAGGTTGAAGGACTTAGTTCCGTAAAGACTTCTTCCAATGACAACCGAATATCACGCTCCTGGCGCCTTTACCCTTCCAAGACGTGAGAGATTTCAAATGATACACTCCTTCTACCGCCAGACGATTTTGTTCATCTTAGAAGCGGCCTTTCGATGTCCTAAGGTAAAAAAATAAAAACTCCCTTAACGAACGTGAGAAAACTGCTTTATTGTTGCGTCTGCCGGACTATTTTCATGCCATTGTCTTACGATTTTTTTTTTTCATATTAGGAATGGTCTCTCGTCGTCCGGGAGTTAAGGATCTATTGGCATCCTTGAGAAGAGGTTCATTAAAATCAGAAATTGGTTGTCAGGAATCACGCACTGACTTGAATCAGTTTTCCCGCCAATATGAGAATCTATGCAGCACCGTATGTTTTCTTTAGCTACATATATTCCATGTTGTAAATTGGGTGGTTGGCTCTCTGTTGTCGGGCTCGGAATTAACTGTATGCTTCTAATTTTTACATACTGTATAATGAACGAAACTGATAATGCAAAATAAATAATAATAATAATAATGATAATGAGACTGCTACTGCTGCTACTACCTCTAGGCTACTATTACTACTACTACTAAATGTGAAGCGTCAACAGTGGATTGCATTAGGTTATATGATTTGGACGGGGTTACTGTGGATATCCTGAAACTGATCCATCCTCGAAAGCCAAGGGGGAGACTGTGGTGCATTGGTTAGCAAATCTGGCCCGTAACTGGAAGAACTCGAGTTTTATTCTTGCGCCGATCTGACTCTTTGATAGTATCTGTTTGCACCTTGTCTTTGTTTATACCGTAGTATAATTAGGGACCTTGATATAACACTGACGGTTGAGGGACGTATTCTAAGGGAAGATTGGGCTTAGCATGTATAGGATGTCTGCCTGAAAGTTCTTCTTCTTCTTCTCCTCCTCCTCCTCCTGCTCTTGCTCCTCCTGCTCCTGCTCCTGCTCCTGCTTCTCCTGCTCCTGCTCCTCCTCGGATTATTAAGGTTCTGAAACTGAAATTCTCTGGTGTCAGGCTCTGTACCCGTGTGCTGAGGTACACATACTTGAAATTAACTGCTGTGAGTGGGTGATCCAGCAGTCAGAGGTGTGTGTGTGTGTGTGTGTGTGTGTGTGTGTGTGTGTGTGTGAGTGTGAATGTGTGTGTGAGAGAGAGAGATGGGGGTGGGAGATATTTATTTGAAGGAATTTCGCCGTAGTTCAAAATCCCAGACTTTTCATAGTATCTCCCTGTAATGTGGAACCCCAGATATGCTGTAAAATAATCACCCTTCAGTATTATTCAGAACGCCTTCAGCAGACTATTGATTGTAACTGTGTCTTTCTTTTGTTACTTCTCGTCGATATTTCATCCATTTAACTCTCATTTGCTATTCCTTTTTAGCCCTTATTCTCATCTCTTGCGACCCTGTGCCGTATGCCATCTTATTGTTCATTCATGGTCTTTGCTGCGAGTGGTCTTTGCTCACTTGAATGAAATCGTCTGATAGGGTAAAAAAATGAAAATTATATGAAGCAGGAATATGCTACAAAATTTTTTTAGTACATGTGGTGTTTCCTAAGCTTAATAGAATTGTGCAGGTACCATGAACAAGATTAGCATAAAGACGTTATCGTACTGAAAGGGTTGATTCGTTTGATCTGCTGTTGCAAATGATTGATTAAAAGACGTTAGTGCTGTGAATAGAGTAAGAAAATGTCTTTGTACCTATTTTTTTTTTTTTCCAAGGAAGAAGGATCCAAGGGCCAGAAGCCCGCAAGATTGCTCCCTCCAAGAAAAAAACAAAAACAAGGTAACAGAGAGCCAAATTCACGATCTAAGAAGATGAAGCTAATAATAAGGGGAAATATTTTAATGTGAAAAAGAACACGCTTGCAAAGCGTGATCATTCCAAAGAAGAAAAAAAAAGTAAAATTCACATATTGCATTTATAAGACTGGAGGTCATAGTCAGTGGGAGAGGAGCCAGAAGATGTGTAAAACGAAAAAGAAATCAGTAAGGAAGTGGTGCTATTGAGCCTTATAAATCCACGAGAATACGAACCCTTGGCTTCCTCACTCGTCTTAAAATAACTGATCTTCGTGGACGTTGATTCACAGGCAAACAACAGTAGGCATTTTTTTTTTTAAATATAAAGACAGGAAAAGGAGGAAGCAGAAATATCCCACGCGACTGCTTCTTGAAAATGAATAAAATACATAAAATAAGCAAACAAATCTTAGATAGGAGGAGAGAATGAGCAAACTTCTCATGTATCCCGTTCTTCTTACGTGAGAAAAAAAAAAATGACCATAAGTTAGTTTGGGAATGTGTGCCGCGTAGCCTGTATGGATCGTATTAGGAGGCGTCCACACGTGTGCTCGAACAAGTGCTGGCAGCATGCAAGCAATACAGTAACGAACACGCTGCAGTCATGCTGGGAACAGCAGCGTCCAGATCTTGTTGGCAACATCATGATGAAGTGTCAGCTGCCCGGTAAGGACACACTTATCACCTCTGCTGCCAGTGTTCGAAGAAACATGTTTGCATACGTCTGTCCAAATACTGTACTGCTGCAAACATGTTCCCAAACATATTGCCAGCTGTGTTGCCAACACATGTTCGAGGGCACGTGTGGACGCGAACTAATATAACCTCCACATGTGATCTCGTGACTGGGGGGAAAAAAAAAAAAAGTGCTTTCTTACAATGACAGGCGCAGGTCTGAGTTATGGCTGGGGTTTATGGCCCTATTTTCAGACCCTGGGCTACATGCATACCAAGAGAACCCAGTCGAGTCATGGCTTTATATGATTTATTCTTTAACCCCTTAACGCCCAGAGTTCCTGTGCGAGAGATTTTACTGGAAGGGTGTTAGGCGTACCGCCCTCCGCCTGTCGGCTCATAGTCGCGAAGCTCATAGGTCTTTACCCCGGGGTTCCCCTCTTTATTAAATTTTAAAAGTACCCAGTTCCGTCCCATATTGGGGACTTGGGGCGCAAAGAGATTAATACTCCGTTCGCTTTAACTAGGCGTAAAATTGCTGTCTCTCCATCTTGTATGTTTGACTGTAGCATTAACACTAGGACGTGGTGCAAGTCGCGGGGAAGTTCTATGGAAAGTGTGTCAAGCCATTAATTTTCATTTTCTGCCAGTTTGCAACGAGAAATACGTCGCAAGAGGACGAAAATTTCCGGCTAGTAAATATAAGTGAACTAACGGTATAGCTCTCATCAACCTGCAATTCCGCCGAAACTGTCCACATGAGGAGGTGGTTGTATATGAGTTAGCACCTCTAGTTAGAAGCTGAAAGAACCCTAGATCGATTTTAGAGGTGGTCAGACACTTGGACGAGTTTGTCTCTCTCTTATCCCTGTTCATCCAGTGGCACATTTGTTGACCTGGATATAACATAGAGTACCGGGTATTTAAGATGGTAGGAAGGGGAAACTAACTCGCAGGGAAGTAACAAGAAGATAAATAGGATAGGGAGGAGGGGAAACAATCTCTTCTGACGGTAACAAAGTAGAAGTAAAGAGAACATTGAAGGGAACAAATAAAGTGGTCGGCGAGGGTAGGAAATATAAACATGTGTGGCAGCAACAGGAATATAGAGATCAAAGAAGGAAGGCAATAAACTCCCGAGGTGGTAACAGTGCTAAGATATGGAACACTGAAGAGAGAAAGTAAGGGCAGCAGGGAAGGGCAGGAAATAAATTCAGATGGCAATAAGAGGAATAAAATGAAGAGGGATTGAATATGATTAATGTGTCTGGTTGACCCACTTAAGACAGCAGAGGGGAGGGTGAGGGGGGAGAGACTGAAAGGGTTGACAGTGACAAATATGGAAGGTGGAGGTGGTGGTGGTGATGATTTGATGATGATGATGATGACGTGTCGGAAGAGGGTGAGGGGAGAGAGACTGAGAAGGGTGACAGTGACAAATAAGGAAAGTGGAGGTAGAGGTGATGATGATGATGATGATGATGATATTATTATTATTAGCATTGTAATGGTCATGATGTGTCAGCATTAATTAGAATGATGATTACTTTTGTGTGTTCCTTTTTCATAATTATGTCGGGAACCTGCGCGTCCCGTTTAAAATAATGGGAATAATGATGTTGATGATGATGAGGAGGAGCAGTCGGAGGATAACTATGATGATGATGATGATAATGATGACGATGGGAGTAACAACAAAATAAGTGTGATGAGGTAATGTATATCTATAGAGAGTGATGCCGGTGATGAATGATAGAATGATGATGGCGATAGTAAAGATAAAGGACTCTAATCATATTTATAGAGTTAATAATGTGTGGCGAGGGATCGAGGCAGCGAAGAGTGATGACAGAATGATGAGGAAGCAGACTGTGATGATGGTTGTAGTAGTGGTGGTGATAACGGTGAGTGTCAGGGATCTCTGGTGTGTTTCATGGCTCGTTTCGTCTCCGGATCCTCCCTTCCAGTGAGTGTAAAGTGGGTGGCAAAGATCCAGGCTTGAATCAGGTATCTTGGACTTCGTGTTTATTTCTTTTTATTTGTTTATTTATTTTTTGTCTTAGAAGTGATATTCCAACCAGCCCTTTTTCATTTCAGTTAAAAGTGCCTCCGTCCTTTACATGGCACACACAGTTCTCAGTTTTCGGTTCTCTTAGCCAGTCTGTCCCAATTTAATCTAGCCAAGTCTAACCTAATCTGATCAGCCATAGCATAAACCAACCCAATCCAACCCAACCCAAACCAGCGTAATTCTGTCCTGGCCAGTCTTCACCTAATCTAAATAGACCTAGCTCATCTAACCCAACCAAGCCCTACCTAGCCCATCCTAACCTAACTTATCCTAACCTAATCAAAGCGAGCCAGAAATGTTTGCCACGCAGCAGCCACAGTCAGTCAGAAACACAAATATTTTACTGGGATTAACTAGGAATAATGGCCATATTTTCCGAGTTACAAATAATCTGAGAGTAGGAGGAAGGCGGAGGTGGTGAGAGAGGTCAGGGGTGATAAAGGTGAGACAAGAGACAAAACGGAGACAGGGGACAGAAGGAATAGATGAATTGTTGGTGGTGTGGTTCCAGGCTTAACTGTGTGGACTGCAGGGTTAAGTTATTCTGTTGCAGTCCACTGGTAGTCTATGTTACATCCAGGTCCCCAATTTTACTGCCGGGTAAATAGAGACAGCTGAAAGGTCAGGTTAATATGCGATTCAGGAGTGGAGAGAGAGAGAGAGAGAGAGAGAGAGAGAGAGAGAGAGAGAATCTTTTGCCTTGGCTTAACGTTTTTATGTATATGAAGACATCACATACACTCACTCGCGTGCACACGGACACGCACATGCACGCACTCATGCACACCCATCCACTCCCAACCCATCACACACACACACACACACACACACACACACACACACACACACACACACACACACACACACACACACACACACACACACACACACACACACACACACACACAAACCAGACCATTCATTCACAAGTATACGATTTTATAATTATTTCCACAGCTTAAGCTATTTTATCTAGCAAAAATTTTCATCTCTTTCTCTCTCTCTCTCTCTCTCTTGGGGGGCGCGGTAGCACAGTGGTAGCGCGCTGAGCTTGTGATCGGGAGGTTGCAAGTTCGAGCCTCGCCCGGGCAACCGTTGCCGGGAGGGGTAGCTCCCTCCTGTAACCCCAGCGGGGCTATATGGCCTTAGTTTCCTAGCTCGGGGAATTCATTTCTCCATTTCTCTCTCTCTTTCTATCTATCTATCTATCTCTCTTCCTTCTCCTCCTCCTCTTCTTCTTCTCCACACACAACTTCCTAATCCTGTGGCATTATATTCAGTCAACCTGGAATGGAAGGATTAAACTAGAGGATAGTTGTTGAACACAAGTTGTGGTGGTGGTGATGGTGGTAGTGGTGGTGATGGTGGTGGTTGTGGTAGTGGTGGTGATGGTGGTGGTTGTGGTAGTGGTGGTGATGGTGGTGGTTGTGGTAGTGGCGGTGATTGTGGTGGTTGTGGTAGTGATGGTGGTGGTTGTGGTACTGGTTGTGACGGTGGTGGTTGTGGTGTTGGTGGTGATGGTGGTGGTTGTGGTAGTGATGGTGATGGTGGTGGTTGTGGTACTGGTTGTGACGGTGGTGGTTGTGGTGTTGGTGGTGGTTGTGGTAATGGTGGTGATGGTGGTGGTTGTGGTAGTGGTGGTGATGGTGGTGGTTGTGGTAGTGGTAGTGATGGTGGTGCTTGTGCCTCCGGCGGTGATGATGGTAGTTATGGTAGTGGGGGATGATGGTAGTTACTTTGATGGTGGTGCTGGTTGTGGTGGTGGTGATGGTAGTGCTGGAATTTATGGTTGTGGTGGTGGTAGTAGTTGTGGTAATTTTTTGATGATGGAAGTGTGGTAATACGGGGATAGTTGTATGTTGTTTTGATGGTAATTTTAGTGGTTGTGGTGATGGTGTAATACTGGAATTTGTGGTTGTGGTGTTGTGGTGAGAGGGTGGTGTTAGATTAGGTGGTGGTAATGGTAGTTGTTGTGGTAATAATGATGGGAATGATAGGGGTAGCTGTGTTAGTGGTAGTGGTAGTGGTTGTAGAGGCAGTTATTTTATTTAAGTATATGCTGTGAATGCGGTATAGTGGTTTAAGGAAATAATGTAGTGATAGTGGGAGTTGGGAAAATCTTATCTTTGTTTCCTTTTATTCCATATGTCTTATCCGCCACAGACCTTTTCATGTCACCACTCTGACACTAATCATCACGGTCTGTCTTTAATATAAGCTGGGCAGATATCATTTATGACTAGTGCTGTGGTATCAGGCGGGGTTTTTATGACCTGTAGGTAGGGCTGGTGTAAGAAATGTATTTTTTTTTTTTTCTTTTTTTTAAGGCAGCCATATAATCTGAGTGTTTATTGCTTCAGCTTCGCATTGAACTCGCATCCTCTCAAACAGCAGCTCACTTCTCTAACCACCAGACTGGATTAAATGGTGGAAGTTGTGCAAAGGGGGTCGTAGATATGGTGATGATGGAGAGAGTAAGTGGATATGAAAGGCTGGGTAAGTCAGGAATGTGACGGATAAGGTGAAACTGGGAGGGCGTTAGGGGTGGGGAGAATAAGAGCAGGGAAGGGGAAACAGATTAACCCCTTCAGTACCAGAGCGTCGTTTGTGGTGTGTTGTTACTTCCGCCGGACGATTTTATGTGGTTTTAGACCTTGAAAGTTAAATGGACATGGAACGATCTTAAGTATGCATGTAAGAAATGGTGGTGATCTGTTTATCTGTCTGTCTGTTTATCTGTCTGTCTGTCTCTTTTTATCTGTCTTTCTATCTATCTGTCTGTCTGTCTGTCTATCTATTATTCGTGTCATTGCTAGAAGATTCTTATTCTGCCTATGAGAATGAGAATGGGGTGTTAAAATATTTTGTATCAGCGGGTTAAGGCCTGTTGTGTGTGTGTGTATATCTGTCTGTCTATCTATCTATCTATCTATCTATCTATTGCCAGACGCCTCAATCCTGTTTGGGGTGGCCACAAACAAATCGCCTCCACGTCGCCCTGTCCCCCGCCATTTCACTGCCCTGCTCCCAACTCACACCCTCCTCTCTTATATACTTCTCCACCCCATCCCTCCATCTCATCCTCGGCCTCCCCCTCCCTCTTCCCCCCTCCACCTCACTCACATACACTCTCTTCGTCAGTCTCTCACCCTCCATCCTCTCCACATGGCCAAACCACCTCATTGTGTTCCTCATAACGCATCCTATCACATCCACATCCACACCACAACGCTTCTTTATATCCTCATTCGTCAGCCTGTTTCTCCATGTGACTCCACAGGCTCCTCTTAAATAACTCATTTCCACTGCTCTCACTTTTGACTTGTGTCCTTCCAACAACGTCCATGCTTCACTTCCATACGTTAGAATTGGTATCACAATACTGTCATGTAGTAACTTTTTCACTTCCATGCCCACTTCCCTGTTTCTTATCACTGCTTTCAAAGAACCAGCAACCTTTCTTCCCTGCTGTACCCTTTCAAGCACTTCACCCTCCAAACCTCCATCCTTACTCATCACAATACCCAAGTACTTAAACGTACTCACATTTTCCAATTCCTCACCATCCAACCTCGCTGTACATTCACTGACTTCACCTCTCTCAAAGACCATCACTTTACTCTTCCCTACATTAACCTTTAGATTCCGTTTCTTACACACTCTCCCAAACTCATCCACCAAGCCTTGCAGCTCCCTTTCATCTTCACTCAACAACACAGTATCATCTGCAAACAACAGTACAGGGAGTTTCCAATCATTATCCTGTCTCACCAGGGCCACTCTAACATCCACTACCCTACCTTGTACCTCTTTTATTACCCCATCCATGTACAGATTGAACAACCATGGAGACATGACACATCCCTGTTTCAAACCAACTTTCAAAGAGAAAAATTCACTTAGTTCACCATCCACACGCACTGCAGCCTTAGCACCATCATACATACTCTTCACAGCATTCAACAACTTCCCATCTACTCCATATATTCTTAATACTTTCCACAATCCTTGTCTATCCACGTTGTCATTATGTTTTCTCCAAATCCATGAAAGCCGCATACAACTTCTTTCCCTTCTCTAGAAACTTTTTCACTAAAGATCTAAGAATGAATATCTGATCTACACAACGTCTTCCCTTCCCAAAGCCTCCCTGCTCTTCTCCAACTAATTCCTCTGTTCTTTCTCTAACTCTGTCAGTAAGTATCCTACCATACACTTTTCCTATTATACTAAGAAGACAAATGCCCCTATGATTACCAAACACTTCTTTTTCCCCTTTTCCTTTGTACAAGGGAATAATTATACCTGACTTTCAATCCTCCGGGACTCTACCTTCCTCCCAGGCCAATCTGCACATCTTCCACATCCATTCTACTACTATCTCTCCCCCATGCTTCAGCATTTCACCACACACTCCATCAATTCCTGGGGCTTTTCCCAATTTAACTTTCTTCATTGCTTCCACAACTTCTATCCTACTGATTTCTTCCTGTCTTCTCACCTCCCTCCTTCTCCCAGCCATTCTCCAGCCACTTATACTCGCATTACTTCCATCCTGTATGTTCTACAATTCCTTAAAGTGTTCTCTCCATCTGCTCACTTTTTCTCCCTTCTCCACTAGTAATCTACCATTTTTATCTTTCACTCCCCTGCTAACCTCACTTCCACCCTGTCTTACTCTCTTCACCTCTTTCCAGAACATTTTCTTACAGTCCCTCCACTATATATATATATATATATATATATATATATATATATATATATATATATATATATATATATATATACCAGGGATTTCAGTGTGACCTGCGCAAGGAATCTGAAGGGCCCAGGTTATGTGTCCTCAAGGCGTTCTCCTTACGCCCTCCTTTAAAAAAAAAGATTGGGGGAAGGGGGAGGGCCAAGCGTCTGGTTTAGTGTGCGGGGGGGGGGGGGTATGCTTGGTTAGGTGGAAGGTTGCAACAACGTAGCGTTGCCTGTGTTTTTGCAGACTATTTATCAGAATTAAGAAGCTTCCATAAATTCCGAATACAAAGGAGCCAGATTTCCTTGTCCTGTCTTACAGAATTAAAAGAAATGTCCATTAATTCTGCATATAAATGACCTGCTGCCTCCGCTGTGAGACAAGATTACAGTACAGTGATGAGTGAGGGGCATTTAGTTGGGGAAAAGTGAGACGGGAAGAGCAATGTGTGTGTGTGTGTGTGTGTGTGTGTGTGTGTGTGTGTGTGTGTGTGTGTGTGTGCATGCATTCGTGCGTGCGTGCCTGTGTTAACGCACGTGTATGTATGCATGTAGATATGCAAGATTTTTCTTTTTTAACTTAGGAGTGTGGTAATAACGACATAATGTTGTTAGGGTTAGTATGCCTGACAAATTGGTTAACAAGAGCATTCCGAGATTGCAAACCTCCGCCAAGGCTGAACAATTCCCCATTTGTCAACACCCCTGCAAACGATTCCCCCTATTTTTTGTTTTCTTATGCTGCAGGAACCATATAAAGCACATGTTATCACATTTTATTTGAAATTTTACTTCATGAAGACTTACCTGGTGCACATGAAATCCTTAAAAAAATTCCTGGATCAGGATGATGTTCCGGATCACCACCAAAATCTTATGGATTGTTCCTTGGGCCGTACTCTACCCCTCCAACAAATTTCAACAAAATCCGTTGATAACTTTCTGAGTAATCCTGCTAACAGACAAACAGACGAACAAACCAACGCCAGCAAAAACATAACCTCGTTGGCGGAGGTAATTAAAACATCATTTAGAGGTACGTACCCTTATTTTCTTAATCGTAACTTATCGCACCTGTCAGGGCTTCTTCAGACACTCGGAAGTAGCTCTGAAATGGGCGAAAAGTCATGCATAAGAATTTAAAGTCCGTTATATACAAATGGTGATTGAAATAACCAAAAACGATGCCATTCTGGATTTGTTTTCGTGTGTTCGTATGTATGCGTGTGTGTGCATGTGTTACTTTGCGTCCATGTGCGGCCAGAAATCCTATACTGCTGCTGTGTTTTCATGGTGAGACACACGCACAAGGGGAGAAAACATTTTTATTCTTGTCCGTATTTTCTGTCTGGTTCCCTGGGTGAGGTGGATGGGTGGCATGACGAACACACATGAATGCACAGTAATAGCCCCTGCATTCCATGACAATTTTTTTTTCTCTCGCCGCCTCCAGACGAGTTGATTAGCCTAGGGTAGGCAATTTAAAGTGAATGGACCAGTGACTACTATTTTCCAGCCCCATTGTTCGAAGTCTCTCCTTAGTTGAATAAAATCGTTAGGAGGTGTACCAAGAATGAAAAAAGGGTCAAATGTTAATGGCTTTTATTCTGGAAGTTATGTAAACAATTTATTTATGGGGAATAGGTGCCTGATGATGATGATGATAATGATGATGATGATGATGATGATACTGATTATTTTTTTCGTACCCTGTTTCCCAGTTACATGATTCGCTTTTCCTTTCCCAGGTAAGAATCCAAGGAGAGTCGCCCGTTCCCCTCTGAACTTTTGCTTGCCTAGAGTCGTAGTTCAGGTAAGAGTGTTAACACCTTCACTACGACGGATTATTCTTATGGTGAGTAGAGTGAGTTGGCGTTATCCCTATAGTGGCCGTGTTATTCGTATTATGTTTCCACGATTTAATCAACTGAAAGTAAGTTACAGGAACCTGAGACAGTTAAGATGAAAACATATTCAAGGACTTTACCGTAATGAAGGGGTTTAACCGAGACTGTATCTTATCCTTTCGCGGAGGGAGGGGAGGGTGATATCCCAGTGCTGCATAAAATCCTTTGTGTTAGTCAGGATAGAGAGAAACAGGCGTCGTTGGGATGAAGTGTTTAATGGAGAGTGTTTCCGTCACATTTCAGCTAATGGGGTCTCTCATCAGTTTAACCCCTTCACGTTAATGACGAGCAGCCTACACGTGGTGGCGCTGTGCACCCTGGGAGGGGCAAATGTGGTGTCCAATCGGGAGCGACACCTAATATTTCCCTGCACCTCGCCGAGGGAAGGACGCGGTCCTTCCCTGTTGAGGCGCTGTCTGCCACAAAGGGGCACCGGATGCATACATGGCGTATGTTCTGTGCAATACCTTTGGGACGACCCCACAGAAACAGTTGCTTACCTGTGGCCGACGGGTCTATTCGGTCACATAGACCAGGGTTACGCAACATCTTTGATGACGTAGTGTTTTTTCCTCTTGCCACGGTCAGATGAGTTTATTAAATTTAGTAAAGTCTCCATGTGGTGGTAGTAAGGGGGGGGGGGGGACTAGTGAAGACTATCTTACCCTTTTAGTGCGAAAAGTCTTTCCTGAGCTGGATAAACTAGCGTGAAAAACATCTTCTGAATGAGGTGGTTCTTAAGTGTGTCAGCCAGAATACTAAAGACGTTCTTGGGATGTAAGGGTTAAATTTCAATTTATGACCTTGTTGTTGTTGTTATTGTTTGGCGTTATTTTCGTTATTGTTGGTTTAGCCCTAGGTTCATCTTCATGAGTTGAGCCCGGCGAATTGCAGGCTCAGGTTGCCCCTCTCCAAAAGCCCATCATTCTTCTTTCCGGGGATACGGGCGGGAGCTTAGAGACGATCTTATAACCGGGCAGCTCCACCACCCGGCCATATCGGTGCCACCACAGTGTGGCTTCAGCAACACCGAGTAATTAGAGTACTTGAACTGAGCTTAGATCTTTAAGCCCGAGGACATATTCTTCGTTTCCTTCCTGCTACGAGATGATTATTTAGCCTCAGGGGAGACTTGCAAAGGATGGGTAAACTGAGGCTATATCTAATCCCCTCCAGGTTAGTCTCTCATAATCTTAATGTAATCGCCTGGAGGTAACGACAATATAATTAAAAGTACGTCGTCGTATTGAAAGGGTTAATGAGTTCGTACAGAGTTTATTAAAGGAAGAATAAAGTCCCTAGGCTGTTGGAATTATAATTTAGGCAATGACCGCGATGGAATGGCACTTTAAAATGGCCAATGACTTCTTTGTACTATATCTGTGACCTCATACATGTGACGCTAGGGATTGTGTGTGTGTGTGTGTGTGTGTGTGTGTGTGTGTGTGTGTGTGTGTGTGTGTGTGTGTGTGTGTGTGTGTGTGTTACCGTATATGATGTTTGCTGTCTGTGTGATGTGGGTGTTGTTTTGCGTGCTTAATGTGTGTGTGCGTGCGTACCTTTAGTGTGCTGTGCTACATAAGTCAGGAAGTCGTGATGTGAAATGAAGAAGTGTAAGATTAAGAAGCGACACTTAATTATGTTGACGTCTTTCGTTTTTACACTTCCTGCTACCGCCAGAGGACATTATACACCTTCAAGGAGACCTGTTGTGGTTCTCCTAGTGATGTCAGAGGCCAGCTGAAGTCAGAAGTAAGTGTGAATCTCAAGAAGTATGAAAGGAAGCTGCGACAGTGATACGTTCAGATGAGCGACCGAGGAAGAGTGTGATGGGTTTCTCTCTCTCTCTCTCTCTCTCTCTCTCTCTCTCTCTCTCTCTCTCTCTCTCTCTCTCTCTCTCTCTCTCTCTCTCTCTCTCTCTCGCGGAAATGTCATTGGAGGAAGGTTCAACTTTTCCTCCCCTCTCTTTTCCTCTCTTTCTCTCCTCTGTTCCTGTCTCTCTTTTCTTTTCTCTACCTCTCTCTTTCCTTCTCTCTCCCTCCCACTTCCTCCTGACAGCTAATTTGGTTATTGTGTGCAGGATAATGTTAAAGTAATGGGGTGTGTTTCGCTTATGATTGCTCCCCCTCCCTCACCCCCTCCCTGTCCTTCTCGCATGACATTGTGGATATTACTGAGAGAGAGAGAGAGAGAGAGAGAGAGAGAGAGAGAGAGAGAGAGAGAGGAGAGAGAGAGAGAGAGAGAGAGAGAGAGAGAGAGAGAGAGAGAGAGGAGCCATCATACTAAAAGAGTTAATTTTAATAGAGACTCTTTTTAATGACCTATTCACCCGCCAAATCATTCCCGAAGCATCAAGTCGTCCAGTTTTTTATTTAGCCCAGAGTAGGTCGAGCCCTGGGTGGGTCTGAGATTAGAGAGGAGGAGGGGTTGTAGTTAGACGGGATGGGGGAGGATTTGAGAGGGGAAAGGTTGTCCGAGGGGAGAGGGGGGGAGTTCAGGAGGGGAGATTGGAGTAAGACAAGGTTGGGGAGGAGGCCAAGGAGGAAAGGGGCTGTCCGAGGAAGAGGGGAGGAGTTCTGTAAAAGGGGAGGGGAGATTAGAATAAGATGGGATGGGGAGGACGTCAGACGGGAGGGGATGTCTGAGGGGAGATGATGGGACATGGGGGAGAAGAGAAGCGGATGGAGAGGGTTAGGATGGTTGAGATCGAGAGGGGAGGAGGAGAGTAAGAGATGTGGTGCAGGGGAAAGAAAGGAGAGGATGGAAGGAGAGGTAAGAGGGGGCCTAAAAGGAAGGGCAGAAAGTCGGGGTTAGGGGAGCTGATAGGAGGGGAGAAGAGGGGAGGAGGAGGGAGGAAAGAGGGAAAAGGTCAGAGGAGAAGGGAGATGCGAGGAGGTGGGGGGAGAGTAGGGGGTTGGGGGAACAAACGATGGTCAGAGGGGGGGAGGGGGACGAAGGATGGTCATAGGGGAGGGGGATTGAACATGGAAGGGAGGAGGGGTACAGGGGGTCTGAGGTGGAAGGGAGAGTTTCCATTCCCTGAACAAATAGCCAACTGTTTGACAAGTGTGGTGGTTGTGTTGTGGCTGTCAGTGGTGTTGCTGTGGTAGACATTGTGGTGTGGTGATGTGGTATGATGTGTTTTGGTCGTGGTGGTGGTGCTTTCGGTTGTGGTGGTGTTTGTGTGTGTGAAGGGGTGATTGAGTGTGTGTGGGTGGATGTGTGTTCGTGGAGGGGTTTGGGTGGGTGAGGGTGTGGGGGATGGGGGTTGATCAGTACTGTGTGTTGTGGTGCGCATTGTTCTTGTGATTGCTGTGGTCTGTCAGGGTAGGTTGGGTGAAGTTAGTATTTCGTGGCCGTAGGAAGTGCATCAAACACATTTCCCTTGACGACTTGAGGGGGAGAGTATGTACGTTTAAGCGACTAGGGAGGCGGTAAATGTGTATAGGGAGGGAAGAAGGAACGTAAGACAGAAGAAGGTCGGCATAATAGATTCAAGGAGGGAGGAAGGAAGATGGGAGAGAGTGAGTGTGTTGAGCACGGAAAAGATGGATGGAGGGAGGGAAGGAGGAAGAATGTAGGAAGTGAGGAAGGGGGGGAAGGAAGGGAAGGAGACAATGAATGTGTAGAGGTAGAGACAAACAAAGGAAGATGAAAAGGGAGACGAAGGTAAGAAGGGAAGAAAAGAGGGAAAGAATAAAAGAAGAAAATGGGTATGTTCAAGAAAGGAGAGAAGAATGAAGAAGATCAACGGTGTATCATAAGACAAAGGAAGACATTATTACGGGCAAAGGTAGATCACACAGACCAGGAAGGGCCATTTAATTTAGTACATCGTATGTGTAGAGATCAAAACACTCCTGTATACAGATTATTTTCCAATGCATTTCAACAACACGACCAACTAGATCCCTTAGATAAAATCTCGGATTATGTACGCGAAGAGCTTACAAACGCAACAAAATTAAGTACCTATGTATCCGACATCTTCTCTGACTGTGCATGAGGTGTTTTCCTCGGACAAGTATATTCCAGATTTTTATCGAACATCATTCACACGTCTCAGACTGATGTCTGTCTTCGAGTGGAGACAGGCAGGTGGAACCGTACACCAGCCCAGCTTGAACTTGTCCGTGCCATGATGCTTCCGTGCAGTCGGAGGAGCATGTATTACTATCTTGTGCTGTAACGGAAATCTGTCGGAATAGGCCTAGATACAGAATGCGTAATTTTAGAAATATACGTTTGCTTATGAACGAAAACTATCATGTAACTGAACTGTGTAAATATGTGCATATTGTACAGTATATGCATAATTTTTAGCCACCTAATAAATTGCGTTACACATTATTAATGGACAGAATATTAACGTAAGTTGTATTTTAATAAAAGAAGGTATACTACAGTATGTACGCAGTCTATTCTGTGTAACGTTCTGGTGTGTAATGCTTATTTTGTGAGTAAACTAACTATGCGTTCAGGAAGGTTGGAACAAAGGAGGGAAGGCTGTATATATAACTCTTAGGACGTGCAGCGTAAAAGTACCTGGTGACTTCTTTATCTCTCTGTTGACCGGGGTGCGCTGATACTTAGTTCCGCTTAACGCTGGACGATTTCATTCAACTGAGGGCGAAGCATCTGGAGCCTGGGAGTGTTAATCCTGCCACCAGTAACTGTCATCATCAGGACTCTTTTGTAGTATTTAATTCCAGCCAAACCTAAGCGATTTTATGCTAAGATTGAGTCACTGGATGCAGGGAGTGGTAATTTTGTCACAGTTAACTTTCTCATCGTAGGGACAACTCTAGTGTATTATTCTAACAAGAGCAAGGCGTTTGTATTCAGCTGAGAGCGAGTCATGGAAGTTAGAATTATCGAACCCTTGTGTGGCAGAGATTAATATTGGGTGTTGGTGTGGTGCAGAACTAACAACATTTGAGGCGGATCTCGTGATTGTGGTCAAGATGTGATTTGCAGCGAGTGGGAGAAAACTGAGAAACTTGAGTCGGCGTTGGTCAAATTGGGGAGATTAGGACCCGAGGCCGTATTATAAACTTTCTTAAGTTGTGTATCAGATGCCTTGTATAAACGTTTGTCTTCACATATATAAAGTCACCAAACAAAAAATCAGGGAAACTGTTGAGGAGAAAAAGATGTGTGATAAAAATTAATTGGCATGGATACTTGTTTATCGTTACAAGTACAAACTTCCTGGGTATATGCGGTGCCATTAGAGTTGCTGATTGGAGCTCCATTAAGTCTACGGGAGTGAGGCACCTTGCGTCCGAAAAATGCTAGGGAACGACAGACGGACAGGGCTGCGCCTAGAGATGCTCTTTCCTAGAAAAAAGAAAAGCATTAGGATTTTGTTTTTCAATACGACCCCTGTGCTTCTTACATCCAACACAGCTTAACACGACACGACACGACACGACGCTACAGGACTCTAGGCGATATAACACAACACTACAGAATATGACACAACACAATACGACACGACATGACACTGCATTACTCTAGACGATATAACACAACACTACAGTATATGACACAACACAGTACGACACAACACGCGACACGATATGCTACAGTGCGATATGGCACGATACGATGCGCACCGTAGGACATGACACACAACACAACAGTACACTGGATGACACAACACGATGCAATAAGGTACGATACGATACAATGGGGTACAGCACTAAAAACACAACAAAACACGACACCCTTCCTTGCCACAACAGGCACACTTCTGCTCCCAACTCACCACCACACTGCCCAAGACAACCCAACACTTTTGCTCTCCTCGTATTACTACTGTACTCTCACTTTTGGCCTCTAACACAACACAGCACAACACAACACAACGCAATATATATATATATATATATATATATATATATATATATATATATATATATATATATATATATATATATATATATATATATATATATTTGTTGCTCCTTATGCAGAAAAATAATTTATCTCTTCTAATCTAACTTAGCAAGTTCTAACTTTGTCTAACGTACCCCAGCCCAAATAATCCACGTAGGCTACTGCCACCTTACACTAGCAAACTTCCCACAGCACACAATCACACCTCACACTGCCACCTTCCATCTCCTACTAAAGAGACTATCAAAGCACCGTGTAATTTCAACCTGTTTGAAGGTAAGGCTCTGATGTGGAAATTAATGGAGTTATGTCACTTGCCAGGGAATGATTGACTTAACGTTGGTATGTCAGAATGTTGAAACGCTGGTGTGCAGATACCAGATATTAAGTTCAGAGGGAAGGGGGGAAGCGGTTGAGAGTATTACTTAATTACTGAAATAAAACAGTGGTCTGACGAGGGTTAAAAAATAATAAACAAGCTGACAGAGGAAAGACTGATCTTGGTGTGAGTGAAAAGATAAGAGTTAATTTGAAGAATCTGTGACGGACAGATTTTTTTTATTTTCTTATTTGGTTGCATGGTGTAAGGGTAAATATAAGGTGGTCCATATATAACGCTCCTCTTCCACTCCACTAGACAATATTTCGTGTGTTGCAGGGACGACTTAGAGTTATCAGTGTCCTCCCTGTATCATTTATTCATTTCTTGCTCCTACCGCCACACCCACGCCCACACCAGCAGACTGATCCATCCCCACACCACATAACGTCAGGTATATTTGTAGTGTAGCGCTATTTCCGGACACTCCTTCAGATTACGTCAGTGCATCCTTGGTAGCATAGGTGTTGTAGTTCATTCACCTTGGCCCAAATTTTCGTCCTTGTGCACCTTCGTCCGCGTAGCACAGTGACAGAAAGACAATACTATGGCTCTACATCCTTTCCATAACACTTTTTCGGCACTAGCTCCATTTTCTAGTGTTAATCCCTTGGTACAACTCAGTATATAGGGAGAAGACAATTCTAGGCCAGGTTAGAGTAATAGGAGTATAGTTATGATCATTCTGTAACTCTCTGGCTCCTAAGACTTCTCGCAGATAGGCAAAATCGTCTGGTGCAGCTAAGAATTCAGTAACTCAAAAACCGTCCACAGCGGAGACACGGTTAATCAAAATATCTTGAAATTTTTGACTGCTATGATTTCTCTGAGTTGAAATAAACCGTCTTGTGATAGGGTAAATGATTAACCTTGGTGAGTCTGCAGTGGCAAAAGGTTTATCGAGGTGGCAAAAGGTTTATCGAGGTGGCTAAAGGTTTATCGAGGTGACGAAAGGTTTATCGAGGTGGCAAAAGGTTTATCGAGGTGGCGAAAGGTTTATCGAGGTGGCGAAAGGTTTATCGAGATGGCTAAAGGTTTATCGAGGTGGCTAAAGGTTTATCGAGATGGCTAAAGGTTTATCGAGGTGGCTAAAGGTTTATCGAAATGGCAAAAGGTTTATCGAGGTGGCAAAAGGTTTATCGAGGTGACTAAAGGTTTATCGAGATGGCTAAAGCTTTATCGAGGTGGCTAAAGGTTTATCGGGGTGACAGTAAGTTTATCGAGGTGGCAGAAGGTTTATCGAGGTAAAGTTATGACTAAATTGGACAAGTTTATTTTATTTTAGTGTGAGTAAAATACCTAAATACGTTTACAGTGGCAAATACTTTATATAGGAAGGACAAAAAAAGTTTAAAAATAATAATCCCCTTTAATACAGGCATGATATTTAAGTTTTATTCTTGATGCCCACAGACGATTTTATTCTGAGTAGGAGAGGACCCCAATAGTGAAGAAGCTATTAAGACCTACGTACGCATCCCTAGTAGTGTCAAAAGTTTTCCTAAGATACATAAAACTGCACGATGGAGAGTGTATGTGAGTGGTGTGGGAGGGGAGTGGGAGAGGGGGAGACCGTGGATGACGCGAAGGAATGGAGTGGAAAGATATGGGCTATGAGAGGGGAGTGTGTGAGTTGGAGGGAGGGCGAAATGGAGGGCTTTTGTTTGTAGTCACCGCTGACAGGATGAAGGCGTCTAGCTATGTATTGGTGGATAGATGACTGATAGAAAGAATAATGTAGAAAATACTTAAACAGAATGACGGAATTAAATATATAAACGCACCAGACCAGGATAAAATGACACTAAAAAGATAATCCAACGTTGAAATAAAATGAATGAAAGTGTCACGTATCGAGAGAGCTTATTTTTGTGAATGAAGTAACGAAGGTCAATTGGACGAGTGTTAGGTGATTTACCCAATGTCCAAGGTTAATGTGACGATTGAATGGAAGGACAGTAATTTCCACAGGGTACTCTTGCGGTAGTTCTGTTTCTTTTGAGGTTTCCTGGTCTTGTTGTAGGATCCTGGCTATTCCATTTTTATTAGTGAGAATTACGTTGATGTTGATAATGATGACGAAGACGCTTGATGATGTCGATGATGATGATGATAATGATGATGTCGATGATGATGATGATGTCGATGATGATGATGATTAATGGTGATGAGTTCTTGTGTTTTTCATGTTTCCCTGAATTTGGATTGTGTTCATCCCATTAATAATAATAATGGGGAAATATGATGATGGTGATGGTGATGGTGATGATAATGATGACTCTCCTCTCACTGTCACCCTCGCTTTCCACTGCCGGGAAGGATATATAAGATGCAGCTAATACGAGGAAGGTGACCGAGAACGATGTGGAAGAATAATGGGTCCTGGACGGGATGGTAGCTGTGATTGGGTGAATTACGGCGTGCAAAAGAAGATTAAAAAGTGGGATCGATTTTCTATTTTCAGTGACATTTTCTCTCTATCTCTCTCTCTTTCTTTCTTTCTATCTATCTCTCTTTCTTTCTATCTCTCTCTCTTTCTTTCTTTCTTTTTTTGTTTCCACTGGCTGAAAATCGGAAATATTGAGGTAAGTGTAAGGGAAAAAGGTTGACCAGAACGAAGTGAAATAGACAGTGTATCGTGAAAGAAGAGAGTGGTGGTGGTGGTAAGGGAGGAAGGAAAGTGGAGAAGAAGGGAGGTGATTGTGGTGGTGGTGGTGGTGGAAGGATGGAGTGGAAGGTGGAGATAGTGGTGGTGAGACAGAGAGGAGAATGAAGGGTCAGACAGAGGGATGATGGAGAGACAGGGTGTGCTGGTGGTGGTGATGGTGATGGTGGAGGAATGATGGAGTAGACAGGGGAATCGGGATGGTGAGGTAGGGAGGAAAATGAGGGAGAAGGGAGTGTTGGGGGAGAGAGAGGGTGGTGGTGGTGATGGTGGCGAAATTATGATGAAGAAAAATGGTGGAGATGGAGGATAGTGGTGGTGAGAGAGGGAAATGGAGAGAGGGATGGGTGGTGAGGAAGTGATGGGATGGACGAGTGAACAATAGGCAGGGAGAGAGGGTGTTGGAGAGAGAGGGTGAGAGGGTGATGGAGACAGAAGGATGCTGGTAATGATGGAGGGAGGAAGATAGTAAGGGAGGAATGGTGGTGGTGAGGGAGGGAGGGAAGTGAGTGAGGGAGTGAACAAGTGAAGTGAGCCATACTGACTTCACTGATGAAAGGTGGATGAGGTCTGGCGATGGAGAGAGAGGCGTGGTAATTGAATGAGAGAGAGAGAGAGAGAGAGAGAATTTTTTTTGTTTTTGTTTTTTTCAGTGTTTGATGTTGTTGTTGTTGTTGTTATTGTTGCCGCGCATTTTGTGTGTATGCGTGTGTGTGTGTGTGTGTGTGTGTGTGTGTGTGTGTGTGTGTGTGTGTGTGTGTGTGTGTGTGTGTGTGTGTGTGAGAGAGAGAGAGAGAGAGAGAGAGAGAGAGAGATTCGGGATGAGAACTGTTACAATCAACGACTTGCATTGCCCCTTAGCTATAGCAAATGTAATCTTTAATTTTCACAAAACCTGCAGTAGGATAATGCTAAACGCCGAAAGAATATTGAGGGAGACGCCGAGGGAGAATTGGTAAAGATGTCTAAGTTTCCTGGAGACGCCGAGGAGAAACCCGTAGAGATGTCCAGGTATCGTGGAGACAGCGAGGGAAAATCGTAGAAAATTTGAGATTTCGTAGAGACGGCGAAAAAAAATCCGTCGAGATGCAGAGGTTTCTTGGAGACGTCGAGGAAAAATCCGTCGAGATATAGAGGTTTCTTGGAGATGCTGAGGGTAAATCCGACGAGATGTAGAGGTTTCTTGGAGATGCCGAGGGTAAATCCGTCGAGATGTAGAGGTTTCTTGGAGAGACTGAGAGAAAGTCTGTAGGGACGTCAAGGGAAACTTCTTAGAGATTTTCTGTCTTTCGAGAGAGTTACATGTTTATACGACTGCATTCACTCATAAGGTTATGAAAGACTTTGGAATCGAAATAGTGAATATTGTAGTGAAAATACACGAAAAACAAAACGATGTGGGTTGACAATTGACTTATGGTGACTTGTTTATAATTTAATTGGGTAGGATCCTTTTGTTAATATGTCCCGTGATATCTAAATTTCATCATAGCCAGCATTTACGCTTCTGGTTTAAGCCCATTTAATTACATGACACAGTTGCCATAATCCCTTTTGCTACAAGAGGTGTCATTCAGAGCTAAGTAAAAGGGTCTCTTGCTAGAACAAAAATAACGTATAAATAATGGAAGAGATAAATGGTAACTGTTCCCTATACATCTGTCCTTATCTGAATGCAAGTTATCTATAGGTAGAGAAAAATATATATGCATGTCATCAGTTTCAAAGCGTTAAATCATTTTGTTGGTAAAGGATTCACCAAGATTAAGTGAAATTGCTTGTGGATATTAAAAGTAAAATATAAAAAGTGTTTTAATAGAGGAGGATTAATGGAGACTTTCAGATACCATCATAGCAAGGGATCTACCTAAAGCAAGGATAGTGCCTGGTGTTGGCAAGAATAAATACTAAAGATGTGATGATATTAGAAGAGGTAATGGGATGTGTTTTAACCCCCTGGACTGCGAGAGGCCTTCCTAGAGCGGAATAAAATCGTCTGGCCGTAGCAAGAGAACGAAAGCTAGACATACTGTGGTACTGAAGAGGTTAAGGACATTTTTTTGTAACTACTTTATTATTAGACGACTCAATGGAATTAAATCGTCTGTAGGAAGCAAGAAAAGATACTGTAATAAAAGAAGCCATTGACGTGAAGGCTTTGAGTCCTTGGAATGGTCCCTTCCTTTCATCCCACCTTAAAGTCCTTCTCATCCTCGTTGGAGAGAGAGAGAGAAAGAGAGAGAGAGAGAGAGAGCGGGGTCCTTAACGCCCCCTCGCTCCCAGTAATCCTAGGGAGCCTCCTGCTAATTGTGTGAGGCAACTGAAGGACGGACATTACAGCCTTATTTCTCGGGCAGTCATCATCCCTCCTTCCCTCCCTCCCTTCTTTATTCCTTTCCTCCTTTACTCCATTCCTCCTTCCTTTCTTTTCCTCCCCCTCTCCCTACTTCCTTTCCTTCCTCATCTTCCCTTCCTTCCCCTCCTTCCCTCCCTCCCTCCCTCCTTCCTTCCTTCCCTCTTTTCATTCTTTTCCTCCCCTCCTCCTTTCATTTTGTTCGTCCCTCCCTCCCTCCTTTTCTTCATTCTGTCCCTCCTTCTTTCCTTTCCTCTTTCTCTCCCTCCTTTCTTTCCTCCCTCTCTCCCTTTTTCTTTTCCTTCCGGTCTCTCCCTCCTTCCTTTCCTTTTTCCCTCCTTCCTTTCCCCATTCTCTCCCTCCTTCCTTTCCCCATTCTCTCCCTCCTTCCTTTCCTCCTTCCCTCCCTCCCTTCCCACGTTCGTCTTCCCTCCCCTGGCACCATTTAGCCGATCCTCCCTTCTAATCTTCTCTCTGGGGTTTCTTCTAATATCAGGGGCTGGAGTGGGTGTGGGTGGCAAGCGGAGATGTAGTGTTTTTGCGCTTCTTTTTTTCGTCTATTTTTGGATTATTTCTTTTTATTTTTCCGTTTCCTCCTCTTCTATGCTGGGGATGGTGTTTTTGCATTTCCCCCCTTCCCCCCTTGACCCAAATATATCCACTTTTTTTTATTGAGAAGTTTATTTTTACTTCTCTCGTCCCATTTGATTTTTTCCTTGGGAGGTGTTTTTATGCTTATAGACTCCCCACCTTATTTTATTATTATTTTGCTTTTGGCTCGAGGGAGTGAAATGAGGAAGTACACTACACTTCAGCCGAAATTTGATGTGTAATTTTCCCGCCCCACACGGCTTGGAAAATATTCTTGATTGAGGAGCACCTGGACTTTGAAACTCCTTCCAGTGGTGCGCCGTTTTCCCCCGAAAAGTCCAAATGTAGCCGAAAAGGACCAAAAATACAACCTTGATCACACGGACATGTTGCCCATCATTGGTGTGGACGCCTGTTTCTTTATATCATCGGGGACTATGCTATTTTAGGGTCCTTCAGGGGTAGGGGGGTGGATATTGTTTGCATCTCCGCCTTCCCCTTCCCTAGCCCACACACGCATACAGACACACGTGTATTTATTTTCTACGTTGGATTTCCTCATTTAAATTCTCCTGAGACTGTCTTTTTAGATTTCTGGGGGTGGAAAGCAATCTGTCTGCATTCCACTCCCTCTCCCCACCCACATCAGTCTCTGGTCTCCCTTGGGCTTTGGGTTGGGAGTGGGTTATTCTCGCTTTCCTGTGATCCTGCTTTGCATCGGGGACACATCTTTCTTTATTTCAGCTGCCTTTATTTCGGTATCCCTGGGGCTGTGTTGCTGGTGCGGTGCTGAGAGAGAGAGAGAGAGAGAGAGAGAGAGAGAGAGCAATCAATCTCCTTGCCTTCCCCCACCCCCTTTCCGTAATCTTTCTTTTTTTTCACTAGTCTCCCGGGGTCTGTGCTTTGGGATACTCTCTCCACTTACATACCTCACCGTTTTCTTATCTCTGGGGGACGAATCTGTCTTGGGGTGGAGAATATACTTGCAGTGGAGACCATATTATTTTCGGTGCCTCATGCTCCTAAAGTCTTTTGGGGGGAGAGGTCATTCTGTTTTTAGATACCCCATTCATTCTGTTCTTCAGGAATGGATGGAGGATAGGCGAGGAGAAGGACCCAATCTATTAACCTCTTGAATTTGATGACGTGCCTTCCACTTTACTCCTGTTTCCTCAAGACAATTATATTCCATTTAGGAGGGTTCTCTTTCACTTAAACGGTTAATGATGGCTGTTTCAAACCTTCCATCTCGAAAAGTCTCTCTTAAAATAAAATCGCCTGGTCGTTGCATAAATGAACTACAAAATAACTACGAAATGAATAAGTTATCCATCTCTTTGCCGTATTCTTGTATTTTCCTCATGGCTGGTGCTGTATTTTGAGATGGGGAGTCGATACTTGCGTAATCTTTTTTCTTTGAGTGGTGTATGGGGAAGTCTCAAGTTGAATTTCGCCACCACGCCATTTAGTGTTCAAGGACTTCCGTTTTAGGGGAATAGATTATACTACTACTACTACTACTACTACTACTACTACTACTATGTAACCTGGCCTCTCTCTCTCTCTCTCTCTCTCTCTCTCTCTCTCTCTCTCTCTCTCTCTCTCAGAACCAGTAAGGATGTGTATAAGAACTGGAAAGAGTATTATCAGTTCGCATGGTGTGGAAAGAATATGCCTGTGCTAGAAAGAATGTGAAAAATATATAAAACAAGGCAGAATATGTAAAGGTATAAACAACTTATATTTCATACACAGGAATGAGAATATGTAATTTATATGAACTAAAAAGAGTATGAACGATGGATGGACACTATAAAGGAGAATGGAAAATGTATCAGAATTGTGCATAAACTAACAAAAATGTGTATAATATTAAGCAGTTTTGCGAATGGTGCAATGATCTGGGCAAACATACATACATACATACATACGAGCTTTTCAATCAAACCTGACAGGGAATATTGTTAGTTTGGTTAACGTTAAATGCTTCACTCACGCCAGTCGTCAGCTTAGGCATACATACTTACATACATACATACATACATGCATGCATTTATACGAATTCACGTACAGGCATTTTCTTAAAAATATACAGAAGTTCACTGTTTCTCTCTTCCACATGCTTACTAAAGTCCCACTCACTCACACGAATGTTAATACACACACACACACACACACACACACACACACACACACACACACACACACACACACACACACACAAATAAGCCAAGATAAAGGCCTTATGCATACAGATGAGTTGGGTCTCGTCCCCTCCACACAGGCATTCAGCCACGTTCCCCTACCACCTGCGTATAATACACTCACAACCCTACACTCTTTATTGTATATATATATATATATATATATATATATATATAATATATATATATATATATATATATATATATATATATATATATATATATATATATATAATAAGGAAGTCATGGCAGCTTAGCATGTGTCATTGCGATCTGTCTGTGCTCTGAGTTCCAGTGAGTTAACGTGCATTCACAGGTGGAAGACTCTCTGTCTCACATGAATAAAACCTTTAGCGCTACCCAGACTGGAATGTCGAAATTATGTAGTAGAAAAAAAAAAAAAGTCCATCATTAAACTTACCATCAGCTTAGCCTGATTTTGTATCCCAGTATCACGGGCTCTCGCGAGACTTTCAAGAAGCTTGAAGGGATTATTCTAGAAGCTGTTTTGTGTAAAAAATGTTGTATCGGCATGGATCCTTTCTCAGCCATTACGGAGCTACAGTTACTGATTACCTTATCGGCTGATTATGTGGTAAACCATTTTCCTGCATAAGATCATCGGTAGCCATCTTCGTAACTACTAGGATATCCTCATCGCCGTCGTCGTCTTCGTCGCCGTAGATCCTAACTCTCTATCCCACAAATGCAAGGGCTGGGAGCAGGGAACCAGAAACAGCAGCAGGAAATATTGAAATCCAAAATAACACGTTTCCTGGTACGCGAGGGGCTGCGAGGTGGACGGATAAATGGGGAGACAGGGGAAATATATGTAGAGACGGAGAACAAAAGCCACACACAGACGTCACCACCATTTCGGAAAATGTTGGAACGAAGGGTATGAATGGGTGACGTGTGGAGCTTTATGAGGAGGAGCGGGTTAGGAAAATGATGAGAAAGGGGATGTAGGGAAGAGAGAGAGAGAGAGAGAGAGAGAGAGATTTCAAAAGAAGTTCGATATGGTAAGGATTTGGGTGCTGGGATGAGGATGGGGTTGTTGCCGTGCGTGTTAAAGGCTGAAAACAGGAAAAGAGTTTATGTCTGTTTTATATGACTGAAAATATGTCTGATGGGTGTAGGCTGATGTGGTAGAGTGAGGATGGAAGTGGTAGGATGAGTGAGATGTGGTGGGATTAGGAGTAGTGTGGTAACGATAAGGATGCGGTGAGGGTAGTGGATTTAGAGCATATTTATTAGGGTTGAATGGTTAAATCTGGTCGCCATACCTTCTTGTTTATAGTGTCCATAATTTGATCAAGTTTTCAGTGTCTCTTTCATAGGGGATTAAGGTAGAGATTTTGCAGCATACTGTTTTTTTTATTATTGTAACATGGAGTTGATTTATCATTTTAAAATTTTGTATGTATATCCTTTTTATTCTGTCTTGGCCTAAAAATATCATCTCTCCATCGTGAATGCTGAGTTGTAGCAAAAGATTAGCACTGGGTTATGAAACTAGTGATGATGTGCTACGGAAAGGAAGTGACGTAGAATCTGAGCTGCGTGAAATTAATGGTAAAAGGACGAAATTCTGGACCAAGTTAAGATGAAAAACTATAGTAGAGGTCAAGAGGATCACATCAGTCTTAAGTTAAACAATGTTAGTTTCTTCTTGCGATACTTTGCGAGCAGCGCTGAATCCCACGTTCCATCCTTCAGGACAGACGAATTTACCTTTTTCTTAATATTTCAAGATATAATTCGCCTTAGATGACCACTCATGTATTAAAGTGATGAAGACTATATTCCTCCCCTCCTCCAATTAGAAATCTTTCTGGAGGTGGAAAAACCGTCTTGAGGTAGGAAGAGTAAAATAAAACACTACGTCACCCAAACGACGGGGTTAAGTTTACTGCGGCAGGAGGAAGCAGGTGTGGTGTAACGAAGGCAGATGTGTGGAGGTGTGGCAGGTGTGGCGGCTGAGAAACGAGCTTAGCATTTGAGAATTAATTTTTTCGATCAGATGACGTCTCTGTGTAGTATACTATTGCAGCTTAGGAGAGTTCCCTTGTTTTGGTGTAAATAAAGGTTGCGGCTTTACTCCTCCCGTTCGTAAATAAAGTGAATAGAATTGTTTGGAAGTAATAAGACTGGTATGTTAGTAGTAGTTGTAGTAGTAGTAGTAGTTGTTGTTGTTGTTGTTGTTGTTGTTGTTGTTTTGTTGTTGTTGTGGCCCCAGGTTCATCTGAAACGTGAACCCGGTGGACTGCAGTGTGAGGTTGTCCTTTTCCTGCAGTCCACAGTCCCCCTTACCACTCAGGGAAGGTGGCTGGCTATATCGGTGCCACCACGTGAAGGCGCCCCTCTCCAGCACCTGTGTCAGGTATAGAGGGATTTCATATAGCAAGGACAGATGTGCTGATAAGGAAACAGCTGATGAAATAATAACCCTCTTCATTTTTCTCTCTCCTCCTCCTCCTCCTCCTCCTCCTCCTCCTCCTCCTCGCTACCAACAGACGATTTTCATAAGTTAATCGTAGCGTAGGAGTTAGTCATTTCACTCCGATGATGATGATGTTTGTGATTCAGTGTTACAAACGTCAGACGATTTTATTCAGCTTTGGAGAGATTTTTCGAACTGGAGGGTTAGAGACAGCCTTCATTAACCCCTTCACTACCAGAAACTATCCTGTGTTGAGCAGATTTTTCTAATGGTAGCAAAAATAAAAGAAAATAGTTAAGTTATCCTTGTCATATTCTGAAAGCCATCGGAGACTTCGTAACCCCAGTTCCTAAACGATTTATTTTGTACATTACACCTTAAAATCCTCTTGTATTTTATATATATCAAGTATGACAATAATTACGTCCGTGGATCTAAGTTACCCTTGTCATATTCTCAGTGGCTTTGGAGAGTTCGTAACTCAAGTTCTGAAGCTATTTATTTTGCGCATTACACCTTAAAATCATCTTGTATCTCATATATACCCTTCTAAAATAGACATAGTTTGCATCAGTCACATACAAGTGGATATTAAAGTGCAGCAGGCAAAATTAATCGCTTTGAGAAAATTGCTACGAAAGCTACGATGACAACAAAAATTAGGGACCTTGATCATACAGCGCTATAGTCCCTTCCCTATACCGACGCACCCGCATCACCTCTTTTCTCACCTACCATTCTCACTCTCTTCCTCTCTCACACTCTCAGTTCCTCTCTCACACCCTCACTTCCTCTCTCACTGCTTTCCTCTTCCTACCCCGCTCACTCTCTTCCTCTCTCACATCTTCCCTTCCTCTCTCACACCCTCACATCCTCTCTCACTTCCATACTCTTCCTACCACGCTCACTCTTCCTCTCTCTCTTCCTCTTTCACACCCTCACTTCCTCTCTCACTGCCACACTCACTTTCTTCCTCTCCCACACCTTCACTTCCTCTCTCACTCCCTACTCTTAACACACTCACTCTCTTCCTCTCTTACACCCTCACTTCCTCCCTCTCCCACTCTTCCTATCATACACACTCATTTCTTCACTCACAAACTCATTCACATCCTTTCTCTCCCATTCTCACTCTCTTCCTCTCTCCTACCTTTTTTTTTTTCTCTCTCTCCTATCATACCCTCGCCTCGCCACTCTCTCACTCTCTTCCTTTCTCATGCTTTTTCTTCCTTTCTAATGCTTTCTCTCCCTCTCTCACATTCTCTGTCATTCACACACTCACTCCTTTCTCTCATCACTATACTGACTCTTCCTCTAAAATCTAATCTATAGGATCAATTGAAAATCAAGGTATGGAAGGTGGCCGTGGTAAATTATGCTGCTTTCTAAATATCCCTCTTCAGCGAAAATAGTGATTCTTTATGCTTGCTTACACGAGTCATTTGCGGAGCTAATTTTTTGAGTCTAGGTAGAATAGGAGACATCGTAACACCCTTTTCTAAGCGATTTGCTTTGCATAGTACATCTTAATATTCTCTGTCTGTCTGTCTGTCTGTCTGTCTGTCTGTCTGTCTGTCTGTCTGTCTCTCTCTCTCTCTCTCTCTCTCTCTCTCTCTCTCTCTCTCTCTCTCTCTCTCTCTCTCTCTCTCTCTCTCTCTCTCATGTTACTAATATTACCGTGCTTTGCCTGAACATCGTACAAAAGACGTAATTTGTGTCATGTGCAAAATAAATAGCTGAAGAAGATGTCTTAAGTCTCCGATGTTACTTATAATTCGGCTCTATCATCCATCACTTTAACATATTTTCTGTTTGATCTTATAATTGTACAGTCGTGGACAGTAATAAGGGTCCACTCGTAATTCTTCCAGTACTCTGAGGAAATGATTGGGCTCCGAATCTTGTATTATTAAGTTTCGAATGCCTTTGTTACCCTTCGTTATTTACCGTATTACGGTGGGTCGATGTCTGGGATTCTAAATTCGCTCCAAGCCAGCCTTTGCACCCACATTGTTTCTCGTCCACCCTCACTCTCATCTCTTCCCCCCTTCTCCTACTTCCCTCCCTTCCTCTCCACTCTCATCCCCACTCTCTCACCTCTCCCCCACCCTCCTTTCTCCCCCAGCATCCCTCCTCTCCTGTACCCTCCCTCTTCCCCTGCGCATCTCTCGTACATCCCCTCATCATTTTTCAACACCATCTAACCTGGACCTGTAAATCATCTTCACACCCCCACACACAGTCATTTCCCTTCGATGCCTTCCCATCCCTCATCCCATACCTCCCACACGTTTGCCCTCCCCCTTCCCCCCTCCCCTCTATTCTCCTACACTTCCTCTTCCTGATACACTCCGCCTCTCGACCCTTACCCTTCCCATCCTTTTCCCTTCAAACCTCAGCTTGTGCTAACCTATATATACAAATGTCACTCATCAGCCTGTATTTTCATAGCCTTTCCCTGCTAATCCTGTCCCTTCCCCTTCTTTCCCATCCTTCTCTTTTTCTTTTATATCTCTCCCCTCCTTTCCTCCTCCCCCTGTATCTCTCCTTTCTAGTCCCCTCATCCCTCCTTACCCTCACTCTCTCACATTTTCCTGGTCCTCTTCCTCCTCATTATTTCTCTCCCTCCTTCCACTATATCCTCCTCCCATACCTCTCGTTCCCTTCTACATCCCGTCCCACCCATCTTCCTCCTCGTTTTATCTCCCTTCTGTCCCTCCCATCCCTCTACCATTCTCATTCTCTCCCTTTGCCTTTCCCGTTCCTCCCCTCTTTTTCTCTCCTTCCTCCTTCCCCTACATCTCTCCCTCCCTCTACTCCTCTCCACATCTCTCTCCCTCTACTCCCCTCCATCCCTCTTTTTATCTCCCTTCTATCCCTCCCATCCCTCTACCATTTTCATTCTCTCCTTTTGCCTTTCCCGTTCCTCCTTCCTCCTTCCCTCTACTCCTCTCCATCCCTCCACTCCCCTCCACTCCTCTCCATCTCTCTCACCCTCCACTCCTCTCCATCCCTGTCTCTCCCTCCACCCCTCCACACACCCCATCCTCTGCTAACCTATTTATATCAACATCACTCACCAGGCGATCCATCCATCATCTGGTCCATACACTCAATTTATGGACCGAGTGAGCACGCCATAACAAACAGCAGGGTAAAACAGAGAGAGAGAGAGAGAGAGAGAGAGAGAGAGAGAGAGAGAGAGATACAGGCTGGGGTGTAAAAACAGCAGTAAACAGAATCCACTGAGCTCAGTAAAAGCATAAGAGCAGAAAGGGATCAGGGTAGGAAAAAACACACCACACACTAGGGTACACACCACAGGAGGAAATAAAAACATCCAGCAGGTTATGGGGGGAAAAATGGGGAAAAAAAAACACCTATTGGACTCCAGGCTAATTATTGGAATATAAAAAAACAAATCGAACTGAATCTAAGGAAAGCATCAAAGGCGAAAAAAAACACCCAGTACTCCAGGAAAAACACCAAGATATAAAAAACACAGAACTGACTCCAGATTAAATGTCAGAGTAGAAAGTAAAAAGCAAAAAGCCCCCAGCACAATCTACGGAAAATATTATGGTAGAAAAACACCTGACAAGCTCCAGTGAAGAAAAAATAAAACACCCAAGAGGCTCGAAGAAAGGCATAAGGGTAGAAAAACACCCACCATAGTGCAGGAGAAAAACACCGCGGTAGGAAAAGAACTCAAAGCCTTAACCCTTTCAACCCGAGGACGTTTTTCTTACTTTCTTGTGGCCTCTAGACATATTTCTTGAGGTTTTGGCAGGAGGGGTCTTGGCGAAAGGGTCAAGGAAGGCTATAACACACCCCTGCAGTTCCGAAAATTGTAAGTTAAATAACAATCGCTTGGAAATTGCTAGAATGAAAGAAAGTACGTCACAGGCCTGAAAGGGTTAAGAGAAAGAAGACCTGCCTCTCATCCTCTCCACCCAACCCATTTAAACCTCTGAACCCTTCTTCTTGAACCCTCCCTTCCCCATAGAGGTTTACTTTCCACCTCGTTTTACGCACGTCTGTGTCGACTTTCTTTCAATCTTAATATTTTTAAGTAAGGTCTGTTGGAGTTGTGCTTAGTTAGGGTTTTTATTACGTAAGAGAGAGAGAGAGAGAAAGAGAGAGAGAGAGAGAGAGAGAGAGAGAGAGAGAGAAAATGGAAGCCTTTATAATTTGTCTCCTCGAAAGGTAGTTAAAAAAAAAAAAAAAAAGGAAAAGAAAAAGACCAAAACAAGACCCGATGATTTTAAGATACGTAGACACAGTGTGTTCCAAAAGGTTTCAGGTTATGGTCTAGCGATATACAGCGTGGTTCGTAAATAGCGCTCCGGTAGGCATGGCTAGCGGTATCGTGTGTGGCGGGGACGGCTCAGTATGCTGGTATGGGCGCGGGTGTGGCAGCGGGAGGAGGAAATAAATGATTGATGCAGGATTGATGTCAGGCATGTAGGTGGGTGTACTGGCTGTAACTATTTTGGATAAAGTGTAGCCTGGCCTTCTTACGCTAAACACACACACACACACACACACACACACACACACACACACACACACACACACACACACACACACACACACACACACACACACACACACACACACACACACACGCAAACTAGTGTGGGATTAGTGTGTTTTTCGTTTTTCGCTCTTCTCTGGTAACCTCTCTACATTTTCTGTACTAAGTCACACATTTGTACAGTACTCCATGTTAGATTTTTTTGGTCTGTCTCACACCTTTTCGCAAAAATTGAGTGTGTCTAGGAAAGGTCTCTCTTCTCTGTCGCTTGCTTTTGCGTTTTATTTTCCCTTCCAGTTTTCATACCTATTTTTTTTTTTTTTTTTACCTTTGGGAGTTGCTCTTTTTTTTTCTATTATTATTATTATTAAACTGCCGTACTTTACTTTTTAATTTAGTGCACTCCTATACTGCTGTCTGGTCTCTTCATTATTATTTATTAATTTTCTAGCTAATTTTTTGGGCCCTTCGAAATGGACATATATTTTTATTTTACCCTCTGCATTGGCACAGTCGTACACCGTCACTGTGATTTTCGGAGTCAGGTATTTATTTGCTTATTTACTTATTTATTTATTGCTTCACTTATTCTGAATGTGGTTTCGGTAATAATGCTTTTTATTTTTCATAGCTAATTTTCTGGACCCATCCCAGTTCATGTTTCCTTTACCAGTCGCTGCTTTACTATGTTTTCCTATTTTATTACATTTTCAGTTGTCTAAATTAATGCTTGGGAAATACACACTTTTAAGATATGGGAAAATGTTCGTTTCTAACACTGGAACTTTCGTCAGTCAGAGTTGTTGGCCAGAGTACTTTATTTAATGGTTATATTACAGAATTTGGCGCTGTCTTACACCTCTCCTACGGTCATGGAAATACAGAGTGTCCCGGGAGGAAAGGGCGTAACTTTGGGAAAATATAGATGAGGGACTTGTAAGTAAAAAAATGTTACATGAATTTCTGTCCAAAACTCAACCTTTACGGAGTTACAGTTACTGATGACCTTATGGGCAAAAATAGTCTCCCTCATAATGTAGTTCCGTAACAGGTGAGATTTCCACGCATGTTGATTTTATATTTTTTGCTTAGAGTTCCGTCATCTGTCATTTCCCGAAGTTATGCCCTTTCCTCCCGGGACATCCTGTATATGGGGTGATTAATTAAACAGAGCTGCAGGAGAAATTCACTTGGTAGCTTGTGTTGCGGGAACGGCTCAGTCTGCTGATATGGGCGTAGTGGCTGTGGGAGTAGGAAATGTATGAGCAGTGAAAGATAGGCACAGTGGGTGTAGGAAATATATAAATGATGAAAGATAGACACAGTGGGAGTAGGAAATGTATAAGTAAGAAGGATAAGACACTGATAAAGGTGATCAAGCCATCCTTTCAACACCAAAAAATCGTCCGGCAGTGTGACAAAGAGCGCTATATATGGACCACCCTGTGTATTTGTTTAGATGTCTGTGGTTACTGTTGTCCAGGGTTCGTCTTCTCATCGTTTAAGCAGGCTCTCTAACACCCTCTCCTGAGCGATTTATTTTACCTGTTACACCTTGTCGTCATATTCTGTGTCACGTAAATCAATCTAATATCTCCATACTCTGCATAGATAACATACAAAACGATAATAACCAGCCGGATCCAAAGTAAATCGGAACGGAAGAGGTGTTAGGGAGCTACCTTGTCTGACGAAAATAGGAGTCCGCAGCGCCATAGATAGATAGATAAATGGACGAATAGACAGACAGCTTGGTAGATAGAAAGACATGTTGCTGTGCAAGTCTTTTTCCCCTTCCTTTCATTTTCCTCTCTCTCCTTCCTCATCTTGATTAATTGTGTCTTTTCCCCTCTTGTCCATTTCTTTCCTTGTCTCTCCCCTCGTCACTAACATTCCTTGCCTTCCTTATTTCATTCTTTCCTTTGTTTTCCCTTTCGTTTCTGTCTTTGTTGCCTTCTTCCATCCATCCATCCATCAACCCATCCATCCATCCATCCATTCTTCCTTCCTTCTTTCCTTCCATCCTTCCTGCCTGCCTGCCTGCCTGCCTGCCTTACTATTTTCCTTCGTTCCTTCCATCCCTCTGACTTTCCTTCATCCCTCCCTCACCTTTTCCTTTCTTTCCGTCCTTACTTTCTTCCTTCGTTGTTCTCTCTCTGTCTTTTTTGTGTTATTTTCCGTTCTTCTTTGCTTCCTGTTTTCCTTTCATTACATCCTTCCTTTTTTTTTTTTTTTTTTCTTCCTCCAGTCTTTCTCAAATCTTCCGCCTCCCCTTCTCTCCCATCCTTCCTTTTTTCCTCCATCCCTCTCCCCCTTCCTTCCATTTTCCCTCCGTCCCTCTCCCCACCATTTTTCCCTCCATCCCCCTCCCCCTTCCTTCCATTTTCCCTCCATCCCTCTCCCCCTTCCTTCCATTTTCCCTCCATCCCTCTCCGTTCCATTCTTTTCCTCTCCATCCCCCTCCCCCTTCCTTCCTTTTCCCTCCATCCCTCTCCCCCTTCCTTCCATTTTCCCTCCGTCCCTCTCCCCCTTCCCTCCATTTTTTTCCTCCTTCCCTCCCTCCGCTCGGTTTTTCCTCCACTTTTCCTCCTCCAGGCCTCTCGTTCCCGTAGCAAAACATCTCTCCACTCTCACGCGTTTGTTTGTTTTCTTTGTTTTATTCCCCAGAAACGTGTGGCCTTAATCTTTACCCGTTCAGGACGAGGATGCTTTTTTTTTTCTCTTTTTTTTTTTTGTCTGGTGGTGTTTGGCATCAGTACCGTGACGTCTTTTTACACCCGCGCTCGCAAAACGAAGGTGGAACATGTTTTACTTGACGTCTGCGTGTGCGTCTCTCTCTCTCTCTCTCTCTCTCTCTCTCTCTCTCTCTCTTTCTGTGTGTGTGTGTGTGTGTGTGTGTGTGTTTGTGTGTGTGAACAATGTCAGTCAAAAAGTTTTTATATATTTTGGACCAAACTTGATGGAAAGGTTGGGGGTCATCCCAGGCGTTGACCTATTGATTTTTAGAACAAAAGGCCAAATGTTAGGCTGTAATGGCAGAGGCAGCTTGAACAATTAAATGCGATTTACTCTTGACTTAGAGAAAATGTTGAGGGTAAGGCAAGAAAGAAAGGATTCGATAGTCAAAAGTATGTCGATGACCAAGGTCACAAGGCAAGGTCAAACATCAAGGTCACGTAGTTGGTCAGTTTAAGTAAATTTTATCCGATTTAAACCATACGTGGTGGAAGGCTTGAGGGTAGGCGAGAACGAGGGAAATCATTTTTAAGACAATGAAGCAAAGTTAAAGGTGACAAGACCTGGCCAAAGCTCAGTCCGTATGTGTCTGTGTGAACAAAATGACTATACTTAGATTTTTTTTATCGAGGCGAAAATGTACATGACAGGTTGGTGATAACTGGCTGAATACAACATTACTTCATAATCTCTTTACTCAGTAGCATTATTAATTGACAACATATATCTGAGGTAAAAATTTGGGTTCGTAAATGTTATTCGGACATGTTGCATTCAGCCAGTCATCACCAACCTGTCAAGTGCATCTTTGCCTCAATTAAAAAAACAGAGTATAGTGCAGTTTTCGTGGACCTGGACCAAACTTGAAGGAAGAGTTTAGGGGCACTTATTAGACCGACATTCCTTTGAGAACAGTAAGTCAGTGGTCAAGGTCACAGGTCAAGGTCACTTCAGATAGTTTTGATCCGAGTAGGTTTTGAAAACATTCGGTCAAGGTTCAGAGTCGCAGGGCAAGGTCATTGTTTGGCTTTTGGACCAGTTGTAGGGCAAGGGTGTTGTTCTGTCCTAGTGTTGCGTTTTTGATATATATATATAAATTCCTGCTATTCCTAAACGACTGTATTGAGATCAGGATAGATTTGCGTACCGGAAGGGCTAGAAATATCCTTTACTATCCTTTTCATAACTTGAGGCTCTCCCAGGCTCAGTATATGGTGGACGCAAGCATAAGAGGCAAGATAGGACCGTACTAAAAAAAAAATGCTGCCGGTATGTGATGGTGGGTGTGATGGAAAGCCCTTAAGATCGGCTTTGCATTATTTACCCAGCCTGCTTATCGCATCCAGGGAGGCTTGGCTCACTTAACGCAGATTATCAGAGAGAGAGAGAGAGAGAGAGAGAGAGTGAGAGAGTTTGTGCTCCGCAGTTTGTGTAGCTGTTTATCTGTAGCTGTCTGTTTATCTTTCTGATGTGCGTGTGTGTGTGTGTGTGTGTGTGTGTGTGTGTGTGTGTGTGTGTGTGTGTGTGTGTGTGTGTAGGTTGCCCAGGACCTAGATGTGGATGTGGGTGTGAGTGTGTGTCTGTGAGGGTAAGGGTGTTGGTACTGGTGAGGGTGTGGATGAGGGTGAGGGTGTTGATGTGGGTGTGGGTGTGGATATGAATGTGTGTCTGTGAGGGTAAGGGTGTTGGTGCTGGTAAGGGTGTGGATGTGGGTGTGAGTGTGGGTGTGGTTGTGGGTGTCTGTGAGGATGAAAGTGTGAGTACTTGTGTGGGTGTGGGTGAGGGTGGGAGTGTGAGTGTGGGTGTGTCTATGAGGATATGACTGTGGGTGCTGGTGTGGATGTGGGTGAGAGTGGGACCGTGAGTGTGGGTGTGGCTGTGGGGATATGATTGTGGGTGCTGGTGTGGGTGTGGGCGAGGCAGGCAGACCCTCGCCAATACTCGCACTCGTGTCTTGACAATTTTCCTCGGGGACCCAATTATCGGCCCTAGTGATATTGCTGTGTGTGTGTGTGTGTGTGTGTGTGTGTGTGTGTGTGTGTGTGTGTGTGTGTGTGTGTGTGTGTGTTTCATGTCTCAATTCCACTGTTTCCTTATGGCCTCCCAAACTCCTTGTAATTTCCACAGCCACCTCCCTCACTCCGAACCTCTCACTGATTACACTTCATGTTTCCTAGATGATCGATGGCCTCACCTGTTTATTAACCCTTTTATTTCTTGCATTTCGACGCATTCTCCTAGTGTAGTAGCTTGGTGTGGTCAGTTAGCTTAGAGTAGGCTAGCTTAGTGTTAAGTTTGATTAGGTTAGGTTAAGTTAGGTCAGGGTGGGTGAAGTAAGGTTAAGTTAGGTTAGGTAAAGATAGGATAGTTTAAGGTCAGATGGGACCGGGCTTTGTAAGGTAAAGTTAGGTTTGGTTAGAGTATATTAGTTTACGGTAGGTTTTTAAGGCTAGATTTGGCCGAGTTTGGTTAGGATACGGTATGACAAATTAACTAAGCTGTGTTAGATTAGGTGGGGTCAGTGAGATGAAGTTAGTATAGCCAGTTTCTTTATTCAATCACCCCATGGCATATAAAATTAATCTAGGTAAAGATATATAATTAAATACCAGGTTAGATTAATTAGTCTGTGTTACTCTGGATTATGTTAGCTCTGGGTGGTGTGTGTATCTGTCCAGCAATCTCCATCACGAAGCTGGGTATTATTTTGTGTGTATATACGGCCCGCTGTGCAAGTCCCCCGTGGTTCACGCTAATTACCTTCAAAATACAGTTCATTATTAACACTCGGTTAATTCCAGTGGTTATACATATGTTGATTTCACGTACTCTTTCCATTTTTCCGGGTGGGTTATTCGTGTTTGTGGCCGATCGTGCATCAGGCAAGTATGTGATGGACATGAGAACATTGTAAACAGTGACATTTTAGTCCCAGGTGATTTGAACGCTGGAATAAATTTAGTAGTTTGTCTAGAGCTTCTCTGTTATTACCCATCCCCACCCCGGAGGGGCTTGGGGACGGGTATTGCTTTCGCTCGGTTTGTCTGTTTGTTTGTCAGTCTGTCTGTCTGTTAACAACTTTACGCGAAAACTACTGGTGCGATTTTGACTAAAATTTCAGGTATGATGAGCTATGACCTTCTGATCGCCTGATTAAATTTTGGGCCTAATTGGGCCAAGGCACAGGCTGTAGGCCCCAATCATTAAAAAAAATCGTTTTCGCCATAACTCCTTTCAGATTCGTCATATCGACATGAAATCAAAACCTAAAGGTGCACCTTTCAAATCTGCATCCTATAAACTGTCTGATTACATTAGGGAGGCCACCCCCTCAGATAGTGGTAGGGGGGTCATGGTCAGGTGGGTCGGGCCTAAAACTTCAGATGGGCATAAAATTGTCAGTTTTCACCCGACTTACTCCAAATTTGATATGTGACATCTTTGACTAGGTATCCTGTTGTGCATGTACGTCAGCACTAGAATGACTGCCGGGGAGGGGTTTGCTGTGCCTTGGCACCACCTCTTGTTTGCTAATGTTTTCATATCTTTTCTGTTCTGTTTTTGGTGCACGTGTTTACCAGCAATCTCAGATCTTTGCGTGGAAACTAGTAAACTTTGTAACAGCCTCTCTCAGTCTTTCTTTCTTTGCTCACGACCTCCATTCTTTTTATCGCTGTGTCGTAACATGCCATAGTGAAAACATACATTTTGTACGTTTCATATTATACGGCATGTACAATTTTTTTTTTCTAAATTCTTTAGTAAGTTCAGTTTAGGCTGCCTTGTCAACTTTTTTGGAAGACATTCGTTTAGCTTTGGAAGACAACATTTTAACCTTATTTTGTACGATTTCCTTTGGTTGGTATAAATTTCATTGTATTTTATCCTTTAAAAGCTACAGTCTTATCTGTCACTAGTGTAATTTCCGCAGAAGGGAATAAATTAAACTTTCTTTTGTCTGATTTTCTTTGATAGGTACAATATTTAGTTTACTAGTGTTTGTTTTTCGGTGGTACAATTTTTGTGTTTTGTTAGGTCTTCATGCCATAGTGTGAAGAACTACTATATTGCCACAGCTCCTCCTCCTCCTCCTCCTTTCTGTCTCTCTGTCTGTCTGTCTTTCTTTCTTTATTTATTTATTTTTCGTTCTTTCGCTTTTGAGCTTGTTGGCATTCCATTTATTCTACACCAGTTCACTTCAGACTTGGCACAGTTATTCTTTGGGCCATTACCATCTGTTGCAGTCTTCATGTTTTCTTTTTATTTGTAATTTTAAAGGGATCAAAAGGGTGAATTGTCAGACCACATAAATACTGATAATGGAATCCTGTGTTCTTGTGTGTTTATTAATCGTCAATGTAATTTGCACAGAGGCATGTCAGTGTACATTAGAGTTGTGGAAAGCATCGTGAATTCCCTTGACATTGATGGTAGCCTTTAATTCAGCATTAGATTTTTGCTTTGACAGTTTTTGGGCTGTGTATTTTTGCATATTAGCTTATCTCCTTGGGAAAAAATAATATAACTCTTCCCCATGTCACTAAAACATTGCCTCATAATTCAGCAGTAGAGATTTCTTTTTTTTTTTTTATTATAGTTTTTAGGGTGTAGAATTTCGAGGGGATATTTGTTTGGATGCTACTTTCCGGATATAAAAAAATTGTAACCCTTCCCCTCGCCACCTAAACATCAGCCTTAATCTCCACGGTATTGCCTGAAAGTTTTACCTGACAATTGGCCTCTTTTCGTTTATTGGTTATTTTGAGCCTCCCTCCATACCCTTCCCCTCACGCACATTTCCAACCAACTTTCCTTTTTCCAATTCCCCTTACCCGTTCGCGCCCTTTGTCTCAGAACTCTCTCCTTTTCATTTCGTGAGAGTCTGTTTGTCTGCTTGTCTGTCTGTTTGTTACACACACACACACACACACACACACACACACACACACACACACTGTTGGAGTCGCCCTCTTTCTCAAATTCTTCCCTTCCTTTCCAAATAATGTTTGGTATCGTGCACTATTTCCCGATAACTTATGAGAGAGAGAGAGAGAGAGAGAGAGAGAGAAATTATCGACATAAACGATATGATACTCCACTACAGATCACTCATTGCCAGAGAGAGAGAGAGAGAGAGAGAGAGGTAAATAACATCGATACGCATCAGTGAGCGCTGTCCTGTTGAACTAATTGTTGTCATCAAGTACCTACACGTGTCGTCATGCTAATTTGATGCACATACACATACGCACACATACATATATACGGGAAGACGTACATATATACTCACATACCATAGTACCTTTCACATCTCTACATATTTCAGACATACTTACATGCACACCCACTTTCATTATACATACATACGTACATGCATACACAGACATGACTTTCTTCAAAACCACATTTGCTCATTTAGATGTTACACACACACACACACACACACACACACACACACACACACACACACACACACACACACACACACACACACACACACACAAGATCTGACATTGAAAACACCCCCGAAGTTAATTAGTGTTTTTCACCAAAATCAGCTCTGTATTTATACATAATGCAATATAGTAGTAAACACACCTGCAGCAGGGAGGGGCACACAGGTGTGTTTATAAGACCTCCACCCTCATGTCTCTGTGTCACTATGTCTGAAAATGTAATATACGAAAGTACTTTCTGTATTTTCTTTACTTCTGTGGTCATTTTGCATACATCTATGTCTGTATCTGTTTATCTGTCTATCTGCCTATCTGTTTATCTGTATATCTGTCTGTATAATTTCATATAATGGTCAGCGGAGATGAAGAATTAATCCTTGTTGATGTGTATCAGGGGTTTGACAATTCCAGTGCAGTAACGGACATATCTCCCTCCCCTGTTGTGTTTGGTAGGATTCCCCGTAAGCCGCTTGCCACTCATGTATTGGTGGGTGAGGTGGCCCGTCCCCATACAGTAAAGGGTCATTTGTGTCGGAATGTGAGGCAGAGAATTGGATATCTTAGGTACACACCCCCTCTCCCAGCCTGGTAATCCCTACACTGCGGTGGCGACGGTCACGGTGTAGTCTTTTCTTTTTTTTTCTTTCTTTTTTTTAAATATATAATCCAGACTGTCTTATTCTGCTTCGGAGAGACTTTTGGAAGTAGGGAAATTAGACATAACTTTTAATGATCCACTCACAACAAGGGGCCTCCCGTAGGTCAAGTAAATTTTTCTGGAGGTTGGAAAAAAAAAAAAAACAGTCACAGAATTCAAGGCCTTAACCATTCCTGTTGGTCTTAAACATCCTGTCATACCAATACAATAATATGACACCAAATACCATCTTATCCCAGTACAGAAGCATGAAAACCAGTCCCATCTAATCCCAGTATAAAAATATCAAAACCAATCCCATCTTATCCCAATACAGAATATTAAAACTAATCCCGTCATATCCCAGTACAAAAATATCAAAACCGATCCCATCTCCTTCCAGTACAAAAGTATGAAAAACAAACCCATCTTATTATCCCAGTACAAAAATATTAAAACCAGCCCCCTCTTGTCCCCTTCAGGGTGTAGGGTAGATGGCCAGGCTACTCCCCATCGTGGCATTAATCGAAAAATTTTAAGTCTTCCCCTGAATGGAAGTTTTGCCAGACCTTCACCCCGACCCTCACGCCAGTACAGAAAGCAGGGTCATCCAGGGCCAGGCTTCCTCCCTTTATGCCCGCTTTTACGACACGAAGGGGAGGTGGTGGCCGAGTGGTTAGAGGGGTCACCTTTTGTCTGAAATGACGCGAGTTCGATTCTCCTAATACCAGTGCCCTAGTTCTAAACGAAACAGTCCTAGCAGGCACTGAATTTGGGCGGTGGGTGTTAGTGCCAAAGTGGTGACATGTGAGGGTGTGTGGTGCGTAGGAAGACTGCAGGGATTTAGGGAACGGGCTCAGGTCTACTCGTATGCCCACACACACACACACACACACACACACACACACACACACACACACACACACACACACACACACACACACACACACACACACACACACACACACACACAACTACGCAGTGATGAAGGAATTTGTGAGGTTTTGTGATGCCTTTGTAGTTACGGAGGTGGACAAGGAGGTACAGTAGGTACATAGGCAACTAAGTGACCAAATATACTCTAGGTCATGGAAGGAACGAATTACACAGCCAAACATAAAATTCCACCAGTACCAGGACACCCAGTCATCAGCAGCGCCTCCACAGTTAGTATTCTCCACCTTTACTCTCCAAAATTCTTTCCTCCTCCAGCATTCTCTCCATCACCAACTCCACTCATCTCCATCACCAGGATACTCTCTCCACTGGCATTATTTTTTTCCCCACCAACATTCTCTCCAGTACCAACATTCGTTTCACCACCAACATTCAGCCACCATCCTACCACATCCAGCATTCCCTCACCATCAATCCCTCCGTCACCACTCTCTTCATCACCCGCCTTCTCTCCATCATCAGCACTCCACCACTACCATTCTCTCCACCAACAGTCACTCTGCCGTAAGCCTGACGGAAAATCTAAAGTTTCTCAGTTATTTCAAGAGCAAATCACATCTCCCCCCCCCCCTCCGTCTGTCTGTCTGTCTGTCTCATAAACCCTCGTCATCATCACACTTATAACTTAGCACCATTAGCAGGCGCTACTGTGTGTCTGTCTGTCTGTCTGTCTGTCTCTCTCTCTCTCTCTCTCTCTCTCTCTCTCTCTCTCTCTCTCTCTCTCTCATAAACCCACGTCATTATCACACTTGTAACTTACCACCATTTGCAGACGCTACTGTGTGTGTGGGGGGGGGGGAGGTGTTACATTTGGCCAGGAGGTAATATTGTACTGACTGTTAGTGTTACCGTTACGGAAAAAGGATTTACATTTCGACAGGGATCAGGCGGACAATTTTGAGGTGGTGGACCACTGAGAAATCTGTAGACCCAGTTATTATCGCGCGTTAGAAGGCGGAGCGACAATGTTTTTGCCCGCATCTCCACCTTCAGGGTATCAAGATATGGCAAAAATCTTGGACTTGGCCAATAGCATATTATGACGGACGCTTAGCATTCGGCTCCCAAATCCTTTTTTTTTTTTTTTTTTTTTTTTTTTTTTTAGTGTGGAATTTTAAGGAGCGGCACTGTCCGTCTGGTGCGTACTAAGGATTTTTGGGCACGAGGTGATTCAGTTCCGTTCTCTGTAACGTCTGTAGCGAAGCCGCACCACACTGGACATAACGCAACACACCACACCACACCACACCACATAACAATACATCACACCACACCACACCATAAAACACCCCACACCACACCACACCACAATATACACCACACCACACCACACCACACCACAAAACACACCACACCACACCACACCACACCACAGAACACAGCATCACACACAATACCACCCTCACACCACATAACATAGTCGCTCTCCCATACCATACAACAGACCACACCACACCACAATAAGGGCATGCACTGAAGGTTCCAGAAGCTCCCACATTAATATTTGTTAATCTACCCTGTACCTTTATGTTGCTGTGTGTCAAGAACCTAAGTCACGAACACTGAAGGGCCTGTACAATCTCCGCTTCTATATATATATATATATATATATATATATATATATATATATATATATATATATATATATATTCACTCTCATCTTAAATGTCGGGACCAACTTCCTAGCCCCGAGCTCCTACGCTCCTCATGAGGCAGTGTAGGATTGGATGATGGATGGATTGATGGATATATATATATATATATATATATATATATATATATATATATAATCTTTAACCCACATAGTAAAGCGTATAAGTGTAAGAAGATGCTGTGCCCGTGGGTAATGTATGTGGATTTATATAGCCTAATATACTTAACAGTTTGCCTTCGTCATTGTTAGATTTTCGTTGGAACACTGATTTCATGCATGTTGTTATTATTATTATTATTATTATTATTATTATTATTATTATTATTTTAATCATTATTATTATATTGTTGTTGTTGCTTCTGCCTTTGCTGGTTATTTATTATTGTTATTATTATTATTATTATTATTATTATTATTATTATTATTATTATTACAGTCTTTACTTAACGGATCAAGGTGTGTGGAAAGTTTATCACTGTCAACGTGGTATACTGAATACTGATAAGGGTCATCCACATATGCTCATTGCTGACACTGTAGGAGAGGTAAACCTCAACAGTGGCTCCAGGTACCGTAGAAGCCTCTGTGTATACTCGGCTCTATATCAAAACACTCTGTCTCATGCTCCAGAAGGTATACAACAGCGAAAGTAACAAGGTATATTTTTAGTATTACAGAGGCTCAAGGAGTAGATTTTTAGAAGTACTATTAGATGTGCTACAGAACCTTAGAGAGTATTTATATTTCTTGGATGTACTGCAAACCCATACAAGCTAGTTAAGTACAGTGAGAGTACAAATCCACTTCTTTTTTCTCCTCGTATTTTTGCGAGTTGAATTAAAGGCATTACGCAGGTGTCATTGTAATAAATTATCGGTGTGCGAACGTGGTTCCTACCGAATCGTAAAATAATTCCAGCTGTTGGCCATATAACAGATTCACGGGTCAGTAATCCTAATATAATCAAGGCATTACGGCTCTCTCTCTCTCTCTCTCTCTCTCTCTGTGACTTTTTGCACGTAAGAATGTGACTGAGTGTTGGCGCGTTGCAAATAGGAGTGCGAGGGTGTGTGTGTGTGTTTGTGTGTGTGTGTGTGTGTGTGTGTGTGTGTGTGTGTGTGTGTGTGTGTGTGTGTGTGTGTGTGTGTGTGACTTTTTGCACGTAAGAATGTGACTGAGTGTTGGCGCGTTGCAAATAGGAGTGCGAGGGTGTGTGTGAGTAGAGGCTGCATGATTGACGACGCGGCTGTTTACATGGGGTTTCCGCCCCTCCCTCGCCTAGTTAAGTAGCACATGAACAAACATACACACACACACACACACACACAAGCACACGCGCACATCCACAAACACACATTCGTATAGATTGCACACACACACACACACACACACACACACACACACACACACACACACACACACAGGCTATCTGTTTATCTAGTTATTCTCTCTCTCTCTCTCTCTCTCTCTCTCTCTCTCTCTCTCGTTTTTCCCACGTTTTTGCTGCTTCTCTTGATATCTTTTTATGCGGTTGTTCTTCCTTTTTCAGTTATTTTTCTCTCTCTCCATTTACCTTTGCTGTATCTTGGTTTGTTTTATTTGTTTTTTTCCCATGTAGTGTATCGTGTTTTATTGCAATTATCACAGTTATCCGTCTATCTCTATCTGTCTGTCTTTCTATCTGTCTATCCATCCATCCATCCATTTATCTATTTATCTGTCCATCCATCCATGTATCCACCCATCCATTACTAGAACCATTAACCCTGTCATGGTCGCGGAAACTCTAGGATTCTCTTCCAGCCACCGCCAGACGATTTTATTCAGCGGGGACGTGGAGGCCTGTGAAATAAACTCGTGGTGAGAGAAGTGATGGTCGCTCCTGTGGTGGCCGCCAAAAGGGTAGGTTAAAAGTTTGCCTGGGCCTGAGTGAGGGACTGGTGGGGGTGGTGGGTGGTTAAAGTGAAGGTGTGTGGGGGTGGTGGAGGGTTGAAGTGAAGGTGTGTGGGGGTGGGGGTGGGGTTAAAGTGAAGGTGTGTGGGGGTGGTGGAGGGTTGAAGTGAAGGTGTGTGGCGGTGGTGGGGGTGTTAAAGTGAAGGTGTGTGGAAGTGGTGAGGGGTTAAAGTAAAGGTGTGTGAGAGCGGGGAGGTAGGGTAGGGGATGATTTTGTGTGGAGGTTAAGGTAGGGTGTGTGGGTGTGAGGAGGCTAGGGTAGGGGGTGATGGTGTGAGGAGGCTAGGGTAGGGGGTGATGATGAGAGAAAGTTAGGGTAGGGGTGATGGTGTGAGGAGGTTAGGGTAGGGGTGACGGTTATAGAAAGTTAGGGCATGGGGTACTGGTGTGAAGTTAGAGTAGGGGTTGAAGGTATGAGGAGGTCAGGGTAGGGAGTGATGGTGTTAGGGTGTGAGTATGGTGGTGCATGAGAGTGGGAGGGGTGAGAGTGTGGGGGTAGGAGGTGGTGGTGAGGTGAGAGTACAAAGAATACAAAGGAGTAGATGAAGAAGCAAACAGCAAAAGTCCTATATATTTAATTTCAAGACCTAAAAATAAAGACACCAAAGCAAAAAGATGGTAAGTGTGAGGAGGGGTAAAAGTAAGGTGAGGGGAGTGAGAAGAGAGTGAGGGGAGATAAGAATGAGGTGAGGGGAGGTACGAGTGAGGCGAGTGGGGGTAAGAGTGAGATGAGGGGAGGGTAAGAGTGAGGTGAGGGAGGTTGAGGGTGAACGGTGGCGGTGCAATGGGTGGGGAGAACAGGCGGTGGGAATATGGCAGTATAGATGTGAAGGTATGAGAATGTAATGATGGTGGTGTGTGGATGACGGGTTAGACAAGGTGCTGGTGGGAGGGATAAGTTAGGGGTAGGGATGATGAGGTGAGGGATTTTTGTGAGGCTGGGCGTGTGGGGATGTGGGCAGGTGTGGATAAGATGCAGGTGATGATATTGTGTGGGGATGCGACTGTGGGGGGTGTTGCAAGAGTGAGGGGGATGTGAAACAAGACCTGGGGTGTGTGGGGGATGATAGGGTGGTGGATGGGAGGTTCTGATGGGGGGAGGTCCTGGTTGGGGGAAGGGAGGGTGGTTAGCGTCACTGTCAGGCACGGGGGGAGAGTCTGGCGTCCAACCTGTCAGCTCCTCTATTACCATAATGCAAAAACGTCCAACACACTGACTGACATAGCCATAACACGGCTCTTTCAACGTTACATACTGCCGCTTGGGTACCTCAATATTTAAAGCTGTATTTAGTTATTATATACGCATTTAATATTACTTCTCACCGACACAGGCACTGGTAATACTGGTAATAATACTTAAGACATATTTCTTCTCATGGTCCCGTCCTCTCCTGTATCTTATTTCACATTACGTCAGACGATTTTTCTCAGCTGAAAGGGAGTATTGAGAATCAGTCTTAATATCGGTAACATTAATCCCTTCACGGTCGCGTCCTTTCTCGCAAATATCCCATTTAATGCCAGACGAGTTTATCCAACAGAAAGTATGTCCTAGTTGCCTGAAAATGTTAAAGCTGGTGTTATTTAAGCTGTATTTATTAAGCTTACATCCAAATCAGTACACTTCAACGCCGACAAAAGTGTTACACTCTCTCCACTTTAACTCGGCCGTAAAATTGCCATCTCTCCGTCCTGAATGCCGAGTTGTGGCAAGAGAATAACACAATAGTAAAGTGCTAGTCAAGAAATAATACTTTGGAAAGGATGTAGAGTCTTAGTATTGTCTCTTCTGCCATTAGACTACTGGAATGAACTGAGACACGTCCAAAATATCCGCTGAATTAAGGTGGATGAACTGTAACCCTATTGCTGTTAAAATTAAATGGATCTTGAAACTCTTAACACACTTGACCTATCTCCTTGGGTCAGGGGATAAGACGAAGCCAAGATCTAGGTAGAAAGAAAAGATGCGAGAAAATGAAAGGGAAAGTGGTGTGTGGTGGGAAGGGTAGGAACAGCAACATCAGGGAGTCTTTTGTCGTGGTGTTGCCCCTCACAGGATGCGTTATGAGGCTACAGATAGATAGACAAATAAATAAATGGACTGATGGTTGGATGACTAGATGGATGGATGGATGGATGAATGGAAAGACTGACAGATAGATAAATAGACAGATAGATAGATGGATGGATAGATGGATGGAAAGATAGATTGACAGACAAATAAACACAGATAGATAGACGGATGGATAGATGAACAAAGAGATAGACAGATAGATACATAGAGTATATAGACTAATATGTACGTAGGGAGATAAACTGGTAGTAGATGAGAGAGAGAGAGAGAGAGAGAGAGGGAGAGGGAGCATACCACCTGGGAGCTGGAAAATAGCAGCTGGCGATGCATGGATGGGTGAGCTTGGAGGAGAAAGCATTGGTGGTGTAAAAAGGCGAGAGAGAGAGAGAGAGAGAGAGAATAAATAGATAAACAGATAGATGCATAGCTTGTGTGTGTGTGTGTGTGTGTGTGTGTGTGTGTGTGTGTGTGTGTGTGTCTGTGTGTGTTACTCAGTGCGATCTGTATGTATGTGTGTTTGTGGATGTGCTTGTGTGTGTGTGTATGTTTGCTCATTTAACTAGGCGAGGGAGGGGCGGAAACCCCATGTAAACAGCCGCGTCGTCAATCATGCAGCCTCTACTCACACACACCCTCGCACTCCTATTTGCAACGCGCCAACACTCAGTCACATTCGTACGTGCAAAAAGTCACACACACACACACACACACACACACACACACACACACACACACACACACACACACACACACACACACACACACACACACACACACACACACACACACACACACACACACACACACACACACACACACACACACACACATCCTCGCACTCCTATTTGCAACGCGCCAACACTCAGTCACATTCTTGCGTGCAAAAAGTCACACACACACACACACACACACACACACACACACACACACACACACACACACACACACACACACACACACACACACACACACACTCGCACTCCTATTTGCAACGCGCCAACACTCAGTCACATTCTTATGTGCAAAAAGTCACACACACACACACACACACACACACACACACACACACACACACACACACACACACACACACACACACACACACACACACACACACACACACACACGCACACAGATTCTTGCAACCCCTGGAGTATCATATTCATTTTAAATAACTTCCAATTTCATCAGTACAATGATTATTTATATATTTATTTTTTACTATGTGGTGTTTGAGCCCAAGGCCTGTATTCTCGTCGGGCAAGGAGGCTCCCCAGCACCTCTTCCTCAGCGATTTATTTTTGCAGAGTGTGGCAATGTTAGAAGGCGTGATATAACACGGAATGTGACAGTAAGTTGTAACTGGCAAAAAAATGCATAGGAAAAGGTGTTAGGGAGCTTCCTTAACCGATGAGAATATTGACCCAAGACGCTGTAGTTTAGTTCAGAGAGTTCAGATTAGAGATGCCCATGCCGTACACGCAACGGTTCGAATCCTAGAGATGAATGGAAGTTTTTGTATTATGTAAAATGCTCACAGGGGCTTAGATCGGTCCCCTACCCTGATCTTTAGTCATCACAAGCTGTTTTGATCATTTGGGATGCTGTGTACAAATGCGGCGTGCTCTTCCTTCCCACCGTCATATTCCTAACTTGAAATATGGCACCTCACACACGACCCTGAAACATAATGCCGATCTAAGCCGACAGACGCTTTTCTTCAACTCTTGGAAGGGTCTGTAACTGTGAATAGCTTGACTGGGCTGTATCTAACCCATCCAGCTCGATAAGTGTCCCCCCAGCTGAATGAAATCGTCTGGAGATAGCAAGAATTAGGTTGAAAGTACGTCATTGGATTAATGGGTTTAATAATAGAAGAAAGCAGATCCCAGAGTTTTTATGGATCTGTCTCTCTGTTTATACTTATCTATCTGTCTGTCTGTCCGTCTGTCCATCCATTCATCTGCCTGTCTGTCTGTCTATCTCTCTGTATAATCTGTATCTATCTATCCATCTCTATCTTTGTCTGCCTGTCTGTCCAGCTATCTGTCTATCAGTCAGTCTGTCTGTCTATCTATCTATCTAAAGTCAGGAGTTATACAATTAGCCTGCATCCCACATTAAAGTTTTGTCAGACATGATGTAGGCGTTTATAGAGACCAAAACACGCGCTGCCGGCCACGTGTTTGAGAATTATCGTCAAATACTTGCCCTCCTCGTCCTGATTCGTACTTGGCCAGCATGGGACAGGGTTAATTCTGGCTATCACTCTCCCTCCGAAAAATACCAATACTGTTTTACTATTTATATTCCGGTACTGAATTCCCAACTCACGCCCCAATACGGTAGCTACTCTCGTCATCCCTCTTACCCACCTCTTGTACCCTTTTGGAAACACACACACACACACACACACACACACACACACACACACACACACACACACACACACACACACACACACACACACACACACACACACACACACACACACACACACACTGACGTGGCCTGGCCTGGAGTGTCGCGACCTCATAAAGTTACTTGGCTGGAACGACACACCTCAACCTCACACCTGTACACGCCTCCCTTGAACACCTGAACACTCTACCCCCACTTGAACACATCTGAACACACCTGACTTGAACATAAATAGATGGATAGATAGATGGACGGTATGGATAGATAGATATAGATAGATAGATATTGCCCACAAAATTACATGGGATACTACTATGCATATAAAACACTGGACAGGTAAAGAAAGTGAGCAGAATCTAAACAGCTTGAAGCACACAAAATGGTACCAGTGAAATAAAATACACACACACACACACACACACACACACACACACACACACACACACACACACACACACACACACACACACATGGATGAGGACGTACACATAAACAGAACATCTACAAAGCTCTCAAGAAAACAGTAACCCAAAATAGGAAGATCAGGGCTTAAATTTTTGCCTACCGACTGCACGAGCTTCAGTAAGACAAGCAGTATATTTTTCCCCACCTAGTCCCCCACCTAAACACATCTGCCAAGAAGGAACCCATTTAAACTGAACTCATATACCTAGGATACACGTGCTTCTAGCCTGAACTTACTTGAACACACTTTCCTGAGCACCTGAATTCCACTTGAACACACCTGTCTGTATACCTGAGCCCCTCTTGAACAGATCAGATCACACCTGGTTCTGAACACATTGAACACGTCTTGGTTGAACACACCTGCCCTGACTGTGAACATCTGTCATGGAGGGCACCTGTGATCTGATGTAAGGATATTTTTTCATTTATTTTTATCTTCCTCTATGCATCTCCTGAAAAAAAAAAAATCTGCCGTGAACCCCTCTGCCGTTGAACAAAAATGGCCTGAACGCGACCCACACACTTCTGAACACACCTAAATATTACCTGATTGAACAAATTTGAACATACCTGAACACACCTGGACACCCCTAAGAACTCCTGAACACAGCTGAATACACCTGTTTGATCTCTCTCTCTCTCTCTCTCTCTCTCAGAAGAATTTTTCATGTGGCATCAGTTATTATTTTTTTCATATAAATAATGGACGGGTCCCAATTGAATTACTCAGTGATTCTCTTGCCTTTGTTCTCTCCTATTAGCTTTTATGTGGAGGCAGACTGTGGTTGGATGAGGCAGGTAGTTAGGCAGAATGAGGTAGGTAGGTAGGTAAGGTTTCGGTAAAGCAGGCATATAGGAAGGCTAAGTAAATAGGTAGGTAGGTAAGTAAGGGTTGGGTGAGGCAGGCATGTAGGCAGGTACGGGTTAAATGGGACAGGTAGACAGATAGGTAGGCAGGCTAGATAAGATATGTGAGTAGGTAGGTATGGATTGGGCGAGGCAGGTAGGTGGGTAGGGGGTGGGTGATGCAAATGGGGAGTGAGAGGTAGGCTAGATAAGGTAGGTGGGTAGGTAAGGGTTGGGTGAGGCAGCAAGCAGGTAAGGAGATACGTAGATAGGTATGGAGGTAGGCAGGGAGTGGGTAAGGCATGTGCGGGTAGATAAGGGTCTGGTGAGACGGGAAAGACGTTAATTCCTTCAGAGATGACGTTTTTTCTGCTCCTCGTTCTGCCACCGGACGATTTTATTCAGCTGACACAAACGATGAGTTTTGTGTGTGTGTGTGTGTGTGTGTGTGTGTGTGTGTGTGTGTGTGTGTGTGTGTGTGTGCACATCAGTAAGAAAAATACGAAACAATATATGCAGATGTTAGGCCTGTGAGGTGGCGCTAGGATTCCAGAGGCTTGGAGAGTGAGTGAATGAGTGGTTAGCCCATTTCACTGTGGTGGGTAGTTTTAATTCTCATTTTTTATTTTTTTACTTTTTTTATGGATCCTGCTTCACCCCATACTTAGGTGGGAAAAGGAGACGATGATGATGATGATGATGATGACGATGATGATGGTGATGAATGATGATGATGATGATGACGATGTTGTTGATGATGATGATGATGATGATGATGATGATGATGATGATGATCGTTCCTTCTCCCTGACTGAGACGGATTTCTGGCCTTACCTCCTCCCTCCTCAATTCATTTCCTCTCGTCTTCCTCCTTTTTCTTAACTCCCTTTCTCTCTCCCTCGCTTTCTCTCTTTCACTTCCGCTTTCCTCCTTGTTCTTGCTATTGTGGTCGACACAGATTCTCTTCTCTTCTCTTCTGTATTTTTTTCTTCTCTCCTCCTCTGTCTCCTCTCCTCTCCTCTCCTCTCCTCCCCTCTCGTCTTCACTCCTGTACTTTTTTCTTCACTCCTCCGCTGTCTCCTCTCCTCTCCTCTTCTCTTCACTCTTGTATTTTTATCTTCTCTCTTCTCCTCCTCATTCTCTTCTTCTCTCCTCTCCTCATCACTTCTGTATTTTTTCTTCTCTCCTCCCCTATCTCCTCTCCTCTCCTTTTCTCTTCTCGTCTCGTCTCGTCTCGTCTCTCTCTCTCTCTCTCTCTCTCTCTCTCTCTCTCTCTCTCTCTCTCTCTCTCTCTCACACACACACACACACACACACACACACACACACACACACACACACACACACACACACACACACACACACACAACATCTCCGAATTTCTGCGTCACATCCCCAAATCCCATTTCCCATCATGGTCACCCGTATCTTTAACTTCTGACCTCTTGTAATTAAGCTCAGTGAGTCCTATTTGTCTTGGCCATTAGAGCTGCTTTTGGAGAGAGAGAGAGAGAGAGAGAGAGAGAGAGAGAGAATCGTCTGGAAGTAATGCAAGAATAAATTGCAGAAATAACCGTGATAAATAAATCCGAATGAGTCTTGTCCATCCCCCTCTTGAGAGTTGCTTGAGGCGAATCCTGTCTTTTCTTGAACTCTACTGAACGAAGAGCGAGGACTATAGAGGTGCCTATCCTTGCCAACATCATCATCATCATCATCATCATCTTCGTAGTAATCATATCATCATCATCATCATCATGGTAATCATATCAACAGCGTCCCTTTTGTGGTAGTCAGTAATTTTTCGTGTATTTGTTCCTTAAGAGCCATTTTAAGCACGGGACAGTTTCATTTATTTTACTTATTTCTTGTCCTGTTGTTTTCTTGTACGCTGTGTTATATTTAGGTGCATGATAAAAGGTGGCCAATTTTGTTCTGTGCGTTTTTGTAAGGTTTAGTTTCGTATATAGTGATTTAGACGCTTGGTATGCATTTTCTCAGTTTTAAAAGCAGGTATATGTATTATTTTAAGATAGTTTAATAATAGTTGTAAAATTCCCCGTATACTTTTTGACATTGCCGGAGAGTTTTATCACGGCACTGTACGATAAAGTGAGGTGCTTTAAGAGATCACCATTAAAAGACGGTATGGGGCAGGGGATCGCTATGAGAGAGAAAGAGAGAGAGAGAGAGAAAGAGGGGGAGGGGGATATGGCAGCGGTTTACACAAAAAAGTACTTCCCCCATCCCTTCCCTTACACCACTCCTTTCGTACCTCGCCAGGTCGGAATGATTTTGAAGGCAGGAAAGAAATCATTCATTCATGCGCTTTCTTCTTCTGCTTTCGTTTTGTTGTTGTTATCCTTTCTGTGATGTTGTTGTTGTTATGGTCATGAAAATGTCTTGCACTCTTGAATTTGTTAACTCTTCATATTGTAGTTATTATTACTGTTTTCTCTGCTCTTGCATTTGGAGGACCTCTGATGCATTCCTCTCATGTTTTCTTGTCTGTCAATTTACTGTTGTTGTCGTAGTTTGCACTGGATATGTGTATGTAACGAGTTGTAGCCCATATGAACAGTGACGAGGTGCAGGGGGGAGTGTCCGCATAACATGATGAGGCAGAGGTGTTTGGGGGTCAACGTCTTAGCTGATGAGAATGCAGGGGCAGTATTTATAGTCTCCTGAGCTTAAGACGTGTATAAGATTGCCTTTTAATACGTTTGCCTTTCATTCAGACAGCTACCAGATATTTCACGAACAAATTAGACTGAATGGGAAAGCGAGGAAATATGGAAACAATGTTATTATAGTTAGGTGTTATGGAGAATTATTCATCCTGTAATTTGGTTAAGATCCATTCTAAATACGGTTCTAGGCCTGTCTGCGCTGTGTCGGGTCGTTCCTCCTTTGATGTGATTGCCATTGCAGCGAGAAGACCAGTGTTGATGCGTGAGTCATACAGTTGCAGTCATAGTGGAGTTAGGAGGAGGGTGGGATAAATATAAGGCACTGATGATGACGCGGAGGATAGTGGTAGCAGACAGTGATTAGGAGGAGATTAGGACACAAGACAATGGGGTGGTGTTATATGGTAAATGAAAGGGGGTGGAGGAAGGATTGGGGATGGAGGAAGGACCGTGGTTAGGAGGAAGTTAAGTGAGCAGACAGTAGCATGGTGTAGGCTTAATATAGTCATGGGATTAGTAGGAGAGATACAGAGCACATACGGTGAAGCAGAAGAGTGTGGCAGCAGACGGGTGGTGTAGGGTTGGTCAGGAGGAAAGCAAGGTAGAGATGGCGAAGCAGAATATAATGAAGTGATAGCAGGCAGTGGTGTGGTGTAGGTTTGGTGAAATATGTGTTGTGGTGTGGTGTAGTGAGGTGTGGTATGGTATGGTGTGGTGTGGTATGGTGGGGTGTGGTATGGTGAGGTGTGGTTTGGTGTGACGATGATGGGCGTGTGTGCTTCGTGTTGATTTTGTGCCTCCACCACCACTCACCTGATTGCACCACCATTGCAATGACACACACACACACACACACACACACACACACACACACACACACACACACTCTCTCTCTCTCTCTCTCTCTCTCTCTCCCTCTCTCCAGACTAAACCTTAATATGGCATTGGTCACTAACATGTTACATAAATCCTTATAATTTCGCAATACTCTGCATAACAATGTACAAATGGGTATTAACCAGCCATATCTACAAATAAATCGCTAAGGAAGAGGTGTTAGGGAGCCGGGTTACCTGAAGAGAATACGGACCTCAGTGAGAGCAAGAATGAAGTAACCATCCTTTCCTCTGATTGAGTAATTTAAATGACCGCAATAGACTTAATCATCCGAGTAACTTTCATGGGCTCGTATTCTCACCTGTTAAGGAAGTTCCCTAGCACCTCCTCCTTGGCGATTTATTTTTGGATATAGATGGTTAATATCCCTTTGTACGTTAGTTATGCAGAGTATGGCGATATTGGAAGGATTTACGTATCACAGAAGAGGGCAGTAAGGTGTAATAAGCAAAATAAATCACTTAGGAAAGGGTGTTAGGGAGCTTCTAGGGAACACATCAGGCAGCTTCCGTGTTTTGCAGAGTCAGGCGCGTGAATTTCAACTTGTGTCAATTGGATCAAGTTGGCCGGAAGTTGCAAGCACTTGGCTCACGGCAACGGATCAGTGGAATTGATATGTTTTGATCATGTCACTTGCTGCACATAGTATTCCTGACTTTGGTGTATTATTATTAGTAGTAGTAGTAGTAGTAGTAGTAGTAGTAGTAGTAGTAGTAGTAGTAATTGTAGTAGTAGTAGTAGTAGTACTGGTAGTAGTAGTAGCAGCAGTATTATTTATTTATTATTATTACTATTATTATTATTATTATTATTATTATTATTATTATTATTATTATTATTGAGTAGTAGTTAGTAGTAGTGGTAGTACTGTATATTCTTTTTCTTCTTCGTCTTCTTTTCTTCTTCATCTTCTTTTCTTCTTCTTCGTCTTAGTTGTTGTTGTTGTTGCTGTTGCTGTTGTTGTGGCAGCTCAAGGATCATCTGAATATGAACCTAATAGACAGCCAGCCTCAGTTGCCTCACTCCTGCAGTCCACCAACCTTCTTTTCGGGGGATGGGGAGGGAGTGAGGGACGCATTTATAACCTGCCAGATGCTCCCCCCGGCTATGTTGGTGGCACCACGTGAAGGCGTCCCTCCCCGGCACCTATTTCCGAGTAAACTGGATAATTTACCTTTTCCCGTAAACCCTTAAGGTGGAAAATATCTATCCCATATTTTAATGCGGCTATTGTCAGACATGTTACTACGTTTATGGTGCTGGAGAGGGACGCTTTCACGTGGTGGCACTGATATGAGCAGGTCACTCAGCTGCCTGGCTATACAGATGTCCTTCAGCTACTTCTCTATCCCCCAAAAGGAGGATGGTGAACTGAGGAAGATTAGCTTAAGCCTGCAGTCCACTGGGTTCACGTTTCAGATAAGCTGGGGACTACAACAACAACAACAACAACAACAACAACTACTACTACTACTACTACTACTACTACTACTAATAATAATAATAATAATAATAATAATAATAATAATACCACCACTACCACCACCACCACCACCACCACCACGACCGTCACTACTACTACGCTGAGGAGAAACGCAGGGCACCAGTTATATACTAAAGCATCATGATCAGCGCTTCGGTTGAAAATATAGAACGTCTAGATACATTCCTCCGTATAGCAGACGGTTTTATTCAGATCACAGGCATTCACTGCAGCTGTGTCCTGTGTACTTTATTTTGGTTTAAAGTTGGCATCTCTCAGGCTTGAATGTTAAACTGCAAAAAAAAAAAATATTCAAATTAGTATATATCTCTATACTGACCCTTACTTTAACATGGCCTAAAACTGCCATCTCTCCGCATAAAACACTAAGCTAATCACGAAGAAGTTCTATGTAAGGGATGTACGGTCGTAGCTTTTTTTTTCCGCCTCGGATTTATGAGAAGTAAGCCACAAAAGGACGAAAATCTGTGCCAAGTCAAAATGAAAGGAGTATAGCAACGAAAAGGCGTCGTGGAAGGGACGCAGGGCCTTAGTGGTGTCTTAATCTGAACTTGAGCTGCGGAAAATATATTGCTAAACCACGAAAATCTCCGCCAGGTTGAGATGAACGCACTATAGGTGGTTATAAAAGACGATGAGTGGAAAATAGGAAGCCCAGAGGAGAGGGAAATGAACTGATACATAGAACAATTATTATCATCGTAGTTTTATCCCTCCTCCGCTGATCCTTTCATGGTCGGGACAACTTTAGTATTGTACTGCAGGTAGCTCCAGACGGCTTATTATACCTGAGAATGAGTTACAGAGGCTGGTAGAGTTAAGACTGTCATCGCTAATCGTATCGTGGTCGGGTTATAGCCAGTATTATATCTTAGCTAACACCAGAGAGAGAGAGAGAGAGAGAGAGAGAGTCTTAGGAGCCTGAGAATATTAGTGGGTTACGTAGGGAGCAATTACCACGTTCGTTCTCTCTCTCTTCCGCCACCATCATCCTTCCCGCCTCGTATTGTCTACATGGAAAACAGGTCCATCTATTTCCATGTAAATGCCTCCGCTGGGTGAATAAAGCCCGTCTTCATCACGGCCACACACACACACACACACACACACACACACACACACACACACACACACACACACACACACACACACACACACATTATCTCTCTCTCTCTCTCTCTCTCTCTCTCTCTTCTTCATCTTTTTCTTCCTGAGGTTCTTTTTCTTCTGCTTCTTTGTCCTTTTCTCCTTCTTCCTCTTCTTCTTCTCCTTCTTCTTCTTCCTCTTCTTCTTCATCTTCCTCTTCTTCTTCTCCTTCTTCATCTTCCTCTTCTTCTTCTTCTTCCTCTTCTTCTCCTTCCTCTTCTTCTCCTTCTTCTTCTTCCTCTTCTTCTTCTCCTTCTTCTTCTTCTCCTTCTTCTTCTTCCTTTTCTTCTCCTTCTTCTTCTTCCTCTTCATCTTCTTCTCATTCTTCTTCTCCTTCTTCTTCTTCCTCTTCTTCTTCTCCTTCTTCTTCTTCTCCTTCTTCTTCTTCCTCTTCTTCTTCTTCTTCTTCTTCCTCTTCTTCTTCTCCTTCTTCTTCTTCCTCTTCTTCTTCTTCTTCTTTCTCTTCTTCTCCTTCTTCTTCCTCTGTTTCTTCTTCTTCTTCCTCTTCAACATCCTGACTCGGCACTGACACCACTGACTATCAAGTATCACACGTCCCAGAGTGTAAATGTTTTGTGAAATTGAGTCTCGCCCTATCTAATCGCCACTCTATCTATCTATCTATCTATCTATCTATCTGTCTGTCTGTCTATCTATCTATCTATCTGTATGGATGATTAGGTCTGTGAGGTAAAAGGGGGCTTGAATGGTGAGTGGATAAGTGTCTGACGAACTTTATCGTTCTTCTATTCTGTTTTCACTTTGGTTTTCTCGTGATGATGATGATAATTATGATGATGATGGTGATGATTATGATGATGGTGATGATAATGATGATGATGATGATGATGGTGATGATGACCTCTTGTATGTTGTTTGTGTAATTTATATATTTTAATGCAGCCTTATCAGGGCACTTGTCTACCCACGATATATATACCAAGAGGATCTGTGCAGGTCTCACACATCATCCTGCCATAATGATGATGATGATGATGATGATTAGTTGGTTGGTTGGTTGATGATGATGATGATGATGATTAATTGGTTAGTTGGTTGATAATGATGATGGTGATGATTGATTGATTGGTTGATGATGATGGTGATGATTGGTTGATGATGATGATGATGATGGTGAAGATTGATTGATTGGTTGATGATGATGATGGTGATGATGATGATGATGATTGATTGATTGGCTTGGTTGATGATGATGATGATAATGATGATTGACTGGTTGATGATGATGATGATGACATTTTTACCCCTGTCTTTACTGAGGTGATTATCGAGTGCTCCACCACATCCAATATTTTCCCTCCTAATTGACCCTCTCTCCTCTCCCCCTCTCTCCTTCTCTCCTCCTTCGACTTCTCTCTCCCTTCCCTCTCTCCTTCTCTCCTCCTCCGACTTCTCTCTCCCTTCCCTCTCTTTTTCTCTCCTCCTCTCTTCTTCTCGTCCCCCCCAACTTTCTCCCCCCAGACCTCCCTTTCCTTCTCTCCTTCACCCTTTTTCTGTCCCTCCCTTCATCTTCCTGTCCCCCCCCCCACTTTCTCTCTCTCTCTCTCTCTCTCTCTCTTGTGCATGACAAGGAAAACTGACGATAGAGGGAGAGAAACTGACGGGAAGAGGGAGGGACTGTGAGAGAAGAAAGGTGGAGGGAAACTGACAGGAGGAAAGATGGAAACTGGAGATAAAAAGAGTGATTGACGGAAGAAATACACACACACACACACACACACACACACACACACGGAGAGAGAGAGAGAGAGAGAGAGAGAGAGAGAGAGAGAGAGAGAGAGAGAGAGAATTAATGATAAAGGACGATAATTGACGGAATAAATGATGTAAAAATTAAGGCAATGAAGGAAAATAAGAAGGGTCTGATGAAGGAAAGTAGGAGGAGTCCGATGGAGGAAAGTGGAGGAAGGTAGGAGGGAGAGAGAGAGAGAGAGAGAGCTGCATTGTCTACCTCCACGTCCCCCCACCTCTGACTGCCCCCTGCCCTTTACTACGAAAAAATCTGAACTAAAATCCCAGCACGCCATGGCTCTGAATGCGTAATAGGCCAGGCTTGGTGGGGGGAGCTTAATGTACAGTTGGGTGCACAATTACCACACCCACACCCTTGATGACATTACGCCCGAACTCCAATTTGCGTATGCTGCTCTGTTTCGTCCCTGCCAGTTCATTCGCTTCTCATACCTAGCCAGCACCACTGATTTTTCTATACTCTTGTAACACCTTCCTCTAGCATCATGAAGATCCTACCCCCCCCCCCTCTCTCTCTTAGCCTTGTTGTTAAGTCCAGAGGAGCCCAACTTGTGGCCGTGAATGTACAGTTGGCAGCATTTAAACCTGGGACAGCATCAATGTGTAGGAGAAGTCTAGCACTTGGTACACGTCACACCCTTGACATAATCGCATGCTTTTTGGTGGCACATAAATGATTGAACGAAGGCGTCAAATATTAGTTGAAATGACCAGGTAAATGAGATCCATGAAAATCGGAAATAGTACAGAGACTTCCACCTCACGCAGTGTCCCAGGTTCATATGTGGCCAACTGTACATTTAAGAAGCAGGATGAAGAAGGTTTAGTTAGATTAGGTTAGATTAAACAGATCTGGTCAGTCTCAGTACGTCTTTTATTAGTATTATAACTGTTTTCTTCCACTTAGAATAGATATCTCGAACTGAAGGCATTAACCCCTTGACTACGAGTGGTAATGTCGAGGTTAAAGTCATTATAAGTAGTAAGAACCAACTTAAAAATTACGTTATCGTGGCGGAGGATTAGATTAGATCAGAGTCGGGTAGATGAGGTTAAGTTATTGATAGGTTAGGGGTGAGGTGAGGTTTGGTTGGGTTAGGTTAAACGAGGGTAGTTTGGTCTAAGTTAAGTTACGCGAAGTTAGTGTAGTTTAGATTGGGTCAGGTTTATTATGAGTACTTTAGGTCAGGTTAAGTTAAGGCCAGGTTGTTAGATTAGGGTCAGGTTGTTAGATTAAGGTCAGGTTGTTAGATTAAGGTCAGGTTGTTAGATAAAGGTCAGGTTGTTAGATAAAGGTCTGGTTGTTAGTTAAGGTCAGGTTGTTAGATTAATGTCAAGTGTAATAAGGTTAGGTTGTCAGGTTAAGGTCAGGTTGTTAGATTAAGGGCATGTTGTTAAGAATTAGATTGTTACGTTAAGGTCAAGGTGTTCGGTAAGGGCAGGCAGGTCAAATCCCAGCATCCAAGGCCATACAAACATTGGATACTAGGTCATATCCGTCAGAAGCCTTGAATTGCCCTTTTCAACCATCTACTCCAACTGACAGCATTTCCACAGACAAAATTCTTTACACAAGTCTGCCCCTCCATCCCTGCCCCTGCCACGCCATTCATGCTCTCATTCACTGCCTCCTTCCCTCCCACATTCACTCTCAACATCAATAAGTCTTCCTTTTAGTCTCCCCTTTCAGAGAATCCTCGCCTCGCCTCTGCTTTACCTTCTCACTCGTTCATACATACGCTCATGGACGCACACATGCCCACAAGCACACACACGACACACACACACACACACACACACACACACACACACACACACACACACACACACACACACACACACACACACACACACACACACACACACACACACACACACTGCAAGGAGAGAGAGCGGGTCGGGGAGAGGGTGAAGAAACAAGACAGAAAATATCCCTTGTAGAAGAGAGACAGTATGATAAAAGTGGAAGAACTAGCAACGAAACGAATTGAAAACTTTAAGGAGAGAGAGAGAGAGAGAGAGAGAGAGAGATCAGGCCAATATTCCAGGGTAAACAAGGTCAGACTGAAACCTTGGAGATGCTAAAGTCAAGGGCTGGGGTGAAATGCGGTTATTGCACACACAGTTGCACCATTATATCGCTCCAACTGTGGACCTGCTCAGATGCCACGCTAACTTAACCTAACATAGCCTAACACAGCCTAATTTAACCAATCCACACCAACCCAAGCCTTCCTAGCATAACTTCATCTAATTTATCCTAGTTTGTCCAAGCATAACCTGCCTATCCTAACTCAGCCTAACCTTAATTGATCTATCCCAGCCTTAGCCTAACCTGAGCTAAGCATAACCTAGCGTACCGTAAAATGCAGTGCCAAACAATATAGCGGGCTTTCTAATCGATGATATAGCTGGTGTTAGATGGCTGGTGTGGGAGTTTAGTACAGGTGCGGACGTAAATACTGATCCACTTCACTTCATTATGATAACCAACGATGCAGTGAGCAGTGAATTTGAAGCCTAGCATTCTTTAAAAATATCTTTGTTGGGCCCGTAGTTGTTCGTATATTAAGTGATGCGATATTGTTGTCTATACTCTGTTCACTCTAAGTAGGCATAAACTTGACGTCTTTCCATCCCCAGTGTTGAGCTGTAACAATAGAGTCACGCTAGAATATGAAGCTAGTCACGAAGGAGTGCTAAAGAAAGGATAATGAGCCGCAGTACCATCTTTTTCCGCCACTGAGCTACAGGAAACACGCTGCAAAAGGAGAAAGATCTCGACTTACATTGAATACATAAACCTGTACAGTAAAGGGCTTTGTTATTTTTTCCTGCTTCCTAGTGATTTTATTTTTATTAACTCCACAGCCAGAATCAGATACAATGTCCTGTACGTTCTGGCGCATGAAAGGGTTTGATCAGTGCGAAAAACCTCCCCGAAGCTGAGTAAAATCGTCTGGATATACTGTTAGGGGGAGGAAGAACAAAGGTGTCATTGTATCGAAAGGGTTTTATCTCGAGAGTGCCGGGGTGGATTTCAGGGTGAAGTGATGTGGAAGTGCGGCCCGGGATATTGGAAAGAAAAGCAAGGAGAATGCATACGAGATAGAGAGAGAGAGAGAGAGAGAGAGAGAGAGAGAGAGAGAGAGAAATTGTCGAAACTTAGAAAAAATAAAAAGTCGCATGTATGGATGGGGTGAAGTAGGAATGAAAAAAAAAAAAAAAGAGAGAGACGAGTTTTGTCTTCACACGTGGGGTTGTATTTTAAGTGTGTGTTGTGATGTCGTAGCATTTTTCCCTTAGCGATTTATTTTCCATATTATAACTAGGGATCCTCTTGTGTGCTCTTAATATACTCTACGACGATATTAAAGCGATATAAATAGCACAGAAAAGAGTAATAGTGTCATATGCAAAACAAATCGCTAAGGAAGAGGCACTACGATGTCTCCTTAGGC
>NC_137032.1:2775000-2792500 GCF_032717465.1 Coenobita brevimanus | reverse complement strand
CTTCATAAACGTACGAGGCGGAGGGTCTGGGAAGCGGCAGCCCACCCCCACTAGAAAAATGTCTCCTTTCTGGGTAAAAACTGATTACGTAAATTTTCAGGGAAGATCCGTCTGATAGTGTACTGAAAATGTACCTTCAGAAATAACTATGATTAGGAAATTATTAAGAGGGTATTCTCCCTCATGTGTTGGGATAAACATTTTTTTGCCAGCCTGTTCAAATACATATTCAATGCCCATTATCAGTTTTCATGTTGAATACAAGTTTGAAGATGAGATATAAGCACATAAATTACACATAAGTCATTTTACGTATATTCATATACTGTATTTGTGTTCTGTTTATATTTAATTCTACATATTAGGGTATTACAACTCCTGGTTTTCTATACTGTTTTCAAATAAGCTTGTAATTTTCCAGAACATCAGGGTATTCTGTTGCATGCTGGTCTTATCATTTGTTTTATTTCATATGCGTTGTCATGTGGCGCTTATTTGGAAAACATGGCAGCTTTGAACATTTGGAGATCAAGGCAGCATTGAGCATTTGGAAATCAAGGCAGCTTTGAGCATTTGGAGATCAAGGCAGCTTTGAGAATTTTGAGATCAGGGCAAATTCCTTCCACGCCCCGAATGAAATGACTTCCTGTACCCTTATGCTCTTCCTTAACAGTTTATATCTGTAAATAGACTTAGCAGCTATAAATAAATAAATAGATAGATAAATAGCATGCTTTAATGACTCTCCTTTAATCGGCAGGCATGAAGCTAAGCCTTCTACGCAATATCCGGGGGTTAATGATACCCCTAATATCGCTTCCGTCCCCTCTCTCTCTCTCTCTCTCTCTCTCTCTCTCTCTCTCTCTCTCTCTCGTAACGAAAAACATATGCAAATCCTACGCCCCATAAATCCAGGGAAATAAATCTTCCAGCTCAGCGTAGCTATTGGAAACCCAGTCGCGAGCAGGAGGTGTTGCGTGCAGTAGACTCGACCTGTTTTCATCTGACGGAACAAGGCCACTCCAAGCCCTTCAGTACGCCTGACGGAACAAGTCAATTAGTCAGGTGGTTAGTAGCAGTAGCAGTAGTAGGAAAGTGGGTACGCTTGTTAATAAGTAGGTAGGTAGGTAGGTGGAGAGACAAGCAGGTAGACAGTGATAGGTAAATAGGAAGGTAGACAGGTAGGTCCAGAGGGGATAGGACGATGCGACGTGCTTCTGTCCTACTGCCACTTAATTAGATCCAGTTCTGTGTGACAGGTATGCTGAAAGGTAGATAGATGGGTAACGTAATTAGACACGTAGATTGGTAGATAAAGGGAGAGCAGGAGGTAGACAGGTATGCAGGTATGTAGACAGAGACAGGTAATAGGTAGGAAGACAGATTAACAAAAGACAGGGGTGGATAGGGAATGTAAGCATATAGAAAAATAGACAGGTAGGCAAGTAAAGAAACCTTGAGAGATTCGACGTGACAGCATCTTCAGCTACTCAGATCCAAGTGTCTGGAGAATGGTTGAGGTGTCAATGGCTATTCATCCTCCTTGGTAGAGTCAGCCTTAAGGGTGAGAATAAGGGCAGTGGTGCTTCGGAGAGCGACTTAGACAGCCCTTATGTACTCTTTATAGTTCCTCTGTGCAACCCTCATGTAGAATATAATTTTTCTTTCTGGCTTCCTTGGCCCTTACCCCTGTCTGATATTGCGTTTATACTGTCGTTTTCTCAATCTGTTTTTTGTTTTACACATTCCTCACTCCTGCTTCGCCTGTGTCTCACCCATCTCACACCTGCCTCACCTTTTTCACCCCTCTAACCCTTGCCTCACCTTTTTCACCCCTCTAACCCTTGCCTCACCTCTGCCTTACCCATTTTACTCCTGCCTCACCTCTATGTCATCCCTCTTACCCCTGCCTCGCCTGTATCTCACTGTTCTCACCCCGGTCTCACCTCTGCCTCACCCCTCTCACCCCTGCTTCATCTCTCTCACCCGTGCCTCACCTCTCTCACCCCTTTCACATTTTCCTCATATAATCTGTTCCACCTTCACCTTGTCTCACATCGTCCCCTTTTCTGCTTCATCCCTTCCTCACTTCTACCTTACCCCCTTATTTTTATTGCCTTCTTTTTACTTCACAAATCCTGCACCATAATCCTCACCCTTACCCTGCACCCCTGCCTTATCCCTCTACCCTCTGCCCCAAATAATCCCCTTTCCTGCCTCACCCCTGCCTCACCCTTCTCTGCCCCACATGTTTCTGCCTCACATATCCCTGCCTCACACACCCCAGCCTCACACACCCTAGCCTCACACACCCCAGCCTCACACACCCCAGCCTCACACACCCCAGCCTCACACACCCCAGCCTCACACACCCTTACCACACACACTCTTACTTCACATACCCCTCCCTCACCCATCCCTGCCTCACCCACCCCTGCCTCACACACACCCAAGTCACACACTGTTAGCTCAGGCCATAGTTTTTCCGTCACCTCTATTTGCAAGTTGTAATACACGCGGCGTTATCACCACAACAGCCCAATTAAATTAAATCTTCACTTCTGTAAACCCTGACATTCTTATCTTAGTATGTACCAGGATGAATAGCCGACGCTCTGAGTGGTAATAGTTTTATCTAGCGTTTGACTTTTTGTGAAGGTAAAGGTTTGTTACGTTTGTTTATATTTAGATACGCTTGATGGTCTAGTAGTTAAAGACGCCTGCTGGTGTGAGGACCTTGCCTTGCACGTGTGGCTTCAAAACTCCAGGACGCGGCTGAATGTTTACAGGAACGCTGAAGGTGTATGTATGTATGTACAGTATGTATGTATGTAGGATTATATATGTATGTATGTATGTACGAGTATACAGTATATATGTATGTATGTATCAATATGTGTTATAAAACTATCATCAGGTTTATTTCCAGCGTGGAGCGAATTGGAACACACAACCATGAGCAAAAGATAGCCGTCAGTCCTCTGCCGACGTTATGTTCTGCCTTCCATATACTCGTATTTTGTCATTCCTCCCCAACCGGCAGAGAGTATCCTTCATTCTCATACTCTTTTATTATGTGCTTCATATTGCCATTGCACATAAAAGTACTGCATGCAACACCTCCCATTGCTTCAGTCGTTAAAGAAGCGTCAGTGAACTTTGGTCATGGCTGTACAATGTGTTTATGTCTAGGAAGAAGTGATCCGATTTTGGTGCAGATCCAACAAAGTGAGAAGTGGTGAGTCAAGATCAAAGGTCGGTTGTTTAGGCTGTTATGCCGCCAGGAATGTAAGCCGATCATCTGGTAAGTAATGGGCACAGAAGCTTTGATTTTGTGGTAGCGTTCTGTAAATCTTTAATGTCAAGGACTTTGATACGGACGAATGACACGGGCTAATCAACCATGGAGAAGAAACGCGATAATCCGTCACGTCAGGCAACTCTAGTAATACGTCAGATAGGAGCGGCGACTGTCAGTAGGCCGTCAGCGATGGACAGCGAGGCCATTGGTGGAGGTGACATTCTAATAACAACGTGTCAGTTTACCCCGTGTGTGTCGGGTGTGCTCCCTTGATTACAAGTCTCTGGCAAATGTGTGATTGATCGGACATGTTTGCTGCGGACTCTAATGTCTGTTTATATATATATATATATATATATATATATATATATATATATATATATAGAGAGAGAGAGAGAGAGAGAGAGAGAGAGAGAGAGAAATAGATAGACAGATAGATACATAGATAGTTAGATAGATACTACACTACCTGTGCAACCCAACATTGCCTGTAATTGCTACACATGGACAGCATTTTCGTTGTTTCATCAGCTGTAAATTTTGTTCAGACTAATGGGAAGATATTTGTGTCTCATTGTACTTTGCATCATTTTCTACCTAACCACAGACGATTTTAATGGGCTCGAGAGAGACGCCTTGGAATGGCCAAGGAAGAAATAATTAAAATTTAGGGCGGATCCAGATCTGGTCCGAAGTATCCAGCACAATATCTCCAAAAGTTCTCAATGAATTTCAAAGAAAATTTGGTTAACAACTATCTGATTAATGATGTAAGCAGGTGTAGTATAACTAGGAAACTCCTCATTCTCTCCGAGAAGGAGAGTATGTGTTTGTTTGTTTGTCTGTCAGCAGGATTACTTTAAAACTAAAAGAGAGATTTGGACCAAATTTGGTGGGTAAATAGCCGATGTCCAGGGAACAATCGATTAACTTTTAGGACTGATCCGGATCGTATTACAGATCCTAGATCAGGAAAACACTTTTTACGAAACCCTAATCAGTGATGAGAAGACCTAACCCACTATGAAGAGTGATTTGGAAATTTCTTTACCTTTGTCGGAGAGATGCGCTCCACTGAGTGCCCCTCTAGCTGAATGTAAATTTGAATCTGCAGGGATGTTTGAATAGAACCATTTCACCATACACCTAATTAGGTCCAGATTTTCTTCCTTTTACAGCGTATTTCACGTAGCTCAGTGGCAGAAAGAGATAATGCTACGGCTCTACATCCATTCCGTACCACTTTTCGTGAGCAACATCAGCTCAGCATTCAAGGAGAGATGATAATTTTCGGCTCCGTTAGAGTAAAATGGTGTAATCAGTTATTCATGTTTTTTAATAATAATAATAATGATAATAATAATAATAATAATAATAATAATAATAATAATAATGATAATAATAATAATGATAATAATAATAATAATACCCACACTTGCAACGCCATACCCACACCGCTGACTCTTTCACTTCCACACCCACACGGCCACACCCGCTCATATTTATACCCCCTTTACACCCCCTACTCTAACCCCCGCTTCCATACGTACACCCGTCACCCCAGCACCCACATTCCCCACACACCGATCCCCACCCCACAGTGTTCCAGCCACCCAGCCACAAATGCCACAAGTTCTGGGTAAGGCAGTATTAATAAAACCTGCCAGTGAAGGATCCTGACAGGTGCTCACTCCCGGATGTCTGTCTGAGTGGTTTATGTCCTTGTTGACCTTCTAGCGTGGATTGGTGCGAGCTTCACCCTTGCAGGCCGAGAATGCCATTATAATTTCATTCTTGATACCCTTAGACGATTTTATCTTAGCCGCGGTGGCTGAGTGGTCTGCATCACGGACTGCCAAGCTGCCGGCCTGTTATCCTTAGGGTTCGAATACTGGTGCGGGCAGCTGGCGTCACTCGACCCATGTGTCCATCCAGTCTTTTTGTGTTGGTAGGTCAAATGAGTACCTAAGGTATCATCTAGAAGAGGTAACTGTGGTAACCTGGATAATGCAGTGACCTTGTATCCCAAGATACCGGGTGGATAACCCGTCACAGGCTCAAGGTCTATGTTACGGAGATGACCACAGGGGCTAAACGCCTCATTGCATATGCCCCTACCGTTACCTTTATCTTTAGGAGAAACTTTTCGAACTGAAGGGATTAGATATAGTCTGCATTCACCCGCTGTCTTGTACTGTATAAGTCCATCCAAAGCTGACCCAAAATTTAATGGCGGTATAGAGAATAAAGTAAACTATTATGTCATTCATTTTAACTGGACAGAGATTTTCGTCCTTTGCGGCTAATTTCCAGTACCTAAGCGGCAGAGAAGACAGTACTGCCTCAGCATCCTTTTCAGAGAATTTCTTCGTGACTGGCAACGTAATCTACTGTTAATCTATTGCTACGGCACAGCATTCAGGATGGAGGATGAGAATTTTACATCTTAACCCATTTTAATGTAACTTCAAAATCTGACAACTGTCCATCTTAAATGTAGTAACAGATTAACACTCACATATGGTCTTAATCACGAAGAAGTCCTATGGAAAGGATGTAGAGCCGTGACATTATCTTTTTCTGCCACTGCGCTGCGTGAGATGGGCACCTAAAGGACTAAACTCTGGGCCAAGTGAAGGTGAAAGAATTATTGCTGAAGTGAACAATTATATGTCATCGAAGTGAAGGGACCCGGTTCTTTGTAGCTATGGACGTCCTTAGGTGGGCTATGCAGGCTACTATTTTTTTTCTTTCTCTTTTAAATCTGAGACAAATTTTAAGAATCAAAAAATATTTCGATTCATCTTTTTTCTTACACTGCATGATTTTCTTCAGTTCAAAGAGATAGTATACCCGTTTTACTCTGACTTGGTCTAAAACTGCCATCTCTTCATATTGAATGCTGAGTTGTAACAGTAGATTAACACTGGAATATGATGCTAGTCACAAGGAAGTGCTGTGAGAAGGATGCAGAGCTGTAGTATTGTCTCTTTCGACCGCAGAGCTACGTGCAAGAAGCATCAAAAGGACGAAAATTTGGGCCAGGTTAAGGTGAAATGAGTTTACCTAAAAAATCTAAAATCTGTCTCGGTAAACGATTTTAGAGATAAGTTTCCGGGAGATAGTATACGATTTTGTGTAGCTGAGACAGATTTTTTCCCTATTGTGCTCTAACTTGTCCTGAAATGATCATCCTTTTAACTTAAATTTAGAGATGCAACGCTAGAGTACGATGCTAGTCACAAAGAAGTACTATGGGAAGGCTATCGAACTGGGTAAAATAAGGTACAAGAGGACGAATATCTGGGCCAAGTTAGCGTAAAAAGAGTATAGGAATCTGAATATTAAAAACTAAAACGAATACTTCCAGCCAGAAATATTAGGTTATATCAGTTTGTCTTGGTATACTTTGGGGTATGATATTGTCAGACTGAGAGCAGTTATACTACTAATCAGATTGTTAAGAAGATCCAGTTTCATAGCCTAGTATTAATTATTATGAATTTACAGTAAACAGTCTTGGTATGTGCACAGAGATGGAGGGTCTTCATTAAGCAGTAGACTGACTCAGATTGGAAATAATGGTGATGATGATGATGATGATGGTGATGATTGGGATGGTGTAATAATCTTCCCAGAAATAAATCGTTCCATGATAGATTTGTACCTTGGTGATAGATAATTTTGTACAGTCGCGAGCAGATGTTTGTTTTTCCTCTCAGTGTGTCTGTCACGAAATGCCATTATATATATAAAAGACTGACGGACGCGTATTAATGATAACTTATTTATTCTTAGTTATTGGGCGGTGATGTAAGTGACTTTGGACCCTCCGTAACACCTCTTCCTTAGCGATTTATTCCCTACATTACACCTCTGTATCTTTTGTGTTAGTGATTATATCAGTATGAAGATGGTGTGAATATAATAAAAGATAATGTGAAGGTGTCATAAGTAGAATAAATAGCTGAGGAGGAGGTGCAACGAAATCTCCAAAGAGACTAGGAATACAGTTCATTGTGTTACAGATAAATTTCACGTATCAGTAATAGGCTATACAGTACGGGTCGAAAGTTCTGTCTGTCTGTCTGTCTGTCTGTCTGTCTCTCTCTCTCTCTCTCTCTCTCTCTCTCTCTCTCTCTCTCTCTCTCTCTCTCTCTCTCTCTCTCTCTCTCTCTCTCTCTCTCTCTAGTGTGTGTTCTAAATATTTCTCTTGTACTTATATTGAGAGGATGGAGAATGAGACACAGACTAGAAGACTGTGTGTGAGTGGGGTTGAGGGGGAGAGGAGGAGGGGAAGACCAAGGATGATATGGAGGGATGGAGTGGAGAAATAGTTAGGCTATATGAGAGAGATGTGAAATGAACTGGAGGGTGGGCAGCCAGACGGAAGAGGACAGGCCAACGTAGAGGCGATTTGTTTGTGGCCACCCCTTACGGGATTAAAGCATTTGGTAATAGATAGATAGATAGACAGATAGATTGATAGATAGACAGATAGATTTCTCACTTTCCTCTGCTGACCATTACTCCCAGCTGAGAGAGGCTTTGTATGTTTCTCTGTCCATAAATGATTCTCTTTATATGAAACGTCAGGGAGTAAAGTGTTGGACTGCTGTAGGGATGAGGTAGACGCGGGGGAAGACTGCATGAACTTTTGCATCCGCCTGTACCAGAAATGCAACAACTAGGCATGACAAGGATAAAAGACACCTGCTGTGAATGAAGGCTGTGTGAGCTTTCTGTGTGTGTGTGTGTGTGTGTGTGTGTGTGTACATTCATGTGCGTGTGTGTATCCATTGGCGTATGTAGGAGGTGAACGCGTGTAGATGTGTGAAAAAAAAAAAAAAAAACTCATTACTGACCCTACTCAGAATATTTGAAGCTTGAAATATTTATTCGCCAATTTTTCCAAAGCAATAAACATATATATATATATATATATATATATATATATATATATATATATATATATATATATATATATATATATATATATATATATATATATATATATATATATATATATATATATATATATATATATATATATATATATATATATATATATATATATATATACACACACACACATTATTTGCACGACCACCGTGGAACTCATAACACTAATACATTTTTCTTCATGCAGGTAAGCATCTCAGAGGAACTGCGCCTGTCCACACTGTGGTAAGTGAGAAGAGTCGATGGTTTCAAATGACTTAACGGAAAGTCACAGTGCCTTAAGTCTGTGAAAGTCAGGAGAGGTAGAACCAGTGATTTCCGGTGGGTTGAGTCAGTGTGAGTCTTGAAATATGGAGTCAGTATCAGCACAGGCAGTCAGTGAGAGTTTAGGCGTATGAAGATAATGAGTCGGGTCAGGTAAAATAAGCTTAGTCAGGACAGACAGCTTCAGTAAAAATCTAGGCAGGAGTCAATGAGAGTTTGGAACAAGCACTGCAAAACTGTGCAGCGCCACTCCACAGCAGGAGACTGTAGAACGTAGAGTCTTAAACGCAAATAATTCCAAAGCCTTAAGAATATCCGTAACAATTCCTTAGTACCTTAAAATTTTCATTAACAACGTTTTTCGTTAGAACCTCCTCCTCCTCCTCCTCCTCCTGGAGACAAGCCGTGCCTTGCCCACCTACAGCAAGCAGTGAGGTGGGAAGGAAAGAGTAGTGAATAATAATCAGGATAGAGTGAGCGAGCTTCCAGACGGAGGTGGCAATGTAGTGGGTTGAGCGGTGGACTGGGGACGGTGTAGTCTCGAGAATGATCGCGGCTGTTGCAGAGAACAGTTTGAGAGTTAGAATTTTGATAAAGTACTGTAGTCTTAACAAATCTTCGGCAAGAACCACTGACATGTCATTTTCCCACACCTGTAAATAGCTTACACCAGCCCGGAATAAGACAGCACTGGCATAAGGCCCTTATTGACACTGGGTATGGTGTCGGTATGGTGATGTGTGGAAGTGTGTTGTTGCTGGGTAACCACGATTTGTCTGGCCGAGCACCCCCGTACACCGCAGGCAAGCAACCGACTTTGCAAGGGCGTCCCGTGCAGTGAGTCGACGCGTTCTTTTCCGGCAGACAACACCTCGCCACAGCAAGGCGCAGGAAAGAGTGTGGGGGTGTGGTTTCGGGGTGGATGTCGCATTTGCTTTTCTCCACACAGTTAACAGGGGCATCATAATAGGCTTCACATCATCTCATTCACTGGATACATAGTTACCACCCGGCGTTGTAAATGGTTTTGTACATAAAGGCTTGCCACGCTGTAGATCCACCTGAAGCGGAGAGAGGAGAAATAAAAAATGACAGGAAAGATGGGAGAAAAAGGATGAGAGGAGGACAGATGATAAAGGTGAAGGAAGAAGTAGGTAACACTACATCAAGTGAATGGATGATGATCGTCACCACCTGCCATCCTGTGAAAGTATGTAACACGTAGAATGACGGGTGGCCATAGTCTTTTGTATGCTTAGGGAAGAAAACATAAAAATATAAAAGTTAGAGGCAGACCCTAGACAGGATAGGTAGAGTCATCTCCATCACGGCTAACACATGAGGGGCTTATGGTGCGCCGTGAAGATAATGACTGCCTTATAGATTACCATTATGCCTCCCATACAGCCCCATACGTTATATATACCACATGTAATCTTCCTCCATCCCCCTCACCAGTCACTATAATGCCTCCTTGTTGCCCTAGTTATCGGAAATAAAGTGGTAGATAGATAAATATGAATATCCTCTACAGTGGATTTTCTTTTGTTATGTGTCTGACTTTGGGCGTAGGCTTCACAACCTGCTCCCAAGGCCCAGTAGTCCTCCTGCATTACATACACCTCTGCATGTCACCACTTCGGCGTTAACACCCACCGTCCATACTGAATACATGCTACGGCTGTCTCATACAGGACTGTGTTTTAGAAATTGTAGGCGTAATTTTACGCCATGTCGGCGGGTCTTCTGGTAAATCAGTAAAGTTTGTTTTTTTATGAAATTCAAATCCTACTTTTCCCTGCCCCAGCCGGGATTCGAAGCTGCGCCCATTAGGACTGCGGGCCACCTCTACCGATTCAGCCACTGCCTCCCCTGATTACTGCCATTACCTTCCACACAGCCTTTTTCATTCTGGAATGTAATATCCTTTCTTGCTTTCAGTATTCCCTGCGATGCCCCCTTCTTACCTTAGTTATATAAAAAAAGATGGCCAAATTGTTAACCTCTTATAGAGCATCATTACTCCCTGTATATATATCCAGTTCCTTTTTATATTTTTCCTGTAGGCTTTACCCCCCCCCCTCCCCGCACGCTCTCTCTCTCTCTCTCTCTCTCTCTCTCTCTCTCTCTCTCTCTCATTTCTTAGGCTTCTTCTCTCTCCTTCCTTCTCTCTCCTTTCGCTTCTCGCCTCACCCTTGGCTTAGCCTGTGCTTGGTCTTATGTAAATATTCCTTTCTACCTTTTTTCTCCCTCACCTTTGTCTTCCCCCTCCCTTCCCCCTTCCTCCTCTGCCACATCCCTCCCTCCCTCTGCCTCAATCCAGCTGTCTCATTCCTCCTCTTGCTCCCTGCCTGTAATACCTTCACCCTGATTTGCGGTCATTCTGCCTTACCCTCTCCCTGCCTCTCCCACCCTCCTCCCTACCTTCACCCTGCCTCTCCCACCCTCCTCCCTACCTTAGTCCACCTGGCTCATTACCTCACCTACTTCCTTCTTCCCCCTTTTTTTTCTCACCTGCCTAACCGTCTGGCGTCTCCTGCCTCCTCCTGCCTTAGCCAGCCTGTTTCCTCATTCATCACCTCACCTGCCTTCCTCTTCAGTCTCTCAATATCTGCCTCTACCTCCCCCTTCCCTCCCTTGCCTACCTTCTTCGCCTTACCCAGTCTGCCTCTTCTTACCTGCCTCTCCGTGGCTCATTCTTCAGTTTCTCCATATCTGCCTCTACCTCCCCCTGCCTTCCCCTGCCTGCCTCCTTCGCCTTACCCAGTCTGTCTATCCTTACTTGCCTCTCCCTGCCTTACTTCACCTGTTGCCTTTCTTTCATTACCAAGGTTTACACATATTTTTGCCCTACCTTTCTACTCCATTTTCCTTCTCTTCCTTTCCCTTTCTTCTCTTCCCTCCCCTCCCCTTCCCTTCCCTTCCCTTCCCTTCCCATCCCTTCCCATCCCTTCCCTTCCCATCCCTTCCCTTCCCATCCCTTCCCTTCCCTTCCCTTCCCTTCCCTTCCCTTCCCGTTTCTTCTATTTCCTTCCCAATCCTTCCCTTCCCTTCTCCTCCTTTCCCTCGCTACCATCCCTTCTCATCCCATTCATCTCGTTCACTTCATTCATCTCCTCGCCTCTCCCCCCCTCTTTCCCTTCCTCTCCCCTCTTATCCCCTCTCCCTTCTTTCTCTTCCCTCCTCTCTCGTTTTATCCTCTCCCCTCTCTTCCTCCCTCCTCCTCCCCTCCCTTCCCAGCCTCCATTTCCACCAGCTTATCCCCTTGCCCTCCTGCCCCCTTCATCCAGCTTACCTGCCCGTCAGCTTACCTTCTGAACTTATGTCCTCTTTTTAACCCCTAGGACACTACTGAGCTGCATGAAAGTGCTTGGCTGTAGTAGTTAGGAGAGAGAGAGAGAGAGAGAGAGAGAGAGAGAGTTATGATGTCCAAAAAAGGCTAATGGAGACTTAAAATCCTCAGACATACGGAGCCTCCTCAGTGACCAGAAAAATAATCAGAAATTAGCCATAGTATAAACCATAAATCGATCCCTGATGATTAAAGCCTAAATAAAAAATAATTCATTAACCCTTGGACTACGAGAGGATTCGAAGGAGCAAAAAAAAAAAAAAGAAAGAAAGAAAGAAAGAAAATAAATAAATCGTCTCTCTTAAGCTAAAGGAGACGCGTAGGTTTTTCTCACGGTTAGCGATGAAGAAGATTAAGCTGGGAAAGGCCCCAGGAATTGATGGAGTGTGTGGTGAAATGCTTAGGTATGGGGGTGAGATTGTTGTGGAGTGGATATGGAAGTTGTGTAGATTGGCTTGGGAAGAGGGAAGGGTTCCAGAGGACTGGAAATCAGGTATAATTGTTCCTCTGTACAAAGGAAAAGGGGAGAGTGAAGTATGTGGTAACCATAGGGGTATTTGCCTTCTTAGTGTGACTGGTAAAATATATGGTAGAATTCTCATTGATAGGGTTAGGCATATGACAGAGGAGCTAGTTGGAGAAGAACAAGGGGTATTTAGGAAGGGAAAAGGGTGTGTAGATCAGATATTTGTTCTAAGATGTTTAGTGGAGAAGTATCTAGAGAAGGGAAGGAAAGTGTATGCTGCCTTCAGGGACTTGGGGAAAGCTTATGACAGAATAGATAGGCAAGGTATGTGGTAGGTATTAAGAATATATGGAGTGGAGGGGAAATTGTTGAGTGCTGTGAAGAGTATGTACGAGGGAGCTAGGGCTACGGTGCGGGTGGACGGTGAGCTGAGTGAGTTCTTTGATCTCAATGTGGGACTGAAACAGGGGTGTGTGATGTCTCCATGGCTGTTTAATATATATATGGATGGGGTTGTAAAGGAAGTGCAAGGTAGGGCAGTGGATGTGGGGGTGGCCCTAATGAATGAGGGTGAGATTTGGAAGCTTCCGGTGTTGCTGTTTGCTGATGATACAGTATTGTTGAGTGAAGATGAAGGGGAGTTGCAAAGTTTGGTGAATGAATTTGGGACAGTGTGTAGGAGGAGGAAGCTGAAAGTTAATGTAAACAAAAGTAAAGTTATGGTGTTTGAGAGGAATGAAGTCACAGAGTGTGCAGTGAGGTTGGATGGTGAGGATATGGAGAATGTGAGTGCATTCAAGTACTTGGGTAGTGTGATGAGTAAGGATGGAACTTTGGGGGATGAAGTACGTGAAAGGGTACAGCAGGGAAGGAAGGTTGTTGGTAGACTGAAAGCAGTGATGAGAAATAGGGAGGTGAGTATGGAAGTTAAGAAGTCACTGCATGATAGTATTGTGATCCCTACCCTAACGTATGGAAGCGAGGCGTGGACCTTGCAAGAGGGGAACAAGTCAAGAGTGAGAGCACTGGAAATGAGTTACTTGAGAGGAGCATGTGGAGTGACATGGAGGGACAGGTTGACGAATGAAGAAGTGAAGGAACGTTGTGGGGTAGATGTGGATGTGGTTGAGAAGATTAGGAGAAATTCACTGAGGTGGTTTGGACATGTGGAGAGAATGGAGAATGAAAGACTGACTAAGAGGGTGTATGTAGGTGAGGTGGAGGGAGGGAGAGGGAGGGGTAGACCGAGGATGAGGTGGAGGGATGGAGTTGAGAGGTATATGAGGGAGGGGGGGTGAGTTGGGGGGAGGGTAGTCAAATGGTGGGTGACAGAGTGACTTGGAGGCGTTTTGTCTGCGGCCACCCTTTGCGGGATTAGGGCGTCGGGCTATAGATAGATAGATAGATAGATAGAAATATTAGCTACTTTTATCTGGCTAAGAACAGACGATTTTATAAGGATTAGGTTTGGGTCTTCGTTCTGTAAGGGTTAAACAGTCTGTCCGTTGACCGCGTACCTGCGTCGTGGCTGCGGGAATAAGCTGTAGTTCGTTCACCTTAATCTGGCCCAGATTTTCGTCCTCTTGCAGCTGATTTCACGTAGCTCAGTGGCAGGAAAGACAATACAACGGCTCTGCATCGTTTCCACAGCATTTTTCCATATTCTGTTGCTCGTGTCTTCTTAACGTTCAGTATTCATGTTGGAGAGACGGCAATTTTAGGCCAAGTTAGCGTAAAAAGAGCTTAGTTAAGAATTTTCCACATACGAGTATCCCTTCCCTCCAGTACACCAACGTCAGCTTACCTTTTCTCTTCCCAGCTTACTTGCCCTGGTTGTCAGCTTAACCCCTTCTGACCGAGGACGCCTTATTTGTTTTATTATTGCCACTGACAGACGATTATATTTTCGGAGAGGGTCCTGGTAGTGAAGGACTTGATAATGGCTACACGAGAATTTAATATCCTTACTTCGAAAAGGCTCTCCTGTGCAAAAGAAAATTGTCTGTACGATGCATGATAATAATGATAATAATAGTAATAATAATAATAATAATAATAATAATAATAATAATGATACTAGTAACAATAATAATAATACGATAATAATAGTAATAATAATAAAGACGTACCCACTCCCCAGTCTAAGAAAGTTTATCACCCGTCACCTTAACATTTCCTCCTCCCAGCTTACCTGTCCGGGCCGTCAGCTTGCATCCTCTTGCACGTGTGGCTTCTCCATTTAAGCTTTTTACTACGCTAGATGTTTTAACTATTATATTCTTGCTTCTAGTAGACGATTTTTACTCAGGCGTGGTTCTGACGTTTAAGCTTATTGTCCAGTTATCTTCCCCCTTCTACCTTCTTCCCATCAGCTTATCTCTTATCAGCTTACCCTTTTGTCAGCTTACTTTTTCCTCTCCCAGCTTAAATCCTCGTGAATGTATGGCTTCCTCATTTCACGTCGTGTACTTAGCTTGACTTCCTATCAGCTTACTGTATATCCTCTCCCTGCTTAATTCCTACTTCTCTCCCTGCTTACTTCTTCCCCTCCCTGCTTACCTCTCCCTCCCTGCTTACCCCTCCTTCTCCTCCCTGCTTACTTCTCCTTCCCCTCCCTGCTTACCTTTCCTTCCCCTCTTAACTTACCTGCCCTTCCCCTCTCAACTTACCTGCCCTACCGTCACCTCACCTCCAACTTATCGCCGCTCCACTCTCGCCTGTGCACGTAAACCATCGAGTGTTCAGGCCACGGAGCAGATATCTTTAAAACACACACACACACACACACACACACACACACACACACACACACACACACACACACACACACACACACACACTCCTACCATAACCCTCAGTCACTATCTCCTCATCCAGACACCACATCCTCACACCGCTTCCCTCCTCCCCTTCCTCACACTCAGCGCTTTTATTCCGGCTACAGTTATCTATTCTTTTTTTTACCCGTACGTACAAACTTAGCATTCCTATGAACCTTGTCGCTGAAGGCCAAACAGGAATGAGTATAATAAACGAGAGAGACATTGCCAGCTACGTAGTGAAAAATGTATCTTTAACACAGTATACCAATGATGCGTATTTTTCATTATTGACTATTCTTTTTATCATGTTAGTATCCCATCGTCGACTGAAGGGTAAAAAGGGAGTTCAGTCACGGTTTCATACATCAGGTAAAGAAGAGTTACACTTTCCTTACCTGTTAATGGAGAGTAGTTTCCGTCTTGGACTGTTGATGACAAATAAGGAACTTTGTCTTCTTTGTATTAGGGAAGAGATTTTAACATCCTTTCTTCCCAGACAGAGAGGAGTGTGTGTGTGTGTGTGTGTGTGTGTGTGTGTGTGTGTGTGTGTGTGTGTGTGTGTGTGTGTGTGTGTGTGTGTGTGTGTGTTTCGGTCAACCTAGCATCTGTCTCTGTATGTGTGTACGTTTTGATGCCTTCCTTTCCAGGGTACATACATAGGTACCTGGCTGGCGAAATTTAATCCACGTCCACACACATTCTCTCTCTCTCTCTCTCTCTCTCTCTCTCTCTCTCTCTCTCTCTCTCTCTCTCTCTCTCTCTCTCTCACGCCAAAGTAGGTTAATGCATGCGAGGCAGCGGTGCATCCTTGAGCCTATTTGGTCACGAGCTGTCTCCCAGGATAAACCTTGGCAGAGAGAGAGAGAGAGAGAGAGAGAGAGAGGTGGAGGAGAGGGGTTCAATTCGCCTTTCCAGCTCTTAGGATAAGGATTTCTCAAGTCAGGTTCGTATGAATGTACCCTGCAAAGGAAGGCAGCAAAGGGTTCACATATACAGACATGCTAGATTGACTGAAAACACACACACACACACACACACACACACACACACACACACACACACACACACACACACACACACACACACACAGTCTCTGGAATGTGGACCTGTGAAAGTATTGCACAGTTAGTTCAGCATCTCGGCATAAACAACTCAGGTCATAAGGGAGGCTGTAGCACGCGGAATTAAGGCTGGCCCTCCCCCCATAACTTCGAGTCTGGGGTTAATATCAGGAAATGAAACCCTTCTCTACCATCCCTCCCTCCCCCGACTACCATATTGCCAACCTAATCCAACCTAAATTTAATCCTAGCAAACCTAGCCTATTTTAACCTCGCGTAACCTAGCCTTATCTAACTTAATCCTATTTAGTATTACTTGGCATAACTTAATCCAGCCTAACCCTGCTTAAACTTAACGAAATTTAATGTAACCTAGCCTAACGCAGTCATATATAAACTCCAGACCAACCTAGTCTAATCTAGCCAGCCAAAACCTAACCTAGTTTATCCTACCACAGCCTGACCTAACAGAGAAAGAGAGAGAGAGAGAGAGAGAGAGAGTGAGTCCTTTTGGTGCTATTAATAGGAATACTTAAGGTACACTCTAATTACAGAAGTTTCGGAATAAGAGAGTGAGTGACAGCATAGACTTCAAAGTACAATGTAACATACCCTCTTATTATAAAAGTTTGAGGAGAGAGAGAGAGAGAGAGAGAGAGAGAGAGAGAGAGAGAGAGACAGAGAGACAGACAGACAGACAGAGAGAGAGAGAAATCGACACTGGCAGTGATGGTGATCTCTCTTGCCCCACAACACACCTACATTCACCCCACACCTGGCTCATCCCACACCTGGCTCACCCCACACCTGGCTTATCCCACACCTGCCTCAACCCACACCTGCCTCACCCCAGGCTTTCCTTACCCACAACACACCTCCGCTATCTCTTCTGTTCTTTATGTTTCTGCCTCAGGCCCTGAACTTATATTAGACGAACCTTTCAGTAGCTAAACCATCTCTCCGCTCAGACCTTTACTCCTACTGCACCCTAATTCACAGGATATAATCACCTGCATTCCAGCTCATCTCATCCATTTCTTAGCTTCCCACGTCCATTTTCACCATCTCCACTCCCCCAACATTCATGCTTGAGCCTGCCTCAGGATAAACCCTCAACAGCCTGCCTCACCCTGCAAAGGAAGGCAGCAAAGGGTTCACATATACAGACATGCTAGATTGACTGCACACAGTCTCACAACACAGTTCAGCATCTCGGCATAAACAACTCAGGTCATCTAGCACTTAAGGCTGGTTCTTATCAGGAAATGTCCT
>NC_137032.1:2695000-2770000 GCF_032717465.1 Coenobita brevimanus | reverse complement strand
TTACCTCCTCTCTAGAGCCAGGCAGTTTTATTTATCAGGGGACTCTTCCGGTTGGCAGTGGATTAAAAATTGTCTTTACTGGGCTAATCTTTCTTCTTTAATGTCAGACGATTTTATTAAGTTTTAGGACACTCTCAGCCTCCATTCGGTGTAAAATATGGACGTCAGCCTCACCTTTTCCTCTGCAGTGTCATTTTTTTTTTAAGACAGATGAAACGGAGTAGATCAGGCCCACAGAAGCTCTCGCCCACATCTGATTCCGTCTTATGGGGACATATATGTGTTTGGGTAACGTTGATGGTGTTAGTCACAAAAGAGCCCAGTGGAGAGGATGCAGAGGCGTAGCATAGTCTAATTTTGCCATTGGTCTGAGAAAAACAAGCTGTAAAAGGACGAAAATCTCTACCAAGTTAAAGTGAAGAACCTAGAGCATACCTTCCACCCGCGCCAGCAAGCATTTGGTGTGGACGCGCACATACTTGTCTTTTGTTGTAATTGTCCTTTCGGTTCTATGATTAATTTCCCTTACTGTGTCGGGTCTCTCCTCAGCTAAGTGCCTGGCGGTAGGAGCAGTAGTATTAAAATGGGAAGTCCTTGTACTGAAAGGGTTAATGAAGACGGTTTGTAAACCTCCTAGAAATAAATAAAATACCTGCCTCACCTTTACCTGTGAAGCATCCGGTCCTCATTTCCCGCAAGACCCATGACTGCTACACCTGTCTTGCCGTTGTCGTTGGCTTCCCCCCAATTTTCATACATATCGAGGTATTATTCTGATATGCCTCACCGGGCGGCGCCTTCACAGCCATACACATTATGTAGATTATTCAGGAACCGTGACAGCTCGTACATCAGCGTCCGCACGAAATGACACTGGTTTTCTCCGACTCTTTTGAGGACTATATTTTTTCTTAGGCTTCTGTCCAAATGATTGATTACCATTATAAGGATGGGAAACGAATTTTTTTTTTTTTTTCTGGGGGGAAGGAGGTAGTATATTTGTGGGTTTAGGAGAATATTGTTTCCTGCTTATATTTTTTTTCTGAAAATGGCAAACCGGTATTGATACTTTTTTTGCGTTACATATTCAATCCACATCAGTATTAAATAGGCATAAAATCGATAGCACTTTTTATTATTTTTGCATAAATAATGGTGATATTCTCCCGTATATTATTGGTGTAAATATCACGATACAGGGATTTTTTTTTTTTTTTTTTTACTGTAAGGATTTCTCTTTTCTTATAATTTTTTCCTGCTTCTTTCCGTGTGATGATTTATTGTCGTGAGAAAAAATGAAATTATTATAGTGTCACCAGATTTTTTTTGGCCTAGTTCTCGTGGGCTTGGGAGTCTCAGTAACCCATTTTTGTCGCCATTTACCATGTGAAGATGGCAAGCTGATATTCTGTATGTCGAATTTCTAATAATGACGATTCTAATTCTTGCCCAAAATGTCTTGACTAAGTAGCCTGGCCCCTGGACCCTTCGCACCTGATGAGACCAAAAAAGGACTGGATGATGGATGGATGGAATTAACATGTAGAGAATAGAGGACAGTTCTTAAACGGAATAAACAGAGGCCAGTGACGTTAGTATGAATAATTAGAGAAACATTTTTTACGTCCTGAAAGGGTTAAAAATAAACAGACAGCATTTAAGATCTTCGAGAAATGATAGAGTTTTTTTCAGTCGTGATGCAGCCTGGGTAGCAAGTCGGGCATCTACGCTTAACAGTTTGACGTGTTTTTCATTTTTATTCATGTTACCGTCAGAGGATTTTTTGTTTTCAGTTTTAGGATGGATTTCTTGCCGTGAAGTGTTTAAGGAAGACGATTTAACTGCTTCAACCTCAGAAGTTTATTGTGTGATGAATAAAATCGCCTGGAAATACCAAATTACGGTAAAGGTGGGGGCAGTCTCCATGACGCCCTTAGCTATGGAACATACTCATCTCAGCTACTTGGACCCTTGTGCCTGTGGAGGGTTATTCATCCAATTGCCTGGGATACAAGGTCACTGCATCATCCGGGTTGCCACAGTTACCTGCTCTAGGTGTTACCCTGGGTACTCATTTAACCTACCAACCCACAAAGGATGGATGGAAACCTGGAAAGACCTCAGCTGCCCGCATCACGATTCGAACCCTGGCACAAATGGCCTAGAAGCTTTGCAGTCAGCAATGGTAACCACTTGGACACTGTGGCAGTGGCAAGAAAAACACAGACTACGTCACAGGACTGAAGGTATTAAATATACCGGAAAAGGGTCCCCTCCCCTAAGCCTGGAAGTCATCTACCTCTTCTTTTATCAATACACCAGTACACCAGCTTTACCAGAACTCCATACATTAGATTCCAGAACAGTCAATAACCAATATAAAGTTATGTGAAGTATCAACATTATTAAGAAACAGTGTAGTTTTACCCCACGTCTCAGGTGTTGCGTTATATTGGATCACCCTGTTCAGCTAACCAGCCGAGGTCAGAAGACATAAACGTTTTGAAGAGATCTTCCTGTTGTGCCTTTTTCTCTTTGGTGAAATAAGACTGACGTAAAAAGAAGAAAGATTTCTTGGGGATATGTTGCCAAAAGTCGTCTGTCTACCCATCTGCCTATCTATATATCTGTCAGTCTATCCATCCATCTATCTATCTGTCTGTCTGTCTGTCTGTCTGTCTGTCTGTCTGTCTATCTAACTCTCTATCAATCAATCTAAGCCAGACGCCTTACTTCCGTAAGGGGTGGCCGCAAACAGCTAGTCTCCACGTCGCTCTGTCTACCATTTGACTGCTCTGTTGCAGCTCGCACCTCCCTTCCACATGTATCTGCATACCATCCCTGAATTTTACGCAGTGAAACTCTTTAATGACGTCTGGTTCTGTTTTTCCATTGATTTTCTTCACGCACTTTTTGGTATCTCGCTTCGTTTCGTTTCGCCAATAGAAGCTCCTACATGCTTGCATGCGTCGGCCTTGGTTACCTAATGGCAGATCTCCACGGTGCGCGATTTCTGGCAGCTCCTCTGTTGAGTCCCTTATCCCTGAAGTCACATTCCGTGACCTCGTCCCAGGTCTTTTTTGGTATGACTTTCGTAATCCAACCCTCAGCATTCACAACTCTCCCCCTCCGCGCCCAGTTGTCACCTACCATCCTCTCCACACGTCCAACCCATGTCAATCTACCCCTCGTATCATAATACTCCGTTCAACTCCCATCCTTCCTCTCAACCCTTCATTCGTAGTCCTAACTCCCCCCCCCCTAGGCCTTTCATTCAAGGATCTATTACACATCCATCTGATCATTATCATCTCTGTATGTTTGAGCTTACGAATATCATCTTCCGTTGTTGCCCTGTTCTTACTACTGTACAGGATTACACTCCTAACACATGCTGTATATAAGGACCACTTGGCATGGAGGGAGAACCCTCTCAAAATCAGAAGAGAGACAACAGCACCCTGGACTTCCTCCAACCACTCCTTACCCTACCCCCACCTCCAGCTCATAATATATTCCCCAAATGGCAAAACTCATCCACACACTCAACAGACTCTCCGGCAAGATCAATCATTTCCATCCTTTCAATCTCTACATGCTCTCCCCTACACACCGCACACAACGAATGCAGTATTATTTTGCAGCCTACCTCTAGTACCACTACGGCTCTTGTACACTCACTTAACACAAACGCTGCACAAGATGGAGTTACTGCCCACACCCTTGTAGCACACTGCAGATAGCCATAATCCCTGCCCTTTGACAGTACCGCCACCAACCCTAGATATTACCACTTTTGCTTTTCTGCGTTTATTCTCAAATCTTTGTATCCCATTCAATGTTTTCACCCCCTCAGTCATTCCTCCGCCCCCCTCACATTCTCCGCGATCAAAACCAACTCATCAGCACACATCCCAAGCTTATTCATTGCCCACTTCACCACTTCCCTAGGAATTCTGTCAAAGGCATTCTCCAGATCAATAAAATAGCTCTCTCTTCTTTCGTAAGCATTTTTTCCCCTGAAGTTTTTGAACAACGAATATTGCATTAGTGGTCCCTTGCCTGGTATAAACCCCAGCTGAATCTCAAAAGTATTAATTCTTTCCCGTATCATACCATCTAGAGCTCTGTCCATTACCGTACCTTTATTTTCTGATCCAAAAGTTACATGCCTATGTATTTTTTTCCATTCCAGGACATCACCCTTCCCCTTTTACACATTTACAGTCACACTCTTCAGCCAGTCATCTGGAACACCTCACTCAGATATAATCCTATATCTCCTGAGGCCTTCATTAACACAGCAGTCAGCCCAGGCACACCTGCTGCCTTCCCCATCAGCATTTTGCTGATTGCTCTGCTCACAGGTGCGGCATTGATCAAAGGCCAAACACTGGATCCGCTGACTCCAGATCTTCCTTGTTTCAATCAGACTCCTCATTCAGCAGTCGGTTAATACTCTCATGAAACATCTTTACTATCCTCACTACCCACCATTATCTTTCCCTTGTCGTCCTTCACACACTGCTCACCTGTGATGTCCCTGTTTTCTCACTTCATTTGTTTTGCCATCTTAAATACCACATTCTTCTTTTCGACACCATCCAACCTATCCAGTAAAAGTCTGTGAGGCGATATGAATCACTTGGGACCGATGAAGTATTGGTTTATTCTTGCTACCTACAGACGATTGTATTAAACTCTTGTATGGCGTTTAGTAGTGAAGGGGTTACTGAGATGCAGCTCTATAAATGTCCTTCTAGCTTAACACAATCGTCCAGAGGTAGCAAAAACAAACGGAAAGATACATAATCATAGTGACATGATTCATCAACATAAGGACGACCTTCAGATCGGAAAGGCAGAAGTGTAACACTAATAAAGTCTTTCGTTGTGATAAAGGTGCTGGAGAGGAACGCCTTCAATTGCTGGTACCGATTCGACTGGGTGGCTCCGGTGCCTGGTCGTACAAACGTCGCTCACTTCCTTCCCTATCCCCCAAAAAGAAGGATGGTGAACTACAGAAGGATAATTTCAGCCTGCACACAACTGGGTTCACATTCAGGTGAACATGGGGTTGCATCTACTACTGTGATAAAACCATCCTCGGTTGAACTATATCATCTCAAAATTGCAGAGAAAAATTAGAAAAAGATAACAGATTGACGGAGTCAAATAAGACATGTGTAAAAAGAAATGCAGATTTTCTGGGAATCCGCTGCCGAAAGTTTTGCACACTAAAATTCTTTTATGATTTCTGGTTCCTTTCGCCGTCAGTACAAGTCTCGTCTTTGCAAATGGTTATTCTATATTGATATTGTAATGCAAATACCCGGGAGGATGGCTGAAGAAAAGAACGAAAACTTGGAACTCCTTTTTCGGTTTGCCAGACGTGTGTTTTATGTTTTATTCATTACGTGGATTTAGGCGCGACTTTTATATTGTGTTTAGTACGTGTATTTAGGGTAGTATTTTATATTATATTTACTGCTTGCATTTACCACGTATATTTTGTACGATACGCTTAAGCTTTCATTGTCACGTCCACTGTTGTACTTAATTGCAAACCCAGACGATTGGATTCAGCTGATAACCGTAAAAGTCTTCGAGTGTTAACTCTTTCTTTGTGGTGACAGTTCTAGAATTCCAGCAAATGCTAGATGATTTTATTCCTCTGAGTGAATATAGAAGCCTGAGAATGTTAATACTGCCTCCATTCATCCTTTCATGGTCACGTGTTCTGTAGTTGTGTATTCCTGATAACACAAGACGGTTTTATTCATCTGAGCCAGTCACAGCTACTTCACTCTTCCCCAAAAGGAGGATGCTTGACTGCGGGAGACCAACTTCAGCCTGCAGTCCACCGGGTTCACGTTCCGGGTAATCCCGGGGCTACAACAGCAACAATTACTTCTATACTCTTTTCACTCTAACCTGGCCTAGAATTGGCATCTCACCCTGTTGAATGCTGAGATGTACCAAAAGATTTAACACTGGAAAACGGTGCTAGTCACGAAGAAGTGGTATGGAAAAGATGTAGGACTGTAATGTTTTTTTCTGTCATTGAGCTACGTGAAATAAGCTGCAAAATGACTAATATTTTCACCAATTTAAGGTGAAAGAACTATAACAGCTTTTCCGTATGTGGGTAGAGGGGTCGTATTGTGAGTGGCCCTGGGGGGTTCGGAACGCCTCTTCATTAGCGATTTATTCTGCATATTACATTTCAGTGTCATCTTGTACGGTAATGATGGATTAACGTCAAGATTGCAAGGACGTAAGTAACATACAGGCGAAAGCTAAGGTCTAATAATGCTAAATAATTCGGTTAAGATGAGGAGCTACGAAGCCTCCTATGTTACCTAGAATATGACCCTAAACAAATCTTAGTTACGACATGGAATTGATTGTAAGTTTGTTTGTGAATTCGGATCCAGGCCACTGAAGGAGAGAGACGAGGTGGTCCATGTATAACGCCTCTCTTACACACTCCGCCGGACGATTTCTTGTGTGTTGTGTGATCGGCTCAGTCAGCGTTATAATTATCTACACTGCATCGTTTATTCATATCCTACTCCCTTTGCCACACCCACACCAGCAGACGGAGCCATCCCTTTAGCACCTAAGGAACCGAATACGTATGTGGTGGTGCGCTGTTTACGGTCTACCCCATATTGTGGTGCTGCCTTTACCGCAGCGTAATAGGTGATGGAAGACATGACAGGCAGGAGAGGTTTGTGAGGAGACTTTTGGCGATATTCGGACTGAGCCACTCTTACCACTTCAGTACAAACTCATGGTTCCATATAATTCGATGGGCCTTGCTTATGAGGTAGGAAATAATCTTCTTGGTTACTAGACAAATCAGCCCTCGAATCTTACTTCACCTGGCCACCAACTGAGCTGAAAGGGGTTAGGGATCTTTGACAGACAGAGTAAATATGCAATAGTGAAATCATTGTCTCCTCTGTATTGTGTTTATCTGATTACTCATTTATGTCATTGTTTAGCCATTCATTCATTTATTGTGCTGTCCGTCTTTCTATCGATGTAACTATCAGTCAGTCTGTTGATGTACGGCTGTATGTCTATGCCTGTTCATCCATCTGTTATCTATCTGTTGATCTCTGTTTTATATCTGTCAATCTATCTGCCTATTTGTCTACCTGTATGCATATGTCTGTCTGTCTGTCTAATTTCCATCCATCCAGCCAGCCAGTCAACTACTCATTGTTAAACACCACATCCAGAAAACGGTGACCATTAAAATATACAAAACACACACACACACACACACACACACACACACACACACACACACACACACACACACACACACAACGACCCCAAACTATTACAAAAACGGGAAACTACATGATAAAGGAAAAAATGCGAGTGAACATAGCCAGCACTAGCCCCTGATGAGGGACGGCCTGAAATGTGATGCAAATTGAATTAGGATCGGGCTCGTAAAAGGGCTACATTAGTGTTGTGCAGACTTTTGCTATCACTCCTCCATTTCCCGTCGACACAGTGATTCAGAGACTCAATGGACGTGTTAATTCGCATGGTTGAGAGAGAGAGAGAGAGAGAGAGAGAGAGAGAGAGAGAGAGAGAGAGAGAGAGAGAGAGAGAGAGAGAAAGAGAGAGAGAGAGAGAGAGCGAGAGAGAAAATTTTTATCTCGATCCTCTGCAGACTCTAATCCCCAGGTTCTCTTTTCTGCATAATTTATGACACACACACACACACACACACACACACACACACACACACACACACACACACACACACACACACACACACACACACACACAGCCAATTCCAGACGAGTTTTATTCATGAGGAGGTTGAGTTTACGAGCCGGATAATTTTCAGTACAGGTAACAAAAACCCTCGCATGGTCGGAAGAAGTTTAGCATTACATTACGGCTAAAGCCAGACGATTTTGTTCAGCTGAGAGTGAGTATGGAAGACTGAGAGTGTTAATCCTGGTGCTATTCTCCCCTCATGATCCAGAAAGGTGCCATACTGTATTCTATAGTTAAAGTTAGACTACTCAGCTGACGTGTGTATAGGAGCATGAGAGTGTTGAGAGGTATTATGTAGGATAAATCACTAAGGAAGTGGTGTTACGTAGCCTTCTGTGTCAGTGAGAATAAGGTATCGTTAAGTTCTTCAGTTATATGGCGTCATTATTTTTATTCCTGGTACAAAGGACAATCTAGGACCCAAAACTGAGCCTTGCGGTACTCCAATATAACATTTTTCCAGTGTGATTCCTTACCATTGATTACAACTCTTTATGATTCGCACGCCAGCTTTCAGTCCATCTTAGTACACTGCCTCCGACACCAATGATGCGAAGTTTCTTGATAAGTCGAATACGTGGAACTTTATGAAATGAAGGCAAAGAACGTCAACTGATTTAGTGCTCTAGTACATGTTGACAATATCACTGAAAAAAAAAAAAAAGTTAAGTAGATTAGTAAGACATGAACTCTTTTTTCGGAGTCCCTGCTGAGATTCTTTGATGAGATTGTTCTGTTCTAAATACTTGACCAGTTTGTTACTAATTATGATTTCCCTATTTTCCCTTCTGTCATCTTCATTTTTCTCCTCGTCTCCATCCCCTCCATCCCTCCTTTATTCTCCTCCCTTATCCTACATCTTCCTCCTCTCCTCTCTCACATTCTTCCCTTCCTTTCCCTTCTTCCCTTCCATCCCTCTTCTCCTCCCTCCCCCTCCCCCTCATTCCCTTTCTTCCTCTTCTCTCCCCTCTGCTTTACCTCCATCCTGCTTATTATTTCCCCTCCATCCTCCTCCTTCCCATCCTCGCCCTTCTTCCTCCCCTCCCTCTTCTTCTCCTACTTCCTCTTCTTCCTTTCCTCCCTCTTCTTCTTCCTCCCCTCCCCCATCTTCTTCCCGCCCCTTTTTCCCTATCGTATTTTCCTCCTCTCCCTATCCCCCTTTATTCCTCCCCTGCTCACCCCTCCCACTTCCCCTTCATCACTCTCTCGTTTCCCTCACTCCTTTTTCCTCTCTCTTCCCTTTTTCCTCGCTTTCCTCATCCAACGTTGCCTCCCCCAGTCTGCCTCATTTCCTCATTTCCTTCCCTTCCCCGCCCCTCCCCCCACGCGTAATCTCTCGGGACTGTTGCAAAGTCGTTGTATACATCTGACGTGAGCAACAGCAGAGCGCCAGCACCAAATATATTCACATTTCCATTCCACTTTCTTCTTTATTTCCTCCTCTCCCCCTCTCTCCCCGTTTCTTCCTTTCCCTCCTCATTCTCCTTCCCCCCCCCCTCCTATCTCCCCTTTGCTTCCGTAAACACGCCCTCCCCCTCTTCTTCACACCCTCACCCTCTTCTCATGTTCCTCCTCCTTCCCTCTTTGTCCCTTCCTCCCCCTCCAACCCTTTGGTGGTAGGTGGTGGCATCCGTCATCCACACACTTGAGCGCCGCCTACATCTTCCTTCACCTTTGTCGTTCTTTTTCTGTTTGCCCTCCTCTCATCCTGTTTCTTCCAAGTTTCCAGCCACTTTTTCTTATATATTGTTCTTTCCACTTCAGGTAGCCCTACACTGAGTGACATGCCTAATGGCTTCCTGTAACCCTGGAAACCATTTACAACGCTGAGTCGTAACCATATAGGCCTAACCAGATAACGAGGTGATGTTAAGCCTATTATGGAGTCTCTCTTAACTGGGTGGAGTGGTACAAATGCAGTGACCATCCAAGAACCAAACCTCCACACCCTTCCCCGCGCCTCGCAGTGGCGAGGCACTGTTTACCGCAAGGGAACATTGGTTCATTGCACGAGACGGCCCTGCAGGGGCGGTATAGATTGCCTGTCACAAATGGATCTGGTCGGCACAGTCCGGTGTTACTGATCAACAACAACAACAGCAGAAATAATAATAATAATAATAATAATAATAATAATAATAATAATAAATACCGGTAATAATAATAATTTTCGGAAAAGTAATTTCTGTGCTGTTTTTACCGCTCGTCTGGTAGGGTAAAAGTGCCTTGCCAATGCTTTGATGTTGGTTAATCTCGCGAGCAACTGCCGACCGAGTTCTCATCTGGCCCGAAATATAAATTGCCTAATTAGCAAATAATCTCATTTACCACGCCTGCTGATGGCCTTAGTTCCATGTAATTACCCCGTACCCGGCAACCATTAATGAGCTTCAGGTGTAGTGAGGCGAGGGAAGCATTAAACTTAAATTACTTTTTTCGCGGCCTCTCCCAAGCCCCCTCGTTCCATTCATCTCTTTCGCTTCCGTACCCCCCAACCCTTCCACCCGTGTTCTCGCAGATTTAGCCGTGTTCTCGCAGATTTAGGCGGCTCTGTAACACGTCTTCCTTAGGGCCATATTATTATTATTATTATTATTATTATTATTATTATTATTAATTATTATTTGTGTCTGACCATGGGCACAGAGTTTGGCATTACCTTCACCAAGACCCTTTAATGCTGCCTGACTTGGTTCTGGGAGGATCCGAAGCACCTCCTCTTTGAGATTGTTTTCTACTGGGCTTAGGAGGCACCTTGGCACCACGTTAGGGTCATTTTCTAGTGGGCTTAGGAGGCTTCGTAGCACCTCGCTTTAGGGTCATTTTTTCTAGGTCATAGGAAGCCTCCCAACACCTCTCAGGGGGCATTTTCTCCTCTGCATTGGAGACAACGGAACATCTCCTTAACAATGTTGTTGTTATTATTATTATTATTATTATTATTATTATTATTATTATTACTCTTACTACTGTATTATTATTATTGTTATTATTTTGCTGGGGGTAGAAGGCACTGCAGCATCTCTTTATTAGGGCCTTTTTTCTCTTGGACTTAGGAGGCACTCAGCACCTTTTTCCTAGGGCCATTTTCTCGTGGGCTTAGGAGGCTTCACAACACCACTTTCTTAGGCCCATTTACTCCTGGGCTGTGGACGATCCCTGGCACTTATTCCTTTGTGCTTGTTTTTCACACTTCATAATATTCTCTTTCATGATCTAAAAACACCCCCATTACTTCCACCAGCCACGAATGAGAAATATGTATGTATTCAAGATTGATGGTGGGTGTTAGCACTCAGGTGGTGATATGTGAAGGCGTTTGTATACAGACAGACAGACAGACAGAAAGGTAGTTGACAGACGGACACTTGACAGCATGGAAATACCGGTACAGTAGACAGACAGATACATGAGAGCAACGACAGACGGTAGACAGACAGAAATATTATACCCCCCCTGGGGGTAGGGGGGTTTTCAAGAATACTCCCCCAGTATCCCTGCTTGTCGTAAAAGGCGACTAAAAGAGTTGGCGGAGGGTTAGTGCCCCTCCCCGGAAAACAACTAACTAAAAAAACAAACAAGAAGCCTCGGACAAGGACTGACCAAACGATGACGACCCAGGACCGGACAAAGGACTTGGTAATGAGAACAGTGAATGTAAGAGGAGCGAATGATGAGGTGAAAGAGAGAGAGATTGTCCAGGTGCTTGAGGGTGCGAAAGTGGATGTATGTGGAATAACTGAAACAAAATGGAGAGGAGAAAGTGTGAGAGAATGGGAGTATGGATGGGGTATATGTGCAGGAGTAGGTGAGAATGAGAGGGCAAAGGAAGGAGTATGTATAGTTGTGAGTAAAAGATGGAAGAGGAGCATAAGACAGTATGGATCAGTTGGGTCAAGGATTGTGTGGGTAAAGTTGAAAGTTGGAATACAAATGTGGGCGATTGTGTGTGTGTATGCGCCAACGCAAGATCGTGCTAGAAGAGTGAGAGAAGAGTTCTAGACAAATGTGGAAGTGTGCATGGAAAAGTTTGGAAGGAATGAGAGAGTGTTTTTGATTGGTGATATGAATGGTAAAGTTGGCAATGTGAAGGTGGATGGAATAGTTGGTGAGTGGGGTGTGCCTGCTGAGATAGATGAGAATGGGAGTGCGATAGTGGACATTTGTGCTGGGAGGGGGTTGGTGATAGCCAATACCCTCTTCAGGCATAAAATGATCCACAGGTATACATGGCGAGTGATAAGAAGGGTGGGTGGTGAACTGAATGAAAGGAAGGCAATGATTGATTATGTGTGTGTGGATGAAAGGATGCGAAGATGTGTAAAGGATTCAAGAGTGTATAGAGGTTGGGGGAATGGACTTTCTGACCACTACTTGGTGGTGGCCAGAATTAGAATGCAAGTAAGATGGAGGAATAGAAGAAGGGAAAGACGAGAGGAAGGAGTAGTTGCAAGGAGAGTGGAAAGGTTACAAGAGGATGAGAAAAAGGCAGAGTATAAGAGAGAAGTGGAGGAACGATTGGGCAAATATGAATTGGAGTAGATGGGAGACGTGGAAGGTGTGTGTAAGATATTTACAGAAGAAATATGTGCAGCATGTGATGTGGTGTGTGGAAGGAAGAGAAGACGGAGGGGGGTGCAAGGAACAGCGTGGTGGACTGAAGAGGTGAAACAGGCTGTGGCACAAAAGAAGAAAGCATACAATGAATGGATGAGAAATAGGGGCGTGGAAGAAGTTGAGAGGAGGAAGAGAGAGTTATATGTGGAAAGAAAGAGAGAAGTGAAAAGATTAGTAAGAGAGAGTAAGAAGAGAGTGGATGAGGAATTTGGAAGGAATTTGAGTGTAAAGTGGTGGGACTGTAAGAAAATGTTCTGGAGAGAAGTGAAAAGAGTAAGACAGGGTGGAAGTGAAGTTAGCAGGGGAGTGAAAGATAAAAATGGTAGATTACTAGTGGAGAAGGGAGAAAAAGTGAGCAGATGGAGAGAACACTTAAGGAATTGTTGAACGTAGAGGATGGAAGTAATGCGAGTATAAGTGGCTGGGGAATCGCTGGGAGAAGGAGGGAGTTGAGAAGACAGGAAGAAATCAGTAGGATAGAAGTTGTGGAAGCAATGAAGAAAGTTAAACTGGGGAAAGCCCAAGGAATTGATGGAGTGTGTGGTGAAATGCTGAAGCATGGGGGAGAGATAGCAGTAGAATGGATGTGGAAGATGTGCAGATTGGCCTGGGAGGAAGGTAGAGTCCTGGAGGATTGGAAGTCAGGTATAATTATTCCCTTGTACAAAGGAAAAGGGGAAAAAGAAGTGTGTGGTAATCATAGGGGCATTTGTCTTCTTAGTATAATAGGAAAAGTGTATGGTAGGATACTTACTGACAGAGTTAGAGAAAGAACAGAGAAATTAGTTGGAGAAGAACAGGGAGGCTTTAGGAAGGGAAGAGGTTGTTTAGATCAGATATTCATTCTTAGATCTTTAGTGGAAAAGTTTCTAGAGAAGGGAAAGAAGTTGTATGCGGCTTTCATGGATTTGGAGAAAGCATATGACAGGGTGGATAGACAAGGATTGTGGAAAGTGTTAAGAATATATGGAGTAGATGGGAAGTTGTTGAATGCTGTGAAGAGTATGTACGATGGTGCGAAGGCTGCAGTGCGTGTGGATGGTGAACTGAGTGAATTTTTCTCTTTGAAAGTTGGTTTGAAACAGGGATGTGTCATGTCTCCATGGTTGTTCAATCTGTACATGGATGGGGTAATAAAAGAGGTACAAGGTAGGGTAGTGGATGTTGGAGTGGCCCTGGTGAGAGAGGATAGTGTTTGGAAACTCCCTGTACTGTTGTTTGCAGATGATACTGTGTTGTTGAGTGAAGACGAAGGGGAGCTGCAAGGCTTGGTGGATGAGTTTGAGAGAGTGTGTAAGAAACGGAATCTAAAGGTGAATGTAGGGAAGAGTAAAGTGATGGTCTTTGAGAGAGGTGAAGTTAGTGAATGTACAGCGAGGTTGGATAGTGAGGAATTGGAAAATGTGAGCACGTTTAAATACTTGGGTAGTGTGATGAGTAAGGATGGAGGTTTGGAGGGTGAAGTGCTTGAAAGGGTACAGCAGGGAAGAAAGGTTGCTGGTTCTTTGAAAGCAGTGATAAGAAACAGGGAAGTGAGCATGGAAGTGAAAAACTTACTACATGACAGTATTGTGATACCAACTCTAACGTACGGAAGTGAAGCTTGGACATTGTTGGAAGGACACAAGTCAAGAGTGAGAGCTGTGGAAATGAGTTATTTAAGAGGAGCCTGTGGAGTCACGTGGAGAGACAGGCTGACGAATGATGATATAAAGGAGCGTTGTGGTGTGGATGTGGATGTGATAGGAAGCGTTATAAGGAACACACTGAGGTGGTTTGGCCATGTGGAGAGGATGGAGGGTGAAAGACTGACGAAGAGAGTGTATGTGAGTGAGGTGGACGGGGAAGAGGAAGGGGGAGGCCGAGGATGAGATGGAGGGATGGGGTGGAGAGGTATATGAGAGAGGGGTGTGTGAGTTGGGAGCAGGGCAGTGAAATGGCGGGGGACAGGGCGACTTGGAGGCGATTTGTTTGTGGCCACCCCAAACGGGATTGAGGCGTCTGGCAATAGATAGATAGATAGAACAGACAGTACACAGAGACGCATAAGATAACAGCGACAGATAGTAGACAGACAGACGTATAACATTAAAAGTAGAGAAACCGACCATGATATCAGTGACGGACAGTACACACAGACATAAGACATCATTGACGAACAGCAGACACTCAGACATAAGAGACCAGCAACAGACAGTAGACAGAAACATGACAGCACCACCAGACAGTATAAGGATTCATGACAGTATCGAAAGACAGTAGTAAAACAAGGGGTAGAGAGAGAGGGATGTATAAAGTGCTGTGGAAATTAGTGGAAGGACAAGCGAAGAAACGGATACAGTCGTGTCACATTAACTTGACCCAGATTTTCGTCCATTTGCAGCAGCCCTTACCTAGTTCCTTGGCAGAAAAAAAGAAATACTACGGCTCCACACCTTTTCCATTACACTTATTCTTGACTAGCATCATATTCAAGTATGAATCTATTGCTGCAACTCAGGATTCAGTATGGAGAGATGGCAATTTTGGGCCAAGTTAGAGTGGAAAGGGTATAGTAGTTACCTCGTTTAGATAGACGACAGGACGGATAGGCAGAGACATACCGGCCAGTCCCATGAAACAGACACAGGGCAGACAGACCGACAGACAGACAGACCGAGGGATTGGAATGATGTGGGATTGGTGGAACATGAATAGATAGATGATTACGCTTAGAGACAGGCAGATGTAGAGCGGAACTGTGTGTGTGTGAGAGAGAGAAAGAAAGAGAGAGAGAGAGAGAGAGAGAGAGAGAGAGAAAGAAAGAAAGAAAGGGGGGGGGGAGATTGAGAGCAGCCACACGAAACTCAAACAACCCATAACCTACACCATACAACTACAACACTATTTTCTGTTTCACTTACACTATCCTCTTGACCAAACCTCTTCTCTTCCCACTAACCCCTACCCCCCCAAAAAAAAAGCCCCAGGACAGCCCCGGGAGATGGTAGACAGCACCATGAGACAGGCAGAGAGACAGACAGAGGGAGAGAACTGGGAGTGGGTGGAACAGGTAAATATAACGTCAGTCCTGCCCTTTGTTCCACACCGACCTTACCCGTCACTGTTTGTACTGTCGCTTGTTGTCTATACACCTTGCTCTCTCTCTCTCTCTCTCTCTCTCTCTCTCTCTCTCTCTCTCTCTCTCTCTCTCTCTCTCTCTCTCTCTCTCTCATACACACACACACACACACACACACACACACACACACACACACACACAAACTCATTACATAATTAGATCAAAGAATACCCAAGCACCATCTCCTCAGATCAGTATAACTTATCAACTTTCATTTAGTTTAACCTCTTCAGGACGATGATGTGTATTATAATGAAATGCTGCTTCTGTTAAGCGATTTATTAAATATAACCAACAGCCTTTCATACAGAATAAATAACATCCTTCCTTTACTTCCCCCAAACGATGACTACATTCCACATATACTCATGCCATCCCAGGTGAGATTTTTAAAGCCCTGGAATGCATTCTGATACCGAAAGAGATAATTATAGTTTTGTTTAATATTGCAAAGCTGTATTCACATACGCCATATGATATATATATCTGTGTGTGTGTGTGTGTGTGTGTGTGTGTGTGTGTGTGTGTGTGTGTGTGTGTGTGTGTGTGTGTACTGCATACACAGTAGTAATAACATATTCACGCTTTCAGTTTACGTTACGGTTTGTTCCTTTGTATATTGTGTGCGTTTCTCTCCATTTTATTGCATCCCATTCTCCTGCAACATATACATATTTTTAGCCAGAGGCTGAACATGCTAATAAATCGTTTATTTTTATTGATATTGTTTAAACACACACACACACACACACACACACACACACACACACACACACACACACACACACACACACACACACACACACATTGATTATATATAAATATATATATATATATATATCAGTTGCCCAGTGCCAAGCAGTTGGCTCTGTTTATCTGTACTTCCAGAAGGCGTTCAGTAAACTGCACCATCGAAGGTTAACGACAAAAACTCGTCATTCGAGGAAAACTTCCTGTATGGATTGGGAGCTGGCTGACTGACCGGCACCAGGGAGTTGTAGCCAGTGGGGCAAGCTGGGACTGAACATCTACATGTGGAGTGACCCAGAGTTCAATTTTTTATCATAAACATCAGACAACAGCGATACGAATGTGGTCATTGTCAGTCGAATTATTAAACTATGCGGATGACCTAAGGCTAAGAGGTAATGCCTGATCATTTGAGAGGATGGAAGAACTAAAATGGCCTGAGTCGTCCGAGTGGTATGAACGATGGAAAATACCGTTCAACCAGGAAAACTGATGCACATTGGTCATATAAATTCGAGAGCCAACTACTCTTTGTTAGGAAGTCCTATCAGATTTACTGACTTGGAGAGAGACTTGGGTATATTAATCTACAACGACACCAAGTTCTCCAAACAGTGCATTGAAACAGAGAAGAAAGCACAAAGACTTTTAAGTTATATAAAGAGGCAAGATAAGGAAACAAACCAAAAGTCCACTGTCAGCACAACTCTCTTGAATGGCCCCATCTGGAATATGCAGAGCAGTTTTGGTCGCCCACGCTAAAGAAGGACATTGCAAGGCTTGAGAGAGTGTAGGCACGTGCATCTAACGAGGTACCATAGACCTGGCACATGGGACACCAGAGACGGTCTTAGGCACTGGTCCTCTTTACATTAAGGATTTGGCGTTTGTATGGACAGCTGAGTGAGGTTTTTAAAAGCCTTCATAGATTTGAAAATACCGAATGGCAGCTCATACTTTGATTAAATACATGAGGAATAATTGATTGAAGTTGGCTTAAAGGTGTCCATCATGATACATTGGGTAATACATGGAGTCAGGTCTCTCTCTCTCTCTCTCTCTCTCTCTCTCTCTCTCTCTCTCTCTCTCTCTCTCTGTAAACCGAGCTGTCAGGAACATATGTTTCTGTGCCCCCTGTGCATTAGAAAAAAAAAAAAAAACACTTCCTGACTCCCTTTATGCTTCCTCCAGACGCAGAGAAGGAGGGAGGGAGGGAGGAAGGTCTTACTTGCTGTGGAAGGCACCCAGTTGTGTGAGATGGAAACAAACTGACCAATTTAACACAACCATGATCTACATTTTTTGTTTTCAATGTGTCCGACTGCGGGCAAAGGCTTCAGGGCCTATCCCAATGCCCAGCAGTCCTCCTGCACACCTCTACATGTCACAACTTCGGCGCTGACACCCACCGTCCTTACTGAATACATGCTAGGGCTGTCTCATACAGGACTGGTGTACTGGTATTAACGGGGGTACTTTTACGATATGTCGGCGGGTCTTCTGGTAAATCAGTAAAGTCTGCTTTCATGAAATACAGATCTTTAAACTGTTCCCTACCCCAGCCGGGATTCGATCCTGGATCCATTAGGACTGCATGCCGCCTCTCTACCGATTCAGCCACCGCCTCCCCTAGGCACAGCCGGGGAGTTTAAGTTCTGTATAAGATTGATTCCTTATACTTCTATCGTCACTCATCTGGCTGCCATATACTTCACATACAAAGTAAAGTGAATATTAAAGTGAAAAAACGAAAGAAAAGATTATTAATGGTAAGTTGCTTTAGTTTTGTGCTTATCATGCAAGTTCTTAAAATTCTTGATAAAATACGGACCCAGAGTTTTGGAACCGTATTCTGGAGAGGACAGGATGCATTCTAGAACCGTCTTATCGATCTGTTTTTTGTATGTCGTATTCTTATCCTCTTCGGTGTGTTTTATATCACTTGAACATCGACATTGCTTCCATATATATACAAAACTCGAAAATACCAACGTGCCATATGGAGAAAAATATGTCTATCTGTCTATCTTAATCCCGTAAGTATTGCCACAAACAAATCGCCTCCATGTCACCCTGTCCTTTGCGATCAGACTGCCCTCTCTCCAACTGACACCTCTCTTAAATCTCTCCTCTTTATCCCTCCATCTCATCCTCGGCCTTCCCCTCCTCCTTCTCCCTTCTCCACCTCACTCTTCTAGTATCATTTCTAGTCACTTCTAGTATGTGTAGAAATAAACTGGTAAAAAAGGTCCTAACACCTCTTCCTCAGCGATTTATTTTTGGATAAGGGTGGTGTAAGTTGTTGCCATATTCTCGTCAGTAAGGATGATCCCTAACACCTCTCCCTTAGCGATTTGTTTTGGGATATGGGTGGTTAATATTCTTTTGTATCTTTTGTATGTTATTTATGCAGAGTATGGCGATATTGGAAGGATTTACTTAACAGAATACTACAATAAGGTGTTATAAAATATATCACTTAGGAAAGGGTGTTAGGGAGCTTCCTTAACCGATGAGAATACGAGGCTTGGTGTAAGAGTGTATTCTCATTGGTAAAGGAAGATCCGTAACACCTTTTCCTAAGCGAATTATTTTGCTTATTACACCTTATTATCCTCCGTGTTACATAAAACATTCAAATATCGCCTACTTTGAATAGACAACGTCCAAAGTGATATTAACTTGTCGTATCCCCCAAAAAATCGCTAAGGCAGAGGTGTTAGGGAATTCGGGTGCAGGTGGGGCTTATCTTGGTGGGCAGGAAAGTTAATTGGGCCGTGCAATGCCGGGCTTTGACAGGCTGGGTGAGGTAAGACCGAACTGTCCTTGAGGGGAGACGAGAGGCCAGAGCTGAACTAAGGCTTAAAGGGGAGTTTTTATGTCTTTTCCTTTCCTATTTTATTTTCTTCTTCTTCGTCTCCTCCTCCTTCACCGTCTCCTTCGTCTCCTTCTTCTGCTTCTTTTTCTACTTTCTCCTTCGTCTTCTTTCTTCATTCAGTCTTCTTCTCTCCTCTTCCTTGTATCTTCTTCTTCTTCTTCGTCTTCTACTTCTTCTTCTTCTTCTTCTTCTTCTTCTTCTTCTTCTTCTTCTTCTTCTTCTTCTTCTTCTTCTTCTTCTTCTTCTTCTCCTTCTTCTTCTTCCTCTTCTTCTTTTACTACCTCACGACGATCACTAACTACTTCATACTCTTTTCACCATAACTTGGCCTAAAATTGACATCTCTCCATATAGTTGCCTAGATGTAACACGAGAGTAGCACAAGAGCACATCCCTAGTCACAAAGAAGTGCTGTGGGAAGGAACTAGAGCATCGAGCTGTGGAGAATTAGCTGCAGAAGGATGGCAGTTTTGACCAAGCTGAGGTAAAAAAAAAAAAAAAAAAGAAAGAAAGAAAGAAAGAATAGAAAGAAAAAAAATCTTGATCCATCTAGGAGAGTATATTCTGACTGGGATTTATTTATTTATTTAGTTATTTATTTATTTATTTATTTACGTATTTATTTATTTATTGAAGAAGCTAGATATGGCTTTCTTTAACCCCAGTTGTTTAAATCCGTCTGGTGGAGGGAGATTTAAAATAAAAATATATTACTGGATTCAAGCGATTTATCTTGGGTGAAGGTGGGATTTTACTGGGAAGAGGCCTAGCGTATATAAATGACGTGCATAAAGAGAGAGAGAGAGAGAGAGAGAGAGAGAGCTGTGTATTGTGTTGTACTTTTCTGTTTGTGTTGTTGCGCTGTTCTTTCTACAGTGGCATCAAAAGTCACTGTAAACCTGGAAAGAAACTAATACATTTCCCCTTATGTTTCAGAACTTTTGACTCTCCCCTTAGATAAAGCATGATAGGCAGTAGGTCAAAGAAAATACAGACTTTTGCTGCACCCTGTAGATATAGCTAGATCAACAGTAGTCAAAAAAAATATGGAGGGATATGAACCATGGGTGTGATGACGTAAGAGTCCCGGGGGTGACGAGGGGAAGGAGGTGCATAGATTCTGCTATTCCCAGGATGACATACGACAGTAAAAATAAATATGAAGAGAAGTGTATCATGGATTTAATGACGTAAGAGTCCCGGGGGTGACGAGGGGAAGGAGGTGCATTGATACTACTATTCCCAGGATGACAGAGGACAGGACGACCGTCACCTGGAACAAAGGGGAGAGCCTGACATCAAAGCCCTAGGTATGACACGGAGGGAGGGAGAGGGGAGAGGGAGGGAGGGAGAGAGAGAGAGAGAGAGAGAGGACGGGAGGGAGGCGAGAGGGAGAGAGAAGGGGAGGGGAGAGGAAGTGAGAATGTGGTGGAGTTTGGCTCAGAGCTCACCTGCGGCCTCCTGTACGAGAGAGAGAGAGAGAGAGAGGTGAGTGTGTGTGTGTGTGTGTGTGTGTGTGTGTGTGTGTGTGTGTGTGTGTGTGTGTGTGTGTGTGTGAGTGAGCCAGTGAGTGCGTGTGCGTATGCATTTGCGTTATTAGACCGTATAGTATTACACGCAGCCAGTGACCAGTAATATATAAATCCTAAAGAATTTTATAACCAAAGATCAACACCGTGACCCTGGCAGTTCCTGAAAAAGCACTGCCGCACCATAAACACCAAGTCTGCCTACCCTCAGAGTTATGGACTGAGGTGGCTTAGACTTAGACACCTGTATGTACGTAATTAGCAAGGAGAGACAGGAGACTGGCTGCTGTGTTATTTATCTGTTTGGTCACTATTTATTGTTGTGCCTCTTCGGCCTATCTGATCGAGCAGACCCATCAACCGCATGCAATAACCCCTCCTGCAGAACCATTCCACGCAGTGAGCCGATGTTCCCATGCTGCTAATAGCGCTTCGCGACAACAAGGTGCAGGGATCAGTCTGGAAGTTTTGTTCTTGGGTGGACGCCATATTTGCGTCTTTCCTCGCAGTTCCCAGGGGCACCATAGTAAGCTCCACGTCATCTTGTTATTTGGCTATATGTTTATCATCCACTGTTGTAAATGGTTACCTGAGTTACAGGAAATCATCTGGCTTGCACTCATTGTAGAGCCACCTGGAGTGGAAGAAGAGTAATTGATAGCGACAAGGAAGATGGTAAGAACAGGGAAGGAAGGAGAGGAGAGACGGACAAAGAATGACAGACATGAGGGAAGAAGTACGCAGCACTACAACAAGTGAGTTAATGATGGACACCGCTTCATACCATCATAGTCTGGGTTATCCTCACAGTTTCTCAGTCACCATTATTTACTGTGTTCCCTGCTATCCGGTGGCCCAGTGATCCATCTTTTTAAACGTTACAATTTTCGACTTGCAACAGTGACTGGCGAGGAAAAAAAGTGCGTAATTTAGCGGAACTTGTGAGAGGAGTGCGGGGAGGGGAAGAAAAGCCATAGGGAATATGGAGGAGGGTAGAACAGACAGAAGCACAGACGGTGAGACAGAAGATTGTGGCAGCAGAAAGCGGTTAGGAAAAGGGTAAGGCAGATACAAGGCATGGACAGTAAAACAGAAGACAGTGGTGGCGGATAGTGGGTGGGAAAAAGACAGGACAGATACAACGCACAGTGACACAGAAGATTGTGGTCGTATACAGCAGTTAGGAGAGGTATAGGATAGACACAAGGCATAGATTACACAGAAACAGTAGTAGCCGAGACTGGTTAAGTGTAGGTTTAGTTATGTGACAGTTCCGGACAAGCGTAAGTCTGTGAGCGTCCACCACACAAACTCCCGCATCAGTAGGACTCAAACCCACTCCACAGCGTCCTCTGAACCCGTGGCCAGTACTGAAGCGACCGAACCACCGAGTCGCCCTGTTACGACTGCCGGGAAGCAAGAAGAAGAAAAAGAAGAAGACGTAAGTAATTTTCCGGAGTCAGTGAGAGCAATCTGGCTTGGGAAGATAACAAGTCTCTCTCACTCTGGTCTTTGTCTGCCGCTGCTGACGCCAACAAACTTAATACTTCCCTGGACGGCCGTGGTATTTTGGCTTGTGTGAGAATGTGAGTCAGGTGATGTACCCTAGCGGATGATCTGATGTGGTCTGGCGTGGTGTGGAGGATATCTTGGCGTGTGTGGGAATGTGGAGTCAGATGCTGTACCCTGGCGGATGATCTGATGTGGTCTGGCGTGGTGTGGAGGGGTCTTTGTGGTCGTACTTCTCCGCTGGGGAAGTTATATTTCTTCGTTTCTAGTTATCATCACTACAGTTATCGTTATCATCGTTATCGTTGTGATCGTTGATGACGAAGTTGATCTATAGCTGTGATATTATAGCTTATTCGATCTGCTCTGCGAAGAGACAAGCCATAAGCCTTTGAAAGCTGGCAGCTGATTGGTTGTCCGAGTGCATTCATTATTAACGATACGTTTTAAAACATTTTCATAATAAGAGTTACAATAACCGTTTGACAATAAATTTGCCCAAATAGAGTATTATATGTCGTTGTTTGAACAGGTTAATTTAAAAACGGGGCCTTACAAAGTTTATTAGATGGCCTAGATACGTGTGAAATTTTGAATTCTCAGGACAAATCAAACACGTCCAGGTAAAGTTGTACGAGTTCCCTGATTTCCTCCTCCCCCATGTTTAGACAAATTAAGGTGAATTGTGTCATTGCTGCGACATTATGTAAAATCTAGCCTGGTAAAACATCGGAATTCCAGTGCAAAATGACTGGTAGGCAAGGGTGAATAAAATCATCAAGAGATACCAAGAATAGATCAGAGAAAACATCACCTCATTGAAAAGGTTAAGGGAACGTGACTACCTGTCCTTACTCTTTCACAGCGATGATGTATTTTGCTGTGGATTCTTGCTGTGTATTTCCCACTTCATTCCTCCTTGCCTCTTGATAAATACCTGCTGCCCTGTTCAGTCCACATAGGCACACTGGAGAGATAGATACAGTAGATAGACAGTTAGATAAATTGACAGATAGAGAGACTGAGATTCCAGTGTTGATTATAATTCTTTGGGGAAGCTAATGGACAGTCAAAGAAATGTAAGGTTTTTGTAGAATTTCAATTAGCCTGACTGAAAACACTTATGCGTATTAGAGAGAGAGAGAGAGAGAGAGAGAGAGAGAGAGAGAGAGAGAGAGAGAGAGAGAGAGAGAGAGAGAATATGTGGACAATATGTGTTTGAGTGGATGGAGTGGATAATGCGAGTAAGTGGTGTGGGTGAGAGAGGGTGTTGTGTGTGTGTGTGTGTGTGTGTGTGTGTGTGTGTGTGTGTGTGTGTGTGTGTGTTAGAGCATCAGATAGTTAAGAAAAACATTAGGAAGAACATCAGAAGTCAAAGGGCTAGATACACCCTCCTTCATTTTCCTCATTCCATAGAATTGATTAAACTGTTGAATATTTTTGTCTTGTAGTAGTAAATTATATGTTTAAAAGAAAAGTCATTCTTGTCAGTGAGAAATCCACAAACAAGAACGTAGTAGTAGTAATAGTAGTAGTAGTAGAAGTAGTAGTAGTAGTAGTAATAGTAGTAGTAGTAGAAGTAGTGGTAGTAGTAGTAGTAATAATAGTAGTCGTAGTAGAAGTAGTCGTAGCAGTAGTAATTATATCCCTAGGTGGCTTTCAAATATGAACCTGATGAACTGCAGACTATAGTTTCCCTTCTCCGGCAGACCACCATCCTCCTTTTGGGGGATAGGAAGGGAGCTGAGGGTTGTTTTTGTAACCAGGTAGCTTCATCAGGCTATACTCGTATCGGTGCCTCTTCTTCACACACACACACACACACACACACACACACACACACACACACACACGAGAAACCATCATCAAAGCTCAGTACAAGGTGAAATGAATCTAATTTACCGGCATAATTAAGCGGTGATTATTACATACGTGCACGAAAGCGAGAGGGGGCTGTGTTTGGTGCGGTCAGTCTGTGTGTCTGTCTGTTAGCAAAAATTATGGAATGCGGTAACTACAGGATGGAATTGCACCAGATTTGGCATAATGGTGAAGGACTATGAGAGGAAAAGGTTATTAAATTTTGATTGGCAAAAAATGATAGGTCGTAGATGGATAAGACCAGAGCTGTCTCGTGGTACGACTTTGACCAGACTTAGTGGACGCATTGAAGGGCAGGAGAGGGTGAAGTGATTCCTTTTTGACGACAATCGGTCTGAGGTAAAGGTGATGGGACAAGGTCGAAGGTTCTGCTTTCAACTCAAGTAGATTTAATTTGAGTTGGATCATACTTGCTGGAAGGACTTAAGGCTGACCGAGGATAATTCTATTTTATTTTGAGAACAGTAGGTCGAAGGTCAAGGTCATAGGGTAGGGTCAACATAAATAATTTCTACCCGATTATACCAAACTTCGTGAATAGGTTAGGGATCAGGTAAGCATGATCTGATTCTCTTTTAAGAACAATCAGTGGTCAAGGGGAATGGTTGGTTCTTAAGGCCCTTTCACGTTATCAGTGGGTACCTATCGTGTCCGCGCACACTCTTCTCCAGTTTCGAAGCATAATGACGGATCACGCTATAAACAGTAGATTAGAAGCGGGAGAGGTGCTTCAGTTCATCACGTCATCACCGATTTTTTCCAGCAGTTTTTCATAACCTTACTCCAGATCGACATATGCCAACTGATGATGTGGACGAACATTTAGACAGACTGTACGGCTCGGGTGTTGCATTCGTGAGTACTTGTCTCTGTTTTAAAGATGCAGCAGTGTCGGGCCAAGACTGTTTTATCTTCACAGTAAACGCAGTTCCAGTATGTGCGTATAATTTCCATCGTTTGAGGAATATACGATGGTGTGAAATCAAAGCCTGGGCCATACGTCTTAGTAATTCAGTCATCATTCAGGCCTTGGGAATGCTTAGTAAGATTAATTAACTGGTCAATATATCAGGCAGTTGTGGTCCTTTGTATCAGAACGGTAAGTTGAAAGGAAATACATTTACTATAATATTAGATAATTTGGAATAAAAGAAAGCCACCCTATTGAAGATTTTAACGTGAACTTCTTATCAAATTAACTTTCCAGCCATATCATCCACCTCTCCTCTTATCAGCCTCATCCACCTCGCCTCCAGACCAACTGTAGGATGAGATAGGATGAGGCAGGAAAGGAGGGACGGTAAGGAAGGATAGGGCAGGGAGGGAAGGCAGGGTTAGGCAGGTAGGGAGGGCAGAGTGAGAAGGGAGAAACGACTAAGAAAGGGAGTGACGACAGGCAGGGAGGGACAGTACGGTGGGGAGAGGGGGAGGAGAGGCTGGGTGAGGTAGGAAAGGAGAAACGACAAGGAGGGGAATGATGATAAGACAGGGAGCGACTATCTTGTGAGGCAGGTAGGAAAGGTAGATTGAGGTAGCAGGGTAAGGCAGAAAGAGACATTATGGTGATCAGGGGAGGAAAGTCAGAGTGGGATAGGCAGAGTAAGGCAGAAAGAGACAGTATGGTAAGCTGGGGAGGAAAGTCAGAGTGGGATAGGCAGGGTAAGGCAGAAGGAGACAGTATGGTGAGCTGGGAAGGAAAACCAGAGTGGAATAGACAGGGTAAGGCAGAAAGTGACAGTATGGTGAGGCGGGGAGGAAGGGCAGAGTGAAGCAAGGTGAGGCAGGCGGTAAGGTAGCAACAGAGAGGCAACCAGGCAGCAACACATCAGCTAGAGTTCCTGCCTCCCTTCCCTTCCTGACTTTCACCTTGTTTTTCCGTCACTTCCCCTCCACCCTCTAACTCGCTTACCTCACCTAAGCTGGGGCCAGTGTAGACTATTTTATTTTTGCCACAGTTAGAGGATTTTTGTTTAACAGTGGGATGAAGCCTTGTCCACAGGTTGAAGGGATTGACTCATTCACCACCATTTGTGTACTATTGTTGCTGCTAACTGTACTATTTCATTCAGCTTATGAGAGCATCTTGGTAGTGAAGAGGTTTATGAATATTATAGCTAGCGTATCCAAATATAAATAGTCTTTGCCGCAGTGAGTTTAATGGTCAGGAGGGGGTAAGAGCATAGAATGCGTACGATTTACAAGGCTGGATGGAACTGACATTTTAATACGAGAGAGTCACCGTATTGGAAGGATTAAATCTGGTATGGCCATAAATATCCTTGTGCTTCTCTCTCTCTCTCTCTCTCTCTCTCTCTCTCTCTCTCTCTCTCTCTCTCTCTCTCTCTCTCTATGTGTGTGTGTGTGTGTGTGTGTGTGTGTGTAAAGAAAAACATTGGTTTCCACAGGCGGATGGTTGGCAGATGACTGTAACAGACCAAGTTGAATACGCAAACCAAGCGATATACACAAACTGAGATGCAGGTGCTAGGAGAAGTAACACCAGGTGGGTGAGGCAGAGAACGGCGACTGAGCGAGGTAATTATGGCAGAGAACGACAATTTTAATTTCCACGGCTTAGTCATTTGCATTTTTTTTCTTCTGCGTGCTTGGACAGAGGGAAATGATGGGGTTGGAAGTAGACGGAGGTATTTGTGAAGAGTTGGACGGACAGTTTGACGTGGGGTATTGGGGCAGGAATGAGTTAGGGCAGGAAGGCAGAGAAGTCGAAAGGTAAAGCAAAAACGATACTGGAAGGTAGAACGAGTAGTGGGAAGCATGAGGTGTTGATTCGGGAACAGAGGTGAGGCAGAGTAGTGGGAGTGGTGAGGCAGGGGATATGGCAGTAGGGTAAGGAAGGAGAGATGACTGCAGCAGGGTGAGGCAAAAGAAAGAGCCAGGTTAGGGGGATACAGCACGGTGGGGTGGGGAAGTTTGCACAGAAAAATTAAACAGTAGAGGGTGTGGAAGGTATGCAAGGTGTAGGGAGGGGAGGGGAAGTAGGGTGGCAGGGGAGTGAGGTAGGGTGATTTAAGGGGTCAGGCAAGGGCAGTATAGTTGAATGTGGTGGGATGAAGGAAAGGTGAGGCAGGTAGGCAGGGTAGATGATTATGGCTTGGCGAGGTGGCCGCAAGTTGGGTGAGGCTGAGGATGGTAAGGTAGGTGAATGCGGAAGAGAGAGAGAGAGGCTGAGGCACGTAGACAGGTTAAGAGACTGTGGCTAGGACGAGTAGGCGAGTAGGCTGGGGTGAGATTGGAAAGGATAGCAGGGTAAGTGAGCGTGCTAGATAGATAGAATACTAAGATAGCGTTCGTGACTGAGCTTTGTCCGTGTTCTTGTGATTTCAGAAGGTTCTTGAAGCTTGTTCCATATCACTTTATATTTTTGACATGGCAATAACGACCATAGTAACGACGATGACTGTGATGATGGCGATGTATGATGTTATTGTAAAACTCCACTGCAGGATTGGATCATCTCCCCGGAGGCAGAGTGGTAGCCAGAATTATCCCTTACCAACGAATGAGAGGTCTTGTGTTCGATTCTTGGGTCGACCACGGGACTTTTAGACAGGGTTTTCTTCGCCCCAGTCTTTCGAACCCATAACTGAAATAGGGACCAGAATGTAAATGGACTTCGTGGGCCGTATGCTGGGGGAAGAAACTACAAACCCTATCACATACATCACACACGAGCAGTCTGTCTCACATGCACTCCACCAATTCCGTACACACCGCTTCCCGACTCGACCTAAAACATCATGGGAAGGTTTCCTGGCTGCATCCCTCCGTAATGGAGTGGGCAATAAAGGACTACAGATTCCTTTTCATGTTGGTGAATACGAATCGGGATGGGGTGTCCGTAGGGAGAATGATGCATGTGACTCGAGATGGGTTAGTGACTGTGTTTGTGTGTGTCAGAGTCTGTATGTCAACGGCAGAATGGGAAGGGTTCTAATTTATACAGACATATGAGAGGACACAGTACCAGCAACCACTTCATAAATCTGCCAGGAATTTGGTTTTGAATCCCCGACTCAGGTCACATGTCTGGCAAGATGAATACTCTAGCCACCAATCCATCACAACTCCCAGTGAATTACGGTGATGGCGATACTTAATAAAAAAGATGAAGAGAAGAGGGGAGGCATGAAGCATTAGGGTATAACGACACCAAGGTATACGATGATGATGATAATGATGATGATGAAAGTGCTGATTATATGTGAATGGTTAGTGAGAATGGAAAGAAGGATCAAGTGATTATTTTTATTTTAGTTTATTTTTGTTTAGGACGAGGGGGAGGGGGGGAGGGGAACGACGATGGGATGAGGCAGCCGGGTAAAAAAACAAAAAAAACAAAAAAAAAACAGCAGAGATGAATGACTCGACATTTTTTCAGTCCTTACTTTATGGGAGGGATTCATTGGACAGTTTATGGGTGAGCGAGATAGGCTTCACCTGGCTGGCGTGGTTGTGTCGTGGTTGCCTTAGTTAACCTGCCTTACTCACCTGTCGTGGTTGCCGTAGTTAACCTGCCTTACCTGTCGTGGTTGCCATAGTTAACCTGCCTTACTCACCTGTCATGGTTGCCTAAGTTAACCTGCCTTACTCACCTGTCATGGTTGCCTTAGTTAACCTGCCTTACTCATCTGTCGTGGTTGCCTTAACTGACCTGCCTTACGCACCTGTCGTGTTTAATTTACCTGTTAGAGCCAATTATTTGTTTACATCGTCTAGAACCCAAACTGAAATTTGATGAGACTTTGCTAAGCGAAACTATATACTCCTGTGGGGTAATTAGTTCAAAATCCCGTAAATGTAAAGGAGATATTGGCTAGGACTGTGCGTAGTTACTTCTTATTTGGCGAGGTTGTGTCTTGGTTGGTGTTCATAAGTGGCCTGCCTTACCTCTACCTGTCTGCAGTGCTTGGGCTGCCTTTTCTTTCTGTCGAGTTATCTATTGCCAGACGCCTTAATCCCGTAAGGGGTGGCCACAAACAAATCGCCTCCACGTCGCCCTGTCCCCCGCCATTTCACTGCCCTGCTCCCAGCTCACACCCTCTCCCCCTCTGTCATATACCTCTCTACTCCATCCCTCCATCTCATCCTTGGCCTCGCCCTCCCTTTCCCCCCTTCCACCTCACTCACATACACTCTTCACGTCATTCTCTCACTCTCCTTTCTTTGGCCACAGATCAGCGTCATCAGTGTCGCTTGCTAGGAATTTACCAGACTGATTTTTATACGCAACAGAAAAAAAAAAAAAAACGCAGGAAAAGCGACATGACTTTTAATGCCGACTGTACATAAATATATTCAGACCCTTTCCGTTCATATCGAATTATATTATACAGACTGACGCACACACACACACACACACACACACACACACACACACACACACACACACACACACACACACACACACACACACACACACACACACACACACACACACACACACACACACACACACACACACACACACACACACACACACACACACACACACACGGCTTTTACAATTCGCCAGCTCTGGAACTGTCTTCTTCAGAGTGTCATCCTCAGTCTGTCTCTCACTGCCTGTAATCTTTAATTCTCAAAATGTAATGTGTCCAGGGACCACGAAATGAACAAAAGAATCATGTATTTAGCTTTCTTCTTTGTTTAGTTTTATTTGCAATGACAAAGTTTTTCAGGTTGGGTTCTTTCCTCATTGCGTTTATGTAATAAATAAAGGTATTGCTCATGACATCCGTTCCCAATTTGTACTCGGCCAGTTTGAGGATGGGTTTGGTCTGGCTATCACTCTTCCGGCTATCTCTCTCCCTTCTGAGCCTCCAAAGCCCACGGGAACACGACCCAAGAAGCCTGGCTTGTGTCACTAAACTTGGCAGATAAAACTGTTGTCCAGATGTTGTGGCGAGACACTGAGGATGGCCCTAATTTGGCAGCTGTCCCCACCGCGGCCTTGGCTGATGTTCTCTCGTTTTATTGTGCTGGGTGCTGGAGAGGGATGCCTTCATTTTATAGCACTGATATAACTGGGTGGTGGAGCTGCCTGGTTATACAAACATCCCTCAGCTCCCTTTCTATCCACCGAGAGGAGGAGGGTGAGTTGTCGGAGAAGGGAGGCTTCAGCTCTGAGGAATCTACCACTGTAAAAAGACTACAAACTGTCGTATGTCCCATTTCATCTGCGTAGTACGACTTTCTTGTTTCAGTACAGACAATACCAGACAATCTTATTCACCTGGGAGTAATTCATCCGTCAGTCTATTCTTTATCTGATATATCTCATTCTTTTCATAACAGAGGGTTTTCTACAGTTGAATAAAATTTGGGGGGGGGGGGATTACCAGAATATTTACAACTGGTCTGAGTCTGAATGGGATACACAGGGCTAGACTATCACCCACGTAGAGACGGGGTTTTCCTGCAGCCGTGTGAAGTCTGTGTTGATGATGAGAGTGATTGTGTTTCCAGTACCGAGGTAATCAAACAGAAACTAGTATCATAGTTTATTTATTACAGCAAGCACAACAAATCAAGAATTCCTGATACATTTGTCATTAGTCATAATCTGATACCTACTGTCCATATAGAACGAGAAGATATTAATAAAAGAAATAGTGCTTTAATATTAACGGTGATATTTCTTTTTAATACAAAAAAGTTTAAGCTATAGACCGTACCCACTCTGTCCGCCACGAGTATCTCACAGCTCTTTACGATCACACAACATCATACCACACCACACCGCACAAAATTTCACCGCACAACCACCACACTACACACCACATCGCCCCTACAAAAGTTTAGCTCCCCCTACTTCTCCATTACTTCACGGCACACCACACCACACCACACCACACCACACCACACCACACCACACCACATCTCCCTACCACACCTCATCTCCCCATCACACCTCTCGTACAGGTGCGGTTTAGCGGGTATATTGAGTTTTTAATAGTTTCAGATATCCATTCAGCCGGTGAATAACCCTATATATTGACATTAATATCGTGTGTTATATATGCTGATGGGCCAGGAAAATGGATGTGATATTGTTTCATTTTTCTAGTACCTGCCTCTCCCTGCCTCACCCCTACTCATTCTCTGCCTCATCACTGTCTGCCTCACCCTTCACTTCTCTGCTTCATCACTGTCTGCCTAACCCCTTCACTTCTCTGCCTCATCACTGTCTGCCTCACCCTTCACCCTGTCCACCTTATGCTGTTATTCGTTTTGTGCCTTACTCTGTTTGCCTCACCCCTGCCTAACTCACCCAACCTGCCCCAGCTTTTTCTACCACATCCCTCCCCTCCATGCCTTGCTGTCCTTCCCCGCCTTACCCTGCTTTACTCTGCCTCCCTCACCCTGCCGTCCCTGTCTGTTCTTCCCTCTTGGTCTCACTAGTCTTCTTTTTGTTCCTCTTATCTCTCCAGTTTGGCTTCTCTCCCTCTCCTACCTGCCTTACCCATGAGTCATAGTTAATTCTCCTGCCTCACTCTCCCTGCCTAACCTGCCCTGCCTCACCCTGCCTAATCCTACTCTTTCTCTTCCCTGCCTACCTCACCCTCCTTTTTCTCTCTCTCTTGTCTCACATTTTTTCTGTCCGTTCTACCTGCCTCAGCTTCCTCTTTTCCTTCTTCTCCCCTTTTTCCTTTGCCATCCCGCCTCTCAGTCTTCCTCTCTTCTTTTCCTTTCCCTTCCCCTTAGCTTGGTTCCTTTCAGCTCCTTTTACACTTTTCCCTGTGCTTTTCCCTTCTATTCCTTTCATCCCCCCCCTTCTCTCTCTCTCTCTCTCTCTCTCTCTCTCTCTCTCTCTCTCTCTCTCTCTCTCTCTCTCTCTCTTTTCCCCTCCCTCTCTTCCCAGTCTTTCCCATTCTTTCCAGCCTTCTCTGCTTCATCCTTGCTTCTCTCTCTCTCTCTCTCTCTCTCTCTCTCTCTCTCTCTCTCTCTCTCTCTCTCTCTCTCTCTCTCCCGGCAGATGCCCTCTAGGTCTCTTAATCCCTCGTCTCTTTCCTCAGTTTTCATTCATTTTTCTTCCCTTTCATCCGTTCGCTTCCTTTTTTCATGTTCTGTGGTCCTCTCGCACTTTAGGAAGCCCCCCCCCCTCCCCTCTCTCTCTCTCTTTCTCTCTCTCTATCTCTTTCCATAATAATAATAATAATCATCATCATCATCATTATCATTACTGTTATTATTGATACTGTTGTTTTTGTTTTTTTTCTTGTTGCTGTTGTTCCTTTTAGGCCACCAGGTGTCAAAGAACAGGTAAATATATATAATTTATTAGCACTATGACCTGCCGTGGTAATGTTAAGTGGAGGGTTGTGGTGTGATGGTGTGGTGGTGGTAGTGTGATGTGGTAGTGATGGTGTCATGATGATGGTGGTGGTGTGGTTGTGGTGGTGGTGTTGGTGAAGGGAGTGGTGGTGGTGTGGTGTTGTGGTGATGATGGGAGTGATTGTGGTGTGGTGGTTGTGTTGGTGATGGGAGTGGTGGTGGTTTGGTGTTGTGTTGGTGATGGGAGTGGTGGTGGTGTTGTGTTGGTGATTGGAATGGTGGAGGTGGTGACGGGAGTGGTGGTGGTGTGGTGTTGTGGTGATGATGGGAGTGGTTGTGGTATGGTGATTGTGTTGGTGATGGGAGTGGTGGTGGTGTTGTGTTGGTGATGGGAGTAGTGGAGGTGTGGTGGTTGTGTTTGTGATGGGAGTGATGGTGTGGTGGTGCTGGTGATGGTGTGGTGGTGGAGTCGGTATTGTGGTGTTGGTGGAGTGGTGACGGGGACGCCTGCCCTCCATCACACTCGCTCGTCCCTATAATTGAATCACCAGCGTCACATCAAGGCTGAGTGAGGCAGGAGGGCAGGTGTGGGGACAAGGTGAGGCAGGCAAGGAGTTAGTTGGGGACGAAGTGAGGCAGGTTGGTGAGCAGGTAGTGATAAGGTGAGGCAGGCAAGGGCAAGATGAGGCAGGAAGGGGGGTCAGGCAGGGACGATGTGAGACAGGTAGACAGGAAGGAGGGGATGTAGGAAAAGGTGAGGTGGAGAGGAGGTAGGCAGAGACAGAGTGAGGCTGGCAGAGAGGCAGAGAGGTAGAGACAAGGTGAGGGAGGCACGAAGTCAAATATACAGGCAGGGGGATAGGGAGGCAGGGTGGGGGACACAGAGAAGGTCAGGGAGTTGGAAAGGGAGTGTGTAGGCAGGGGGAGGGGGAGCAGGCAGAAACAAGGTGAGTCGAGAAAAGTAGGAAGTTAGGGAGGGACTGGAGCAGGGTGAGGGAGAGATAGTGGGAGTGGGTGTGATGGAGGCGAGGAAAGGGAGGAAGGCATGCAGGGAGGCAGGTAGAGAGGGAGGAGAGAGAAGGAGGAAAGGGGAGAGGGAAGGATATTGCTAGGGAAGGATGCTGTGAGTTTGGGAAGGAGTAAGTATGGGAAGGACATACATAAAGGGGGGGGGGGAAATAGGAGAGACAATGAGGGAAGTGAGGCAGAAAAAAATCTCTCTCTCTCTCTCTCTCTCTCTCTCTCTCTCTCTCTCTCTCTCTTTCATTGTGTCGCCTCTCCCTCTTCGTTTTCATTCTCTTTCCACATTCCCACCTCACTTTCTTTCTCATTTTGTCTCCCTTTCTTTTTCTTTTCCCTCCACTCTCTTTCATCACCTTTTTTGGCTTTATCAGAATTTACCCGCAGCCTTTGTTCTCTCTCTCTCTCTCTCTCTCTCTCTCTCTCTCTCTCTCTCTCTCTCTCTCTCTCTCTCTCTCTCTCTCTCTCTCTCTCTCTCTCTCTCTCTCTCTCTCTCTCTCTCTAACAGTGAGAAAGTAAGGTGAATCTTTGGAGTTAGGAAACGATATGTAAGAGATTCTGATGACTGTAAACGTGTGATGAGGGTTAAATGAAAGAGAGAGAGAGAGAGAGAGAGAGAGAGAGAGAGTAGTTGTAGTGGTAGTAGTAGTAGTAGTAAATACAAAATAGACATAACATTACTGAGGAGGCTAGACGTAGGTAGGGCCCGAAGTGAATCCCAATGAAGAAGGGAAAGAAAGGGTTAAAACTCTTGATACTGGGGGCTTAAGAAGGGATTGGAAGTCTCTCTCTCTCTCTGTCTCTCTCTCTCTCTCTCTCTCTCTCTCTCTCTCTCTCTCTCTCTCATCATCATCATCATCATCATCATCACCATCATCATCATCATTATCACCATCAAACAAAGCAGAACTCTGAGCCGCACCGAACTTTGCAGTATTGGTAGGGGAGAGAAATTTACAGGGGAGTGTCGACCCACGGCGGTTCGATCTATACATATCTTCTGTCCGGGGGAAGGTCTACTACTGTGCAAAATTTCGTGTTACTAGGTAAATAACTGTGGCGTTGACCCTGCTGGGGCATAACGGCTTTGCCTGGGGTACACTGGGGGCGCCCTGCTTGGTGAGAGAGGCCCTCGGGGGTACCAGACAGCCTAACTCATGGCCTAGGTAAACATCTACCATTAAGCAAAATTTCTTCTAAGGTTATTTAAACTATGGTCGCCCTCCGTGGGGAGTAACTCTCTGGAGTCTCAGCCTTCTTATTATCAGACTCAGATGAAGCTCCGTTAATTTGCCAGAATTCGTGTCTCAGAGGTAAAAATTTACGAAAGTACTCCTTGCCCAGGACCCCCGAGGGCTGCCCCACATGGAGGAGGCGGCCCTCACGGGCCCCACCCTATATGAAACCCGGCCCGGAAGGAGGTCGGCCACTGTGCATAATTTTGGTTTCCTAACATCCCCTCCATAGGGCCTGGACCCTGTTCTTCACAACGGTGCAGCAGCTCAGTGAGTGAGTGACAGTTAGAGATTAATAGGCGCAATGTTTTGCCGTCTCTGTAGGTGCGGCAGGAAACAAAAAGATTTACACAAATGTAGCACTGTCTGAGGTGTGGACAGTTAAAAAAAAAAATAATAATAATAAAAAAAATAAATGGTCTGTAATCATTTCCCTCGTGATTCCAGGCCTGGTCATTATCGGATTCATTTTGTAATCAGTTGCCTTTCATGGGATGCCTTCATACTTATATTATTATTGTCATTGTCGTTGCCAGGTGATTATGTTCAGCTTTGGCGAAATCCATTGCAATGAAATAGGATCATCATCATCTTGTGACTATTATATGGCAAATAATGCTGACAAAATGGGAACAAAAACACGCTTTGTGACGTGTAGATCTTTACTAAGTTAATGACATTCGCTCTGCTGAGCTTGTCAAGTTAAACGTCGTTGCTCAGTAAAGGCTTTCATCTCACAAGGTGCGTTTTTCATCATCATCATAGCCATCAACTTCATTATCGTCATCATACGGTTGCAAAAATGAGTAGTAAAAAAAAAAAATAATAATAATAATAGAGAAGTGACTGTTGAGTTCATCATAGATTCTGGTGCCTTCGCTACGGAAGGCCATTTAAAAGCTGAATAAAATTGTCTGATGATAACAAGAATGAATTGTAAAACCTTTCTCGTAGTGAAAGGATCGATCGATATGCTTTCGGCCGTTTTCGCTCCGAGGTGCCCGTCTCAAGCTGAATAAAACTGTGTGAGATTAGCAGGTTAAAAAAGGAAAAAAACTAGTTACCATATACCTATTTACTTACTGAGTAACCACAATAAGGAAGCTTCGCCATAACTATGTATTGTATTAATTGTCTTTGTAAGCATGGGTACTTTACATCTGTCTCAGTAACTGACCAACTGTATGTTTAACTGTAACCATATTCCTTTCAGATAATGAGAGATCACAGCTATATTTCTGTAACGTTAAAAGTTTGACAGCTTTTGTGGTTTTCTCTAAAACGTGTTACAAAGAAATCGCTGAGCAGATATGGATTTGGTACTATCCACCAGGCTAAATGACAAAATATTCAGCCAAAATTTTCCAGGAAACTTTTTTTTCATAGGGTTTTCAACCAAATAGCTGTATCTCAATTAGTTTCTGAATTATTTCAATTTCAGATATGCAATTTTTGCAACAAAATGAGTATATGACCTTCAAAAATAGGTCAGAGTCATTCATGTTTGGCACAAGTACCTGGGTTGCCCTAGGGTACCTTCCTGTATAATATCATCAATATCTAAGAAAAAAAAGTGCAAAGAACAACAGTAATCATACTTACCAAAACAATAAGCTCCGCCATATACAGTTTATGGCGAAGCTTAATAAAAGCGGAGGGTGAACGAAGGCGTGAATGAAAGTCATTGAGAGCAGAAGAGAAATGTAAGAAAGTGAGGGAGATAAGGGGACTTGGTAAAGAAGTAAGAGAGAGAGAGAGAGAGAGAGAGAGAGACCAGGAAGTCAGTCATCACGTTAGATCCCCTCTGATGACTGTCTCCTTTGATCTTCATCCTTTTTGCCGCTGCTCTTCTCTCTCTAGCTTTTCATGTGAGTTCTTTTTTCTTTTTTTCAAATGCTAAAAGAACGCTTTAGGGGTGTGTGAATGGATATATGACCTTTTTTTTTCGACTGAGTTTTTTAATATATTGTGAAGAAGCGAATTTTAGAAGCTGAGGAGACAGGGATGTTGAAGGGGAATTGAATAGGGTGGACAGAAGACGAGTATAATATGTAAGGATGAAAACATGACAAAAATTTAGCTTCCCTTTTTCAAATAAGCAAATAACGGATTGATTCTGACAAATATCACAGAGAAGAGCACGTTAAAAGAAAAATGCACAGATGGTTCCTGCAGATGGTTAGGTCTGTGAGATGGAGCAGGAAACCGGGGGGACTGAGTGATGTATGACCCATTTCACTGGCCATGCTTTTGGTAAATCTTCTGTTATAACAGTTTCTCTTTCCTTGTTTTCTGGACCATGCCTCGCCCTGTCAGTATAGGTGGGAGAAACGGTCAGGATGAGGATGATAATGGTAATGGAACTAAAGTTGTACTTTCCAAAGAACGTCAGATGACTAGTAAATTATGATGCCATGCTGCTGTTAATGATGAAGCAAGACAAAGGACAATTTTTGATAGCTTCATCCACCTTTGCAATATTGTAACTGGAAAGAAAATATAATGATCTACTTGAAAGCATCGACCCTACGGGTCCTACCCTGGCTAATCTCTGGTCCGGGTGAAGGAGTACCACTGTGCAAGGAAAAACTACGGCGTTTTCCTTCTCTGGTGGCCACCACCCTCTCTTGGGGGGCCATTCTTGGGAATCTCACCCTTCCTAAAACGAAGCCGAAGTAAATGTTTATAGTATGCAAATTTGTTGTTCCTAGGTTTTGGCCGGGACCTGTGCGGGACTGCCATCGGGAGTCTTACGAGACTTCTGGCAGTGACTGGGTAAAAGTAATCTCCAGCAGTACCAGGGAGACTGCTGGACCCTAACCAGAAGGAAATCGTCTCTCATTAAAAGCCATTTAGATTATTTTGGTCCTGTTAGCCCTATTTTGAAGCGAATGAAGGGCCGTGTTTAGGTCTAGTGGTAGGCCTCCGTGGTGACTGTCGTGGTTGCTGATTGACTGTGGGAGCTGTAACTTTGGCAGAAAATTTCAAAGACATTTTACTGAATGTAACGTAATATAGGCGCCTGTCATCTAGTGGTTGAGAACTCGGCTGGAGACAACTGTGCCATACGCTCAGTGATATGAATCCAAGAGGTGACCAGGGACATTTTTTGTTTTTCAATTCTGATTTTCTAGATTAAGGTAATTTAACTTCGGAACCCCCACTCTCTGAAGAACAAAAATGGAAGTAGCTATTTACCGCAATAATAGTAACGGCCGGCTTGCACATGCCTAATATTGGCGGGCAGTTGTATTAGGCACATTCTAATCGTGTTTTATGGGTTCTGGAGGGCAGCTAATCCGAAGGGCCGGGGATCGTCACATTTTGCTGCAGAAGAAACGAGACCCCCTCCCACTTTTGCATCAAGTATGGGTGTAGGTGTAGAGAGATTTTAGAGTTAAAGAATTGTGTGTTGGCGTTGCAGTGTCTGTGGAATTGAAGGACTGTATTTGTCATATAGGTAACTTCTACAGGATGCCGACACGTCAAAATACATGGAAGGACGTCTTACTCTGTTATTCCAAGAAATCCATAAAACTAAGTAAAAAAAAAAAAAATAATAGTGATTGTAACCATACTTATGATGATGATGATGATGATGGTGATGATGAAAATTATTGTGGTAATGATGGTGATGATGATATATGATTATGCTGGTGGTAATAATGATGTTGGTATCGGTTATGATGATGATGATGATGATGACGATGATGACAGTAGTGATAATGGTGAATTTAGCTGTAGTGGTAATTTTACTGTTAGCAAAAGTAGTAGTGACGACATACCTGTTGGCGGTTGTAGTGATGATGATAGTATCGACAGTAGTGATGCGATGGCAGCGCTGTAGTGCCAAAAACAGTAATGACAATGGTAATGCCGTTGACGGAATATATATATCGTAGGCAGCCCACTGATATTGCAACGATATGAGAGAGAGAGAGAGAGAGAGAGAGAGAGGGAGGGAGGGAGAGAGGGTGTACTGAATACTTGATAGCCAATTGTAGTCCAAATGAATGGCTTGAATGATGGTATGAATGAGTATAGTCATGTACTCTATGCCGTGACGACTAGGACACTGCAACTCGGTATGTGCACAGTAGTTGTCTATAGTTACTTCCGACACCGAATATTGAATAGGTCATGCTTTCATTCCTGTCTGTTTGTTTGTTTGCCTCTCTCTCTCTCTCTCTCTCTCTCTCTCTCTGGATTAAGAAAAAAAATGATAGGATTGTAATAAAAGTTTGTGGGGAAGTTGCTGTTGATCCAAGGATAAAGTGCCAGAATTTGTGTGTGTGTATGTTTGTGTGTGTGTGTGTGTGTGTGTGTGTGTGTGTGTGTGAGAGAGAGAGAGAGAGAGAGAGAGAGAGAGAGACTGGTGATAGAAACGGGGATATGAGGAAGGGGAAGGGGAGCGAATAGGAGGATAATGGAAAGTGTGTGTGTGTGTGTGTGTGTGTGTGTGTGTGTGCGTGTGCGTGTGCGTGTGCATGCGTGCATGCGTGCGTGCCTGAGGGGGCGCTTGCAGGGGATGTTATTCATATTATCGTGTTTCGCGCCCAGTCCATTCATACCAGCATTTATAAACGTAAAAATGAATTAATAAACAACGCCGCTATGTTATGGCAGTACAACAATGCTTCATCATCATTCATGCAAATTCCTTCATCCATTTTTTCACCCATTCATGCCATAGTGAACTCAAAACTTTTTCATGAAATTAAAACAAAAGAAAAAAACATTCGCTCGTAGTGCATTTCAAAACTCTGTAGCATTTATTTATTTATTTATTTTTTAGCGGGTTCATGTCTGTTATATTTACGTGAACGATATTTCAGATGAGTTGGTCTTGTGGAGGTAATGGGGAGTGAGAGATTGGCTAGGAGAGTGTATGTGAGTGAGATGGAGGGGTAAAGTGGAGATTGGAAGACTGAGGATGAGGTGATGGGATGGGATGGAGAGGTATATGAATGAGGGTAGTGTGAGATGATGGGGAGTGGGGGAGAGGCAGGTGGAGAAGGACAGGGTGACGTGGGGGTGATTTGTCTGTGACCACCCCCTCAAAATTTAAGGAGTCTGGTCATAGATAGATAGATAGTGCAGAGACAGACTGACTGATAGATGGGTAGACAGAAAGAAAGAAGTCCTAGCTGTCAGATAATATAAAGGTCTAACATACATGCATGTGAATTGGAATATTTATTATTAAATCTGCCATATATTATATTTTCTACTTCAGTGAAAGCATTATGAACTATTTCATGGGGAAAGACTTCCGTTATCTGAATAAACTGGATATCCTGGAAATAATTAATGATTGTCTTAGCCTAAATAAGGGTTAACTACAGCCCAACGGAGTTTTAAAAGATTTTGAACTAATTTAAGTGGGTATAGGGTATTGGTGCACATTAATCGTGAAGAGAAAGAAGGCAAAGACTAATGCCTGTTGAATACACAAAGGTCACTATGGCAGATATTCAGTTTCTGGCAAGTCGCAGTCTCCCCCAAACAACAAGCATTCCTCTAAATTACAATCAAGATCTCTTTTCCACTTCTAGGTACGAACAGTCTAGAGTAAAAAGAGACCTAAGTAAACATGGACAACCTGGTCATCGAATCCGGCACCATTTAGTTCCTGGCCCAGATTTTCGTCCTTTTGCAGCTTATTTTACGTAATGGCAGAAAATGACGGTGCTGCTGCCCTTCGTTCTTACCATAGCACTTCTTCATGACTGGAACCAGAATCAGGTGTTAATCTATTGTCCCAGGTAAACATTCAAGCTGGAAAGGTGTCAGTTTTAGGGCCAGGTGAAAGTGAAAAGAGTATAACTGGATTTTTTTTTTCCCCTCATTTGCAGGTGAGACTGACGGTGATGCATTTTAGGTGTACTGCCTGTGAGTACTTGAGCATTTTAGGTCTGCTGGTGGTGAGTATATGAGTATTTTAGGTCTGCTGCCTGTGAGTACTTGAGCATTTTAAGTCTGCTGGTGGTGAGTACATGGGCATTTTAGGTCTGCTGGTATTGAGTTCTTTGGCATTTTAGGTCAACCGCTGATGAGTACTTGGTTAATTTAAGTCTCCTGCTGTGATTACCTAGGCATTTTAGGTCTGCTCCGGGTGAGTACTTGAACATTTTAGGTCTGCTACCTGTTAGTACTTGGGCAATCAATATCTGCTACTGGTGTGTACTCCTGCATTTTAGTCGGGTGCTGGTGAGTACTTTAGACTGTACTATGGGCAACGAAAGTCCCGTTATCTCTCTTGTTTTTCTCTCTAGTGGTGAATCTGCAGCAGGCGACACTGATTATTTTATGTGGCCTTAGATCAGTGTCATCAGTGTAGTTTGCTTCGATTTCAAGTAACTGTAATCTTGGCCTGTAATTGCCATCTCTCCATCTTGAATACTGAGTAATAACAAGAGATTAACATTAGAAAATTATGCAAGTAACGAAGTGTTGTGGAAAGGACGTAGAACCGTAGTATTGTCTTTTTCTACCATGGGGCTACGTGAAATAAGTTGGAAAAGGGCGAAAATCTGGGCCAAATTAAAGTAAAAACATGGTAGGTTTGTAATTCCATGGCAGGGAAACTAAGAGAGGCAACAGAAATTTTGCTGCCGATAGTATTTCGTGACCATATCCTTAACTACAGGACATTGTTATAACCTGATAAAAATCCCTAATCACTTTCAAAACAGTTGTTGGCCAAGTGTGTTCAAAATAGAGGGCTGATTTGACTAGTAACCAAAGAGAGCCGTACCTACCTCCAGACGAATGTTCATAAAATTTCATACAACTACGAAATAGTATTGAATTCCTGAGAGCTGCGTAGTTTTGTCAGATGAAAACACACCAAGTCTAGAATCACCAACACAACCGCCTACTTGTGTACACTGACGTTATTAAAGTTCCACATACAGTACATAGTCATACCTAAGAAAAAAAGATGCATTAATGGGCTACGTTGATAAGAGGGATATATAGAGAACTAAGGAGTTTAGATTAGATCATTAGAGTATGTGCACCATGATTAGTAAAAGTCCTTATGGAGTCGGCTGCAGGACCGAACCTTCTCTTAGGAGGGAGAGTGATGGCCCAAATGAAGCCTTCCTCACGCTGACCTCTTATAATCTCCCTTCAGAAGCAACATGTTCATTCTGGAGTAGAAAGAAGGACTGAACTAAAACAAACAGGATTAGAGCGTTCGCCTTTTTGGCCAAAGCAACACTGAGTACCCCTGCTAGTTTAAATATAAGAGAATGGGCGTGAAGAAAATGCAAGAAAGATGGATGTAGTGCTTGTGTTGCTGGACGAGGAAAAAATACAATAAATACTGAAGATGATGATAATACTAATGATGATGATAAAGATTAACAAAGGAGAAGTTAGGTGAAAAGCTACAAATTAACGCAGAAAATAAATAATAAAAAGAAGGAAGATCAACAGAACAGATAATGATAATGATAATGATGATGATGATGATGATGATGATAGGAAAAGTGTTAGGAATGGGTTGGGGGAAAAACTGGGTGTGAACAGAATGGAAGGAGAGTGACATAAACTGTTTCGCGTTGATGGAAGGGATCCTGAGCCCCCTCCCCACTCTATGGAAATTTGGGGGGGAGACCACGGCTGAAATGGAGTGGGAGGGGAGTAGAGAGAGAGAGAGAGAGAGAGAGAGAGAGGGAATGAAGATTGGAAAGGGAAATGAAAAGAGGAGAGAGTGTGTGAAGGGAGAGGAGAAGGAGTAAAAAGAGAGGAGAGAGGCTTAGAGGAGAGGAAGGAGGAAGGGAATGTGAAAGGTTGGAGAAAGAGAGAGGACAGAAAAGAAAGAGAGGGACGTGGAAGAAGAAGAAGAAAGTGAGAGAGGGAGAGAGAGAGAGAGGCTGGGATGGAGAAGAAAAAGGGAGAGTGAAATAAGGAAACGGATGTAAAGGGTAGAGAATGGGAAGAGGACAAATGGGAGAAGAAGGGAGAAAATGGGAAGAAAAAGTGTGGGGGAAATGAAGAGAGGGAGAGAGAGAGCCTGGGAGGGTCAGATAAGGGGGAGGGGGAGGGGAAGAGGGAGTGAGGAATGGAGATAAAGGAGAAAGAGAGAAAGGGGGGAGAAGAGGATGGGAAAGGAGGAGGAGGAGGGGATGTAAACAGTGGAGGGCTGGAAGAGAAAGGAAGAGGAGGAGGGAGGAAAAGTGGAAGGGGATGGAGAGAGACTGGGAGGGTGAGATAAGAGGTATACTGTATTTACCACCTGAATACTGCCGGAGTCTGTCGAGTATAACACGATATATTTTTTCAGTTTTCAATTTTCATCCCATTTTTAGAGGGAAATAGGGCTCAGATAAGTTTCTCTCTCTCTCTCTCTCTCTCTCTCTCTCTCTCTCTCTCTCTCTCTCTCTCTCTCTCTCTCTCTCTCTCTCTCATGGTTGCGACCAATTTTCCAGACGCGATCTAGAAATGGAAAAAAAAAATCCCTGTTATCAGTTACCAAGACATAAATACACCAGAATACAGCAAGCTTGCATTTATCCCTTTCCCAGTAATGTGTTGTGGTGCGCTGTGGTGTGATGTGGTGTAGTGCAGCTTGATTTGTTGTGCTGTAAATGTGGCATATTGTTGTGTGGTGTAGGGTGATCTATTGTGGTGTGGAGTGCTTAGGTGTGGTGCGGTGTAAAGTGGTTAGGTGTGGCGTGGTGTGGAGTGGTTAAGTGTGTTGTGGTGTGGAGTGCCTATAAATGGTGAGGTATGAGGTATGATAAGACTGTGGTTTGGTGTTGTATGGTACGGTGTGTGGTGAGATCAGATTGTGGTATGGTGTGGTATGATGTGGAGTGCAGCAATTGTGACATCTAAGCTGCTCACTGGCCGATATATCACTACATCGGCTGCTACACCACACCACACAACAGCACACCAAGCAAGACTACAGTGAAATGATACGAAAAAAATAAGAAGCCAGCAGTACAATATAAACAAGTCAGCAGTACCACATAAACAGTGGAAATGAGTTACTTGAGAGGAGCATGTGGAGTGACATGGAGGGACAGGTTGACGAATGAAGAAGTGAAGGAAGGTTGTGGGGTGGATGTGGATGTGGTTGAGAAGATAAAGAGAAATACACTGAGGTGGTTTGGACATGTGGAGAGAATGGAGAATGAAAGACTGACTAAGAGGGTGTATGTAGGTGAGGTGGAGGGAGGGAGAGGGAGGGGTAGACCGAGGATGAGGTGGAGGGATGGAGTTGAGAGGTATATGAGGGAGGAGGGAGTGAGTTGGGGGAAGGGTAGTCAAATGGTGGGTGACAGAGCGACTTGGAGGCGTTTTGTCTGCGGCCACCCTTTGCGGGATTAGGGCGTCGGGCTATAGATAGATAGATAGATAGTACCTTACAAACAAATCAGGAGTACCATATAAACAAGTCAGCAGTACCACACAATCAAGTCAGCAGCACCACACAATCAAGTCAGCAGCACCACACAAGTCAGCAGTACCTTACAAACAAGATGGCATTAACACACGAAAAAGTTAGCGGTGCAATATGAGGGACGATTAAGGTGTCGTATGCAAAATAAATTGCTTAGGAAGAGGTGTTACGTACTCTCCTATGCCAGTAAAAATACGCTTAATTATTTCTGGGCTGTTCTCGTCACTTAAGAAGGCTTTCAAACACCTCTTCTTTACCGGTTTATTCCTGTGATTGGTCGGTTGATGCGATTTTGAATATTATGTAATCATTTTATGTTGGTATGAGAAAGATCTTTAAAAATCACCCAGTTTTAGCAGTAGATAAGGTGTAGCATACAGAATAAATCGCTAAGGAAGAGGTGCTAGGGAGCCTTCTAAGCTGACTAGAATCAGGGCCTAGGTCTGAGTAGTCTCTCTCTCAGTTTATTTGAGTTTGGAGAAGTCGTAGGAGTCCGCAACTTTCGTCATAAATACGACTAAAGAAACAGGGATGAGATTCTGCCATTTCTCATATTCTTAGCTTTTTTTTTTTTATGTCTGATGATGATGATGATGATGATAGTGGTGGTGATGATTGATAATTAATTGATAATGATATGCTTAATGATGATGATGATGATGGTGGTGGTGATGATGATGATGTGCTTAATGATGATGATGATGATGATGATGATGGTGGTGGTGACGATGATGATGATGATGATTTGTTTAATGATAATGATGATGATGATGATGACAACGATGATGTGCTTAATGATGGTGATGATGGCGATGATGGTTTGCTTAATGAAGATGATCATGATGATGATGATGATGATGATGATGATGATGATTAGCCTAATGACAGTACTGTATACTCGCTGGCTGAAGGGATTTCGTAACACCTATTTCTCAGCTGCTTAATTTCGCGCAGAGCACCTGAATGTCGTCATGTAGGCCACTGATTAATAGTATTTATATTTATTTATTTATTTTATGCAATGAAAAAAGAACCAAAGACCTGAAGCCCGCACGATTGTTCCCGTCAAGAAAAAAAAACAAGATTAAAGATCAGTTCATATTTTTGCAAGACACTAAATGACACAGGTAATCGGGAAAGGGTTAACAGGCTTCGTGGCAGACTTCCTGGGATTAACCTCTTCACTACGAGGAGGTACTTTCTTTTGTTCCTGGTATCTGGGGGTGATTTTTTTTAACCTCGGTGTTTTGGGACACACACACACACACACACACACACACACACACACACACACACACACACACACACACACACACACACACACACACACACACACACACACACACACACACACACACACACAGGAAAACATAGGCAGATAGATAAACAGAGAATTATGGACAATACCTCAGTTAACCCCTTCACTGCTAGCGTGTTCTCCAGAGCTGAGTAAAATCGTCTGGCAGCAGTAAGAATCAGAGAATAATTAGGTCCTCAGGCTGAAGGGGTTAAAACGTGCAACAAAAAGTGACGTCATGTTGCAGGACCGACGACGAAGGAGGCAACAGGAGTCAGAGATCCGTATTCGAAGTAGCACCTCACCCTAAGCGATTTATTCTGTAATAGTACACCGGGGCATTGCATTGTTTATTATTTATTTTGATATAGACAGTGTTTGTATTAGTTGCATGCAAAAGGATATTAAGGTGTGAGGTGAAAAATAAATCGCAAAGGAAGAGATTTTACGAAGTCTGTGAAGGCGCTTAGAACACGAATAATACTACTGTTTATTTTCCTGTGACTTTGACCTTAATTTCTTCCATCCCGACCCGTCTCTAGGGGGAGGACAGAAACAACCAAGTTCTCAGTCGTTTTCGCGCCATTTTCATCCTATTTTCTTTCGCCTCAACTCACATTTAGAGAGAACACACGGCTGGAAAATGCAGCTGTAGTCAAAGTCTTGTTTGTATTCGTGTGACTTTTACCCAAACTTCTTCCATCCTGTTTCGCCTCCCCGGAGAAGACAGCCAAGGGAGAAAGCAACAAAGCCTTAACTCCTGCACGTTTTCCTTAATTTCCCTCATCACAGCTCAACCAGTGGGGCAAACTAGCTGATGAAGAGAGTAACAGGAACCAAAGTTTTAGTCGATTTTATATGGTTTTTTATCCCCCCAGATCAAAATCACCTGTAGGGAATAAAGAACCGAGGTAAGGGAGGAAGGAGAATCAAAGTCCTGCTCGATTTCGTATGATTTCTACATTAAACTCCTCCATCTCAACTCAAACAGCCGAGCAAGAGAGCAAGTGTGGCCCCGAGGAGAGCAAGAGGGAACTTTAACATGAGTGCTTGTGAATTCAGCCCTAACTTCTTCCATCCCAACTCCGCCTTGAAGTCGGTCCCCTAAACTCGGCCTCTAAACTCGGCCCACTAAGCCAGGCCCCCTAAACTCGGCCCCCTAAACTTGGTCCCCTACATTTGGTCCCCTAAACTTGGCCTCCTAAAGTTAGCTGTGTAATTTCGGTCTCTTAACGGCGACCTCATAAAGTCGACCCACTAAACTCCGTCCTAATATTCAATCCTCTGAACTAAAGTCAGCCTCCTAAATTGGACCCCCCTAAACTCGGCCCCTTAGACTTTGTCCCTAAACTCATCCACTAAGCTCGGCCTCCCACCCTCAGTCCCCTAAACTGGGCCTTAAGGAGTGTGTGTCTTGTGTGTACTTGTGGTTGTGTGGCACTGTCCTGCCCCCGTTGCTGAATTGCCTTAAGTGGGTGACGTTGAGAGGAGTTGGCATCTGGGGCATTTATCTCGTGAGGTTAGCAGGCTCCCTAGAATCCCCTCTCTCTCTCTCTCTCTCACACACACACACACACACACACACACACACACACACATACGTGTGTGTGTGTGTGTCGAATATAGTAACATTATTTATCTCTGGAGAGAGGCCAGCATTAAAGCAAATAATATTACTGGTTAGTAGCCAGAATTAAACATAATAACTGACAGTGGATGGGTTAATGGAGAGAGGTTTTACGCTTTGCAGGATAAAAGATCGTTTCTAACCTGAATTAAGTTCCCTGTTGGAACACACAATATAATAATCGGAACCTTTGAAAAGGCTAGCATTCCTTATGCAAAGATACTGGTGAGGATGAGGTACTATATATATATACTCTTTTCACCTTAACGTGACCAAGATTTTCGTCGTTTTCAGTTTACTTCACATAGCACAGTTTCAGAATAAGACCATACTGTGGCTGTACATCCTTTTCACAGCTCTATATGACTTTCATCATATTCTAGCGTTAATCTCCCGTCACAAGTCGGTATTGAAGATGGAGGGATGGCAATTTTAGGCCAAGTTAGAGGAAAAGGAGTATAGGATCCCCGATGCCCAGGCTGCTCCTGCAGTGGCAAGGACACCAAACTAAAGGCCCTATTGTAAGCAGCGATGAGATTTCGTAACACATTTGCCTTTTCAATTTATTCAGCACATCCACCTTTGTATCCATTTGAATGTTATTAGTGAAAGTTATGTCTGATATTACAACGATACAAATAACACACAAATGGATGTTAAAGTGTCTAATGCAAATTAAGTCGCTAAGGAAAAAGTGATGCAAACTCACTGACCTGGTGTGTGGCAGTCACCAGGAGGAACCACTCGAGTGCTAGGGTGACAGCGGAAAGGGTGACCATAGTAGCCAATATGAGGAAGTGATATATCTGGGGTGCAGAGGAACCACGCCAGTGTTAGGGTGACAGTGTGAAGGGTGACTGTAGCAGCCAGGATGAGGAAGCCTTATATCTAGTGTGCAGAAGATCCACATCAGTGCTAGGGTGACAGTGTGAAGGGTGACTATAGCAGCCAGGATGAGGAAACTTTATATCTAGGATGGAGAAATTAACTTACTGTCGAGTTAAGAATGAGAGATGGCATATATACTTCGCTCATTTCAAGTAGGCGTAAAATTGTCATCTCTCCATCTCGAATTCTGAACTTTAACAAGAGAATAACAGTAGAATATGATGCTAGTCACGAAGAAGTGATATGGAATGGATGCTGAGCCGTAGTATTGTCTTATTCTGCCACTGTGCTTCGGAAACAAACTGCAAGAGGACGATAATCTCCACTTAAATAAACTAAGTGAACTATGCTGTGCGCTCCTCAAAAGGAAAAGGTTACACTGGTGCGAAGATGACAGGGTGAAGGGTGACAGATGGAGTGGAAAGGTCACCAGAGCGGCCAGGGTAAAAAAGGATTACATTACCCACTGCCAGGGTGAGGGGTGAGGGGTGGAACGTAGAGCATAGGAGTTAGCCAGGCGTGACCACAACAACGGTAAGGGTGAAGAGAAACAGGCAGGGCGACATATAATACGCACAGGAGGCCGCCATCACATAAGGCCACACCAGTGCAAGGGTGACGTCAAACGCACCCTCCCCCTTCCCTCACCCCACCAGTGAGGAGAGGGGTACCTCCACCATCTCCACTAGTTATTAAGTCCGTGGCTTTGATCTCACTCGTATGACCGGCCTCACACACCAGGTAATGAATTCTGCTCACACTGCCTCGCCCACATCTCACACGCACCTCAGTTATACCTCAGCCTCAAACTTCATTCATACCTTAACCACACCTCGTACATACTTCAGTAATACCTCTACCGCACATCAGATTTCATTCATAGCCCAGCCACACTAAACCACATTGTCATACCTCTGTCACATCTGTCATATTTCTGCCACACCTCATACTTCATTCACACTCATCATATCACACCTCTGCTACACCTCTTCGTTGTCTTAGTCACATCTTTACTGTACCTTCACTTCAGATCTTCTCATGCTGCCTCGCTCACATTCCAACTTCGCCATTCCATACCTGTGCCACACCTGACTCATATCTATACCACACTTCAGACGAATCTTTGCCAAACCCCAGTTACGTCTCAGTCATAGCTTATAACTTGGCCATATTGCAGTCATAACTCATCTATACCTTCATAACAACTCGGTCATATCTACACAAAACAAATTTCTTTCACATCTCTGCTACATCTCGCACACACCTTGATCATATCTCAGCCATTTTCATTGCAGATGCACACTTCGGCTATATTCTTTTCACCTTAACTTGGTCCAAATTTATGTTGTATTGCAGCTCATTTCACGTAGATCAAAGTAAAAAGTTGGACATTATTACGATCTTACAACCTTCCCATAGCATTTCTTCAGGACTAGTTCCATACTCTAATGTTAATCGTTTGTTACAACCCACGAATCGAAATGGAGGGATGGCAGTTTTGATCAAGTGAAAGTGGAAAGAATATAGTGATGTTGATGGCGCTACAACGCGGAGGTACTGAGAATACTGATAGTGACCCTTATGATGTAGAAAGCATCATTCCCGTGGCACTGTGGCGGAGTGGTGGATTATTAGCTACGACATAAACACCATATTCAAAACACCATCATAATAATCTAAAAGCAGTCATCACATAACATATCTGTACTCATATAAATATACGATGAAGCATACGCGCATACACGACCTTCGACAAATCCTTGTTATTTCCTGGATCGTGCCTCGCTCCATTCCTAGGTGAAGACACACACACACACACACACACACACACACACACACACACACACACACACACACACACACACACACACACACACACACACACACACACACACACACACACACACACACACACACACACACACACACAAAGAATACCAAAAAACAGACAAAAACGAGAAGACATATAACCCTCGATTGGGTCCCCATCAGACAAATCACTCGTCGTGAATAAAACCGAGAGGCCTCCAGGCTCCTCTGCCAAGGAGAGAAAAATGCACTGGAAGAAAGAGTGACAGTAGGGAGAAGGAAGGAGGGAGGGAGAGGAAGAGGGAGGCATGGAGTGGAAGAAAGAGGCAGGGAGTGATAGAGACCAGGGATGGAGGAGAGAGGGAGCGAAAATGAGAGCAGGGAAAGGAAAAATGTAGGAAGTTGGATGAAAATATGGAGACAACTGGCAAAGCCAATCTCAGCTTCTCTCTCCGTCAGTTCTAAATTTCCAGCTCCCCCAACCCGTGTGTATTTACAGTAGTCCTTTTTATCGCAAGACTCTAAACCAAATAAACAAGAAGAGGTGCCAAGGCACAGCAAATCCGTCCCTGACAGTCATTTTTGTGCTGACGTATAAACACAACAGGATATCTAGTCAAAGATGTCACATATCAAATTTGGAGTAAAGCTAGTGAAAATTGACGATTTTTTGCCCATTTGAAATTTTAGGCCCGACCCACCTGACACTGACTCCACTACCGCTAACTGGGGGTGACACCCCTGATGTAATGAGGCACGTTATAGGATGCAGATTTGAAAAATGCGCCTTTAGGTTTTGGTTTCATGACATTATGACGAATTTAAAAGGAGTTATGACGAAAATCGATTTTTGATTACTTTTTTTCTTTATATTTTTTGGGCCTATAGCCTGGGCCTTGGCCCAGTTTGGCCCCAAAATTTAATCAGGTGATCAGAAGGTCATAGCCCATCATCCCTGAAATTTTAGTCAAATTCGCACCAGTAGTTCTCGCGTAAAGTTGTTAACAGACAGACAGAGACAGACAAACAGCAAACCAAGTGAAAACAATATCCGTCCCCGAGCCTCTCCGCTAGCTAGTCTGGCGGAAGTTAGAATAAAACCAACTTGAGAGTATAAGCGGGAAAAGACTAAATTGATAGGCTCCTACCTGTAGATGACACGGATTTCCCTCAGCTGTAGAGTAACTGATCTGAGTAACTACCTACCCTCAAAAAGGATGAAAACGTCAGTATTGAAAAAGTTTTTTTTTTTTTTTTCTGAGCTAAATAACACGTCATTGTGTTTAAGGACAGGATGAGGCGCGGCCTATAGAACGAGTGGAAGTGGAGGAGGGAGTGGAAGAGAGAGGGAGTCAGGTGGTGCAGGAGGGAAGGAGAGAGGAAGCAGAGGAAAAAAGGAGGAAGTGAGTGGAAAAGAATGAAGGCGTGAAGAAAGAGGGTCAGCGTAGAGGTGAAAGGGAAGGAGGGGGGAAATGGGCGAGAGAAGGAGGGAGGGAGTGGAGGAAGATGGGAGGGAGAGGGATGGAGGGGGAAGGAGTGGAAGAGGGAAGGAGGGAGAGAGTGGAGGAGAAAGGGAGAGAAGGAGAAAAGAAGAGCGAGAATGGAAAAGGGAAGAACGAGGGAGCAGAAGTTGGAAAGGTGGAGAGGGAAAGGAAGGTGATCGAACAGAAATGAGAACAGGGGAAATCTTAGGGAAAATGTGTATAACAAGCCTTACTCTGGTTGGCGTGGAAGCCTTCGTAGCACCTTTTCCTTAGCGATTTAATCTATTACACCTAATCTCTCTCTTATATGTGTCTCTCTTATTTCGTTCCATGTAAAACCAGACAATTTCATTCAACTTAGTGATGCGTTATAGGAACCTTAGTGTTAATACTGGTGTACCTTTGAGCCTTTAATCTTCTTTTTACCCAGATCACTTAAACGAGGCATCACATCGCCATTTCTCCAACTTGAATGCTGAAAAGAGACACACTGGAATTTAGTGCTAGTCACGAATATGTGGTACAGTAAGCATGCACACTACCACATCTCACACTGCCACACCACACAATACCACTCTCCATTCTGCTTCACGGAGACTTTTCCAACACCCTTTATTATCACATGTAAATGTTTTGTACCCCGTGGCAACTTTGTGTGGAAGAGCAAAAACAATTTCACTCCTACTCAGGAACCCGCCTCTCCGTGGCCTTGATGGAAACAATGAAGTTATTCTTTGCTGATGACGTTTTGTTGGTGGTAACTTGAAGAGGTTCAGTAGTTTGGCTAAAATGAGGCTCATTAGAAATTCATAGGCTGTGGGGATCTTTGTGGACGCAAATAGCTGAGAGAGAGAGAGAGAGAGAGAGAGAGAGAGAGAGAGAGAGAGAATAAGGAGAGAGTGTCTGCATATTCAATGTACCAAACATTGTGACAATGCAATATATATATATATATATATATATATATATATAAATAAAATGTGGAGCACTGTTAAGGCTTGGAGACAGCCTCCACATAACCACCCTCTCATTCACTACTCATTGTTGGCTCGATGGGCCATTTTTCTCATTGTCCAGCAACTATTTCCTGCCACCCACTCCACCTTCCCCGCCCTCTTCTACCCACACCAACTTTTCTCCTCGTCCTTTACCTCCTTCTTTTGCTGTCTTTCCTTCTCCTCCTCCTCTCGTTTTTGTATTTCTTTGAAGTGGCAGCATCTGTCGGAGTGGCCGGGTCAGTCAGGCACACCCTAAAGATATCACAAACAAGATCCTTCTCTCTAGTGCAGTTCCATATGAGGCTTCACTTCACCTCCTTAAACGTTTCACACGTAAGATTCTTCACTACTGGGAAACATTTCTTGGTGCTTCATCCTGTTTCTTCTCCTCTTCCTCTGTTTTCTTAGTTTTTTCTTTTTATTTCTTTGTTTCCCCTGCCTCTCATCTCTCTCTTCTTTCCATTCTTCCTCTATTTTCTGACATTTCTTCTTCTCTTCCTCCCATTTCTCTCACTCGTATTCCTCCTCCAAATAATTTCTTTCATTCTTATTTCTCCTCCCTCATTTTGTTCTCTTCTCTCCTTCCTTCTCCTCCTCCCTCTTTTTCTCTTCTTCCTTCTTCTTCCTCTTTTTCCCTCCTTCCTTCTCCTTCCTCTTTTTCTCTCTTTCTTTCTCGTCCTCCCGCTTTTTCTCGCCATCCTTCTCCTCCTCCTCCTCCTTTTTCTCTCCATCCTTCTCCTCCTCCCTCTTTTTCTCTCCACCCTATTCTTCCGTCCTGAATTCCTGTCCTGCCTTTCTCTTTTTCTCCCTCCGTCTTCTTCACTCTCATTTTCTCTCTTCTCACTTTTCTCGCAGTCTTGTTCATTTCTCTCTCTCTCTCTCTCTCTCTCTCTCTCTCTCTCTCTCTCTCTCTCTCTCTCTCTCTCTCTCTTCTCCGTCCATCTTTTCGCTCCATCTTTCCACTGTTTTTTCTTTTCCTCCTCCGCTTTCTCCTCCCTTTTCATCTCTTCTTTGCTGTCCTTATCTCATTCTAGTAGTTCAGTTACTCTTCTAGGAGCTGCTTAGCATGAGCCAACCGGCCTACTGCAGTTATCCTCTCTTCTTATGTTCTTATAACTTCGTCTGTCTTTCCCTTCTTCCTTCCCATTCTCCGCCTTCTTCTTCCATCTCTCCTTTCCTCCCCATCACTCCTTCCTTCCCTCTATCTTATTCTTCCGTGTTTCCTTCCCTTCTCCATCTCTCCTTCCCTCCCTTCACCTTTCCTCCTCCCCCTCCCCCTCCTTTCCTCCCTCCTCACCCATCCCTCCCTCTCCTATATAAGCCTGTGTTTTTCTTCCACTTTCCTCCTGTCATTCCACACTCCTCTCCTTCCTTCCATGTTTTTCCGTCTTTTCTCTCTCCATCCCTACCTACCCCTCTCACCTTCCTCCATCAATACCTCCCTCTCTCTGTCCCTCCCCCTCCCCTCACCTTTCCTCCCTCCCTCTCCCACTATAACCGTATACCTTTCCCCTTGCATGACCATTCCAACTCCAAACTTCGTACTTACACTATTAGCCTGCATCCCAGCAACCATCTCACCCTCCCCCTTCCTTCCTGATATATATATATTTTTACTTTCTCAGGGAATCTGTGGCGCAGTGGTAGTAAATCCAGCTCGTAACTGAAAGGTCTGGGGTTCGATTCTAGGGCCGGTCAGACTATCAGACAAAGGTAGTTTCTCCTTTGTCCTTGTCCACCTAGAAGTACAACTGGGGACCTGGACGTCACTGCGATGGTTGCATGTTGTATTGTAGGGAACGACTGAGACGGGGAAAATCAATTCTTAGCCTTATTGATCCCCGTGTGGTTGATAGGCGTTTATTCTAAGCCTAGTTCTTCTTCTCTTTCCCCCCTACCTCTGTCATTTATATTTTTAAGTGTGTGTGTGTGTGTGTGTGTGTGTGTGTGTGTGTGTGTGTGTGTGTGTGTGTGTGTGTGTGTGTGATTGGTTGCTCTAGAAAGTAAGGGGGACTGTCTAGAGGGCCCCCCAGCCAAGAGGGGTAACCATTTTGGGGGATGTTAATGGTGTGGTTTGAAGATGCTATGGTGGCGCCTCTGATGGCAAAAATAGAACTAATCAGGTCAATGTGGTGAAGCTTGGTGGGCGAGTACCTTAGAGTTTTTATTTTCCTCCTACATCCATATCAATATTACAACTTAAAAATCACCATACGAAGTCAGCATGGTGGAGTTTGGTGGGCTGGTGGGTAGGGTGGTGGGTGGATGGGTCAGGTGAGTGGGTGGATGAGTTGGGTGGGCAGGGGAACGAGGTAGGGTGGCACGGTGGGCAAGATTGAGTGGGTGGATGGATATGGCGAGGCAGGGTGAAGCAGCGTGGCTGCGTGGGTGGATGGGCAGGATGGGTGGATGAGTAGGGGTGAGTGTGTGGGCAGAGTGGGTGGGTAGGTGTGCAGGCAAGGTGGGTGGGTATGTGTGATCAGTGTGTGTGGGCAGGGAGGGTGGGTGTGGCAGGTTGGGTGGGTAGTGGGAGAATAGGACCATGGGGTGAATAGGTCCATGGGGAAGATATCGCAGGGGAAATGGGACCAACTGGGAGCGTAGGCCCAAGAGATAAAGTGGGACCCAGGGATTGTCTGCTGCAGGGGAGTGGCTTCCTCCTAGGGCCTCGGGGATTGCCGGTATGCATGGCCATAGTATTTAGTCATTCATTTTTAACAGAGCCAGCGCTGGGAACCGTGGTAGTGTACAGTATATATATATTTTATTTTTTTAACTATGGATTATTCGTTGCTGTGATCATTTATTTTTTCGTCCTTCCCTGCTATGCCTGTTCACTATAACGCTTCTCTAACGTTCGAATTTTTTCCATGCTATCCATCCACTTTTTTCTTCTATCTTTCTCCTCTACGAGCCTCTATCCTCCCCTTACTGTACTATCCACCTCATTTCCCTTTCTAGCCAGCCAAGCCTTTTGTCTTTTCACTCTCTCAGTACTATCGCGTCTTCTTTTCAGTTTATACTTGCATTTTTCAGGCGAGTTTATTCAGTATTTTTTCTCCCTTCTACCAATGTCCAGTTTATTTGTCTATTAACAATCTATGTCTCGAAATCCTGAATTCCACTACCGTCTCTCTCTCTCTCTCTCTCTCTCTCTCTCTCTCTCTCTCTCTCTCTCTCTCTCTCTCTCTCTCTCTCCCCTATTTTTCCTTGCTACGACCGTCCAGTTTCTTTCCATCTACTGCTGTCCATTGTATTTCTTTTTCCAGGCGTCGAACACCGGAATATCGCTGCTCCCTGTCCGATCATTCCTTTCCCTTCCTTTCTTTCTTCTTTCCTTCCTTGCTTCGTTCGTTTGTTCGTTCGTTCCTTCCTTCCTTCCTTCCATCCATTCATCCATCCATCCATCCTTCCATTCATCCATCCATCCATCCATCCTTTCTTCTTTCTTTCTGTCTTCCTTCCTTTCATCCATCCATCCACTCTTCCATCCGTCTTGCCATCTATCCATCCATCCACTCTTCCTTCCTTCCTTCCATCCATCCATCCATCCATCCATCCATCCATCCATCCATCAGTCCTTCTTTGTTTGCTTCCTTCCTTCTTTTATACCTTCCTTTCTTCCATCCTCTCTTTACCTCGTTCCCTCCTTCCTACAACCAGCCACTTTTTCCTCCCAGTCTCGCCCAGGCATTCCATTCAGTCCCATTTTTACCATTAGGAACACCTTTTTCCAATGTACCGAAGTGATCACGGTCTCTCCAGCTCTGACCTTCTCTTCCCCTTCCCCATCCTTAAGTTTTTCTCTTTTCTGTTTTACCCTTTCGTCCTGTGCTTCCCCGCTTCACTTAGCTGTTAACCCTCTCCCTTTTCTTTCCTTCCCAAATGTTACCTTTTCGATATTACTCTTTCCTTCTTTACCTCCATCTTTTCTTGGTCGTTGTTCTTTTTCCTAATCATTTCTCTATCTGTCCCTACCGTCCTTTCTTCTCTACTATCCTCTGTCATCCCACACTCATCTTTTCTATATTTTCCCTTCACCCTTACTTCTCCTCACCCTCATCTTTTTTTCTCTCACCCCCACCTTTTCCTTCCCCATCATTTTCTCTTCCTCTCTCGCCCCCTCACTCCTCTTTTTCCCATATTTTCTTCTCCGTCATCTTTCCTTCACGCATTTCTACCTTCTCTCTCCCACAATTTTCTGTATTCCTCACCTATATCGTATTTTCCTTATTATGTTATGTATATAGACTGTATGTATATATTTTATCCTTGTTCTGTTTTTACTCTGTACGGCAGCAGTGACCTTTATTGTTACGCCGCCATATTCTTTAATGCAAACAGTCATTCATTCATCCTGCACTCTCCTCATTCCAATAATTCCTTCTTATTCACACTTCTGCTGTTCTTTCCTCCACTTGTTCCTACATTTTCCACTCCACCTGTCTTTTCCCCTTACGTATTCTCTCACCAACATTCCTCTCCTTTTCACATTGGTTTCTCTGCTCCCAACTCTCATCCATTCCTCCCTCATCCATCTTTCCTACTCTTCCCTTATTTCATTCTCTTGCATTTTCTTTTCCCTCCTCCCTCCCCCGTTACCTGGTGGAGGGATGGGGAGTAGGGGAGTTGGGTGAGTCTCGTTCATGCACTAGCGAGCTAAGTGGAAAGAGTGGCTACCTGCTTCTCCTTAATGCCTGCCCCTTACCTATTATTTTTAGCTCCACCCCACCACACCCCACCCCACACGATGCCACACAGCACTTGATCACGCCGTACCTTATTACACAACATTATACCCCTTCACACTCCCACTGTACCACGCCACACCACACCCTACTACACCACGGCACACCACACCGCACCACACCATGCTACACTACAGTATACTACAGTACACTACACTTCACACCGTAAGCCACGCCACGCCACCACGTCATGCCACACTGCACTACATCATTCCATCATTACACCACAACACTATACTGCAGGACACTACTACACGAGACTACATTACAGTACACTACGCTACACTACACCACGCTACACAACACAACAGACCATACCACAGGACACCACACCACATTACACGTAACTGCGTATGATAGAAAACATTACTTCCCATCATATAGCAGGAAATGTGATGCTCTGCCATCTGAAGATTACATATTCTAAGATGCTGCTCCTCTCAGCCCCACAAATGAGCATTGCAGTGTGGAGAACTACACAACAAAACTGCAATTCTCATAACCACACAAGTAAGTGCAAAGCAGCATCCATTGGATTTTATTACCACGGCCCTCCATTGTACTCTACTCTACTGTCAGCTTTTTTTTTTTTTTTTTTCTATTTGCTGGTGCCTCCCTGGGGTTGGAACTAGGAACCGAACGTCTTTGTCACTGAACTGCCAAATTACTGAGGGATCGATTATTTTTAATCAGCCATCCCGGCACCCACCACAGCCACTCTAGCCTGCAACCGTTGTTGTACCGTGATAGTCACTCGGTATTTCATGTAACTTTCGTGTTTTTAAAACAGCGCTTTGCAATGTTCCTAAAGCTTTATATATATATATATATATATATATATATATATATATATATATATATATATATATATATATATATATATATCCAATCATCCAATCCTACATTGCTCCATGAGGAGCGTAGAAGCCCGGGGCTAGGCAAGTTGGTCCTGACATTTAAGATGAGAGTGACCAGCCTAACTCATCCCTGAGTGGCATTACATGAGCAATCAACCCTAACCACCCCTTGGATATAAACCTTCACCGGCTCAATCCTATTGGAGCGCAATAATTACCCACTAAACCACCAGGCGCCAAAATTTGGTTATATGGTTACCACCCACCGTACTAAATGTTTTCCTGGTGTACAGGAAACCATTTGGCTTGTCACTCAGTGCAGAGTCACCCACAGGCAGAAGGAAGAGGAAAGAAAGAAGGAAAGAGAGACAGAAGAGGGAGTGTAAAGTTACCCGTAGGCAGAAGGATGAGGAAAGAATGAAGGAAAGAAAGACAGAAGAGGATGGAAGAAAAGAAGGATGGAGGTGAGGAAAGGGCAGACACCCGACAGCAGCACTACATCGAGTGAGTGGATGGTGAGCGCCCCCACCTACCGCAAAAAAAAGTTGTGCTACCGGGCCTCGAGCCTGGGTATTAGCTTTGCTGGGTGGGTCTGTCTAACATCTATATATATATATATATATATATATATATATATATATATATATATATATATATATATATATATATATCCGGCTTCGGGCATAATATAGACAGCTCGTTCCTCAAGGCCCAGCACCCAGCAGTTACACTCCCAACACATGTTACACAACAGATGCTCCGGTAGCAAACCTAAGATCAAAAGGAAGGTGGTGTATTAGAAGCACGTAAGCCGCTCACAACAGCTGCTTCGGCAGCCACGTCTCTCACATGCCCTCTATGTGTGTGTGTGTGTGTGTGTGTGTCACACACACACACACACACACACACACACACACACACACACACACACACACACACACACACACACACACACACACTAGTTAACCCTTTCGCTACGATAGTCCTTATTTTTTTATTGTTTTCACCCAACAAACTTTCGTAATCTCATCATAGAGTTGATGTTCAGGTGTAGTCAGACTGAACGATTGATTTGACTAGTAACCAAGGGGACTTATTCTTACCTCATAACTAAGGTTCATCGAATTTCTTACAAACCACGACTCAGTATTCATGTATGAAAGTGGCCTTTTTACGTCAGATGAAAGACAAGCAACTATAATTAATCCTTTCTCCAGATGATTTCATTCTGATTAGGAAGGACGTTTGATAGTACGTGTGGTAAGTGGAGTCTATGTATAATCCCTCGAGTGCAAAAAGTCTCTCCTAAGCTGAGTGAAATCGTCTGAGATAGCCTAGCAAGACTAAAATAAAAATGCGAGTATTCATCCAAGCGATTGCATCCCCCAGTGGGCCATATTGTAACTCTCACCCCAGCACCCCACGTCACTTCACCCTACCCCTCTCCACTCAGTCACATTCACCCAACCCTATTCCATCCCACCCCAGCACACAGCACCCAACCCCATCCCACTCCACCCCACCACAACGCACTCCACCTCACTGTACCCCATCCAACACAACCACACCACTCTCAACCCCACCTCACGCCTTCCTGCACGCAACCACACAGTACCCAAACGCACTCCATCCTATTACACCCAACGACACCGCACCCAACCATACCTCATCCCATCCCACCTAACTCCATGGAAGCTTGGGTCGCAGGACAGACATTGCCAGGACAAGGAACCTGGGAGTACTAGGTCAGTCGGGGTCAGAGGTTAACACAGGAGCATAAGGACGTTTTCTTGTTAGCGTAGGAGGCTGTGTAATACGCATTCCTGACTGCATTTTTTTTCTGCATATGGCACATTTATATTATCATTTGTAAATTATCCACAATGTTGGTATCAGGAAGCCATAAATAGCATTCAAGAAAATCATGTGTTATACTCAATTTGATTTACGTAGGAATAGGTGTAAAACAAAAAAATCCAGTGATGTTAACGAAGGGAAGGTCATACAGATTTTAGTTCCTCGCCTTCATTACATTGGCGTTTTTTTTTTTTTTCGCTGCTGCCAGACGATATTATTAAATTTAAGAGAGCCAATTAGAGGAGAAAAGATAAATTTGGGTAATATGTAGCGCCTTGAATTACACGTCTCTCCTTAGCTGAATAAAATGCCTCAGGAAATAGAGAGAATATGCAAAAAATGATGTCACTTTTGGGGATTAAAAACATAGCCATTGATATGTAATTAAGTCGTGTCCTTGTAAAACTATGTAGGATTTAGGTTTCATTGTTCTAACCTTTGTTCGTCACAGAAAAGAATATCACTTAATTGGTGTGACAAAAGGCAGGGTGGGCGTCTAAGCTTTTGCTGTAACATAACACGAGTGAAATTGTTATTCACACACACTCCCACACATCAACACACACACACACACCAACACACACACACACACACACACACACACACACACACACACACACACACACACACACACACACACACACACACACACACACACACACACACACACACACACACACACACACACACTCTCTCTCTCTCTCTCTCTCTCTCTCTCTCTCTCTCTCTCTCTCTCTCTCTCAAACATTGCACTATATCCCACCTGGTCTCATTACCACCCCATCCTAACTCTTATTTTCTTCCCCAGGTAATGGCACAATGTTGAGCTGGGCGGGGCAAAGTACAGGTAGGCTATGTAGCTCTGATCAGTATTCTCGATGTTTGAGAAAGCTCCCTAACACCTTCTCCAGGGCGATTTATTTTGTTTGACACCTTACTGTCCACTTCTGTGTCGCATAAATCATTCCAATATCGCCATAATCTTAACTGATGGTGTACAAAAGGATATTAACCAGACGTATCCAAGAATAAATCGCTAAGGAAGAGATGTTAGGGAGCCTCCTTACCCAACGAGAATACGGGCGTGTCTTTCATTAGTAAGAGTGTGAAGAGAAATTACGCACTGTCTTCTTCTGTCTGATTATTCTTCCTAGTTTCAGACGAATTTATGTAGCCGAAGACAGATAATTGGTTTAAGATTTCGGGAGAGCTTGTGAAACTCTCTCCGTAAGTGTGGTAGTGGGATTGGGGCCTTTGTTAGGAATTTAAGCCCTTCAGTAGCATGACCAGTGTGTTTTATTTTCTTGCTCTCACCAGGCCATTATTAGATTTATGAAGAACCTTTATTTGTGAAGGGTGTCATGAAGGCTGTATCTAACTCTTCAAAAAGCATCTCATATATTACATAAAACTGTTTAATATATATATCAGTTTTAACCCCTTCGTCCAAAAAAGTTTCCCCCAAAGTCAGTAATCGTTTGAGGGTATTGGAAGTTTAGCCTGAGAAAGATTTGTAACCCCTAATCAGTTATATGCCACCACGACTTGGCATTTCCAGTTGCGATTGTCACCCAGTTCCCTCAGAAGAAACACACCGACACTAGAAAAAAAATCAGACAGCACTGGTTAATCCTTTCACTGCCAAGACGTATTTCTTTAGCTTATTATTTCTACCTCCAGACGAATACATTCTGCTTAGGAAGGAACTCGTATTGAAGAGACCAATGAAATCTGTATATTATAAAGATCTCCTTGAAAAATTCTTCCTAAGACGAGTAACATAGTCTGCTTGTAGTCTGCTGAAAGGGGTAGGAACGTGCGCTGGCTGAACTGCTTAAGAATTAAAGAGGTTAGCGAAAGATCTGCAGCCTTCGCAATCTTTCCCCTCCCTGCTCTTGTGAGGCTGATGTGCCCCCTATAAGGCGGTGGGGTGACGGTATATGATGCTAGTGATCATCAGAAATTAGGGGCTTAAAATGCACCTTGATGTACTCATTTTAACAGCACAAAAGCTCGATTCGACGAGGTGAAATTCTGAGGCCTTCACATCCCTCAGCCCTCCTGCTCTTGTGATGTGAGAGGTGGTTCCTATAAGGCAGCGTGGTGGGGAGGCGGTGTAATATACTCGCATAGCCAGAATTAAAAACCACACTTTTCATACTGTAGGAGGGAGGGCGTGGGCTGGCCATATTACACCCTTGAGCTACAGGGCGCAGTTATATACTTTTTTCATGTTGCTACCACATACTTTTCCTTAGCATTGAAACTGCAGTAAAATTTAATTAAAGGCTTGGTAAACAATTCGGTAGTGCAGTAAAATCTGATAAGATCTTGCCAAATAATTCACTAGTTATCAGGAAAGCTGGAGTCTTGTATGTAATAGTGATTGTGCTGATATTTTCTTTCATACAATTTGTCACTTGTGTTCTGATTCGGGCCTTTGTCATTTTACAATCCGACTTCTGACTGATAACAGGCCATCAAGTACTGACATCCGACAGACGGGGGGAGGGGAGCAGGATTCATTGACTTGCCCGCAAAAATGGACGCACGGACGGACAGGTCGGGTGGAAATTAAACTGGAGCTGCGATGGTGTATGAGGGGGATGGTGGGGGGATTTGTGTGTATGTGTGAAAGGGGGGGGGGGTTGTGTGCGAGAGGAAGGTTGGTCATAATAAAGCCTTTGTGATGGTGTTCAGGTAGCCACTTGAACTGGGCCACAGACCCTCACTCCCACCCTTACCCTCAACCTTATCTTATTCTCACCTTCCCCTCAACTTCACCCTCCTCTAAACCTGATCCTCACCTCCTGCCTTACCTTCACCTAAGGCTCACTCTCACCTTTTTTTTAACCTTAACCTGGCTTATGTGGTATGTGCCCTAGGCTCTGTGTGGTGGTCCTGGTTTAGTTACTATATATATATATATATATATGATATTCATCATCATCTAGACCTCCTTTCCCACCTCAGGGATGAGCGAGGTAAGGTCCAGAGAGGTAGAAGAAAAAAAAAACTATAAAATATAATACCAGCCAAAGTTCTCCATTGTTCTTACTCCTGACTTTTCTTTTTCATACCACACCAGTATTACACCCGTAATATAGAACAGACACTAAAATCCCTTCACGCAAGCCTCGCGCAACCGCCGCACTCAGATCTCTGCTTAAGATAAAGACCTTCATGACACCAATCACTTTCGTTCCCAGTGCCACTCTTCTTTCCACTCTTTTTGCACATTAACCTCTCTTTTGTTATCACTGTTCCCAGGTTCTTAAACTCATTCACCAATTCGTCTCTCTTCATTCACTGTAACCTTACACTGGGGGTCATCTTCTCTCTCAGCAATCATCATTTTACTCTTATCTACGTTTACGTTCATAGAACAACTCACAGACGTCTTCAGAACTTTCCATCAGTCTACCAAGCAGGCTGCCCAGCATCATCTGGCATCTGAGATATTCTTTCCTTCACTATTCGTTACTAACCCAATGCCTTTCACATAACCTTGTCTGATGCCACCGCTGATTTGAACCATTCACTTAGATACCCACCTACCCTTAATGAATGCTTAATTGCCACACCATACTTACCGGGACGCAGAGCCTTCCATAATCCATCTCTTATCGTATGTTTACTCGTATTCCAAATCCACGAATGCCTTAAACATTGTATAGTCTTTCTCACAATCCATCTCCACTGTCTGTCTCATTGCGAATATTTGATCCACGCATCCTCAACCCCTTCTAAAGCCACCCTGTTCTTCACACACCAGCCTTTCTGATATAGTCCTCACTCTTTCACGCTTCGTTTAACTTTCACCTCTGCAGTTTCGCACCACTTTCCATAACGATGTCCAATTTTCAGCGTCATTTGCATTCATTTCTCTTCCAAGATCATCATTTACCACCTTCTTCCTCTTTGTTCGTCTCTTCCTGTGCTTCATATTCTCAGTGCACGAGAATTCTCTTATTATATTTCTTTCCTTCATTTAAATTTCTTTCACTCACTACAGCCACTTCTTCCTCTTTTACTCCGGCCTTGATGCGACTGTACTTTATTTTATTGTGATTCTCGTTTCTGTCTGTCTATATTTATCTCTGTATCTCTCCGTCTATCTCTCTATTTCTGTCTGCTTATATATCTATCTAACTGCCTGTAGATGGGTATAATGCTTTCCATCACTATATATCTGCAAGCAGTGGAGAGAGAGAGAGAGAGAGAGAGAGAGAGAGAGAGTCCGAAGATAATTGGTATCATTGATGTGTTTATGACCTAGAATATGTGGGAGGGAGAAGGGGTGGAAGGTGTTAGGTGGTGGGGGACGTTGTTGTAAGGAGAAGGGGTGGAAGGTGGTGGTGGTGGGGGGATGTTGTTAGAGGGAGAAGGGGTGGAAGGTGGTGGTGGTGGGGGGATGTTGTTGGAGGGAGAAGGGGTGGAAGGTGGTGGGTGGTGGGGGGTGTTGTTGTAGGGAGAAGGGGTCGAAGGTGGTGGTGGTGGTGGGGAATGTTGTTGGAGGGAGAAGGGGTGGAAGGTGGTGGTGGTGGGGATGTTGTTGGAGGGAGAAGGGGTGGAAGGTGGTGGTGGTGGGGATGTTGTTGGAGGGAGAAGGGGTGGAAGGTGGTGGTGGTGGGGATATTGTTGGAGGGAGAAGGGGCGGAAGGTGGTGGGTGGTGGGGAGTGTTGTTGGAGGGAGAAGGTGTGGAAGGTGGTGATGGAGAGAATGTTGTTGAAGGGAGAAGGGGTGGAAGGTGGTGGTGGCGGGGGCATGTTGTTGGTTTAGGAGTCATTATCATATTATTTTCGGTAACATCATGGTAGTAATCATCATCATCATCACACTGAGGCCTCGAGTCTTTGGTGCCTTTTTTCCTGCGATTAAAGAAAGATTAACGAACTCTTTCTCTGGGAGAGATTTCATTCACGAACTCTTTCACTGGGAGAGATTTCCGTCGTCTTACTCTAAACTTTATATGTCAGCCCATCCCACTACCCCCACCCAGAAAAAAAAAAATGCACATATTGATTAACAAGCCATTACCTAAGTTGTGTGTACCTCTTCTTTTAAATGATCATGTTTGGTGTGGGACGAGTAAGAACAATTGATTTATTCTCTTAAACTTGGAGGAGATTTTCGTCCCTTTGCAGCTTATTTCTCGTAGTTCAAGGTCGGAATAAGACACTACTACGGCTCTACATCCTGTCCATAGCGCCTCTTTGTGAGTCAGTGGCAGAATAAGAGAGATCTATGGCTCTACATCCTTTCCATAGCACTTCTTCATGACTCGATGGCAGAATATAACAGTACTACGACACTACATCCTTTCCATAGCACTTCTTCGTGACTCAGTGGCAGAATAAGAGAGATCTAAGGCTCTACATCCTTTCTATAGCCCTGTTTCGTGACAAGCACCGTATTTTAGCGCTAGGCTCTTGTTGCAGCTCAGAACTGAAGATGGAGGGATGGCAATTTTACGTCCAGTTAAAGTAAACAGAAGACGTAAACACACCTCAGCGTCCACCTGTTTGCTCAGCGTGTATGTGTTCGTATATAATGCCAGGGTCCGAAGTTATGAAGAATTTTAAACCCTTCAATATAGGGTTTTTGTTGGGTATTCTTCCTTCAGCCAGACGATTTTTATTCAGGAAACCCCCATGTCTGTAGAGGGATTAATGAAAACTATAATCCCTCTAGTTCGCAAGGTCTCATCTGAACTCTCTCTCTCTCTCTCTCTCTCTCTCTCTCTCTCTCTCTCTCTCTCTCTCTCTCTCACTTTGTTTATCTGTCTATCTACCCATCTATCATCCAGTCTTTCATTGCTCCCTCAGTGGCCTAGGGGTTCGCTGCTAGATTATTCAGTCCATACAGATATAGATGAGTGTGACCAGTCGCTCTACCCGAAGCGGCATTACGAAAGCACTGAACCCCAATTATTTCTTGGACGAAAACCCTTATGGGACACATCCAGTTGGAGCCGCTTAACCCACTAAACCACCAGGTGTGCATTTTTCCTTTATTATTATCATTATTATTATTTTTGGTTAAGCAAGAATGATATAAAAATGGTGTTCTCTGGCGGGCGGGGCTAATCTCACCCGCCCAGCAGCTGCCTGAGACGTGACATTTGACGATAAACAAAGGCAGAGACGAGGATCTTCAAGGATGCACGAGATTCCGTGTGTGTGTGTGTGTGTGTGTGTGTGTGTATCTATCTCTGTCTGTCTCTGTAAATATACGATTACACACATATATATATATATATATATATATATATATATATATATATATATATATATATATATATATATATATATATATACAGTATATTTAGAGAGAGAGAGAGAGAGAGAGAGAGAGAGAGAGGCTAAATCAGGAAATCATTAGGCGTTACTCAATGTAAAATCACATGAAAAGGAAAGAATAATAAAAAGTGACAGGAAAGATGGGAGAAATGGGAAGAGAGGGCAGACACAGAAGGAGAATGAGAAAGGTGAAGGAAGAAGCAGGCAGCACTACATCAAATGAATGGATGATGATCGCCACCACCTACCACCTATGATAAAAATGATAATGATTATAATAAATGATGATGCTGACGATGATGATGATGATGATGATGATGATGATTGATGGTGACAACGGTCCACCCATAAAATGAAAAACGAATGAATAAACCCAATAATAAATACCCTTTCCAAGCCACAACGGATATGAAAACTACTTTAATTAAAGGACAGGAAACAGTTCCAGAAGTTTCCCCAACCCTCATCATTTTTATGGCTCGGAGGTTTTTTGTTTTCTAGTTTTTGTCATTATTTTTTGGACTTGGGATTAATTTCTAACCGCCCCCTCTGTCGCTGTGGCTTTGATCCCTTCTGTCTGAGTCCTTACTTTATATTTCATTGTTGGTACCTTTTGAATATTTTATCCAGATGAGGAGATATTAGAGGGATGAGAAATATAGAGTTTTCCCGGCCATAATGGGGTTAATGTTGACGGCTTCCATGACTCAGTGTTAATTAGATTTGTTTGATGTTAGATGGATTAGAGTACTGGATTTGTCCCGGTCATGAGATGGTTGTTGTTGATGGCTACTATGGCTCAGTGTTAGTTAAATAGAATTGTTTATATTTGATGGATTAGAACGCTAGATTTGTCGCGCTCATGAGAGGGTTGATGGTGGCAGTAATAACAGTCCTTGGCTCCGTTGACTCACTAGCAGCTGGAGAAAATCGCCTGATGTTTGATACAGCCTTCTTATCCCCTTCAGGACGAGACGCCTTCCCTAAGTTGAATATAATCGTCTGGAGACAACAAGAAAAAATCACTAGAATATGCCACATAATTTCAAGGAAGTGTTGGCGTCAGAGAATGGTTGCAAAATGTTCTAGCTATATCTTTCATGGCTCTCGGATTAATTTCATTTGGATTTGACGTTATTATTATTATTATTATTTTGTGTGCCAAATGTAAATGACCTGGACCTGTTTCTGAAGGTCATATACTCATTTTTTGTGCAAAAATTGCATATTTGAAATTGAAGTATCTGAGAAAGTAATTGAGATACAGCTATATGGTTGAAAATCCTGTGATAAAACTGTTTGCTGAGAATATTGGCTGAATATTTTACCATTTATCCTAGTGGAAGTACCAAATTCACATCTCCTCAGTGTTTTCTTTATCGCACGTTTTAGAGAAAACCACAAAAGCCGCAAAGCTGTAACTTTACAGAAATATAGTCGTGGTCCTTCTTATTATCTGAAAAGAATATGGTTACAGTTAAGCATACAGTTAGCCAGTTATTGAGACTAGTGTAAAATGTCCCCATGCATTCTTCCACACCTTTGTCTTCAGATCTTACTGATATTTCACAAGAAGCTACCTTAGGTTAATCTAAGTACATGTTCAAAATATGAATGACCTTGAATTACTTTTAAAGGTTACAGACTTGTTCATGATGCCAGAATGTCATGCCTAATATATATACCATGAATACTTAGGGCGAAACATCTTTATGGTGGCTACACAGTAAGTAAATAGGTAACTAATTATTATTATTATTATTATTATTATTATTATTATTATTATTATTATTATTATTATTATCATCATCATCATCATCATCATCATCATCATCATCATCATCATCATCATCATCGTCAGCTGGAACAGAACACTAAAGTTTCCCTGATCATGGAAAGGTTTATAATTATGTGATCAGCTGTTGTGTACTGTTTTTACTTTAACTTGTCCCAGGTTTTCATCCTCTTGCAGCGTTTATCACATAGCGGCAGAAAAAGACATTGCTACGGCTCTACATCCTTTCCATAGCACTTCTTCATGACTAGCATCGTATTTTAGCGTTAAGCCGTTGCTAAAACTCTTCAATCAAGGAGGAAGAATGAGAATTTTAGGCCAAGTTGAAGTAAATGGGTATAGGGTAGGCAGCCGAATAAGTGGACGTATTAAGTGTATATTTACAAGCAATATATTGGTGATGTAAGGGATATTATTTAAAAGTAAACCTAGGTAGTTTATTCAACCATATCACTTGGTACTAGATGTTGTTATTTTACTCACGACCAGTCTAGATAATGTGCTGTATCTAATATTGTTTGTATGACCTGTGTATTCATAAGTGTTATATGGAACACCTGAACTCAGTAAGTGATTTTGTTGTTGTTGTAATAGATGGTTAGAGATGGTAATTCTGTGTAATACCAGGCGATTATATTTCATGATAAACTGTGGCTTGAGAGAGAGAGAGAGAGAGAGAGAGAGAGAGACTATTATCGTATATAGTTGGCTTAGCATAGTGACGAAAAGGGAGAAAACGAAGCTAATTATTAATCTCCCTAAGCTCTGAAAAATATCGCTATCAGGCTGCTATGACACACACTCAGGCTTCTATGAATCACACTCAGGCTGCTATGACTCATTCTTAGTAAAATAGAAACAGTTTGATGTTTACCGAAATCTAATAATCGAACTGTCCTGCACATGAAAGTGTTGGTGATGACATTATTAACAGTCTTAGGCTCTGAGACTCACTAACAACTTAATAGACTAGTTTTATCAGGAATAGAGTGCAAGAGTTGTCCCGGCAGTGAGAGAGTTAGACCTGTTAGTGATAGTACTGACACTCATTCTTCTGTAACTCATTCTCAGCTGAAGAAGATCGACTGGCGTACCTGGAATAGAGTACCTGTTATTTTTGTTGTCTCGGCCATTAGATTGTACAAAGTCGCAGGCACCTGTCTTCACTCTTACATGAATATTATCGCTTGACGTTACCTGGAGGAGTTCTACAGTTGAGATTATGAACACTCAATCTTCTTTTACGCACCATCAGCTGAACAGCATCGTCTGACGTTAACTGGAGTGGTACTAGAGTTGTTCCATCCACGAGAGGGTTAATTGCGATGGAATTAAAGGTGACAGCATCAACACTGTTAGCCTCAGTTGAACTCTCACTCAGCTGAATACCATCGTCTGACGTTAGCTGGAAAAAACCACTGGTACTTGAGTTGTCCCATGAGACAGTTAATGGTGCTAGCGTTAATAATGAGCTGTTTTCCACGGAGGGGCACTAGCCCTCCACCAGGCCACTTGCTGATACGTTGGAACCACGTGTGGGTTGGTTGTAAGGTTACTACCCAGCGTACTAAATGATTTTTTGGCTTACAGGAAATCTGGCTTGTTAATCAAAGTAGAGTCATTCCGGAGTAAAGTAGCACTACAGTGAGTGAGTGGATGAGAAACACCCCCCCACTGGTCAGTCATGTTCACTTATAAAATATGACAAAAAGGCCCCAGTTACTCTTTATGAGGAGTCATGCCCGAGGTTAGGCAGCCATAGTCCAGTACTGTACACATAAGGGTAGTTGACCGGCCTACTCCCTTGGTGGCATTACCGTTAAATGTTACAGGAATGATGGGTGGGTCTAAAAGTGGATAGTGCAGTGCCAGTGGATAGTGCTGGCATGATAAGTGATACTGGGTGGATGGATGAAAATTGCAGCAGGTCTGGAAAATCATGAATCAAAAATATTTACACATACTGCCAGCCAATTTGTCTCGTAAGCCCCGCCTCCTCTCACCCACCATCCAGAGAGTAGGAAGTTATAGACTTGAGGTGATGGTCCTTATTCTCGTGTTAAGGAACCTCACTAGCACCTCTTCCTTAGCTATTTATTTTTAGATATGGCTGGTTAACGTCAACTTGTATGTTACCTATGTTGAAAATGGTGGAAATGGAATTATTTAAATGGCATAGAATAATTAACAAAATAGATAACTTGGGAAGAGGTGTTACGGAGCTTCCTTAACAGACTGGAACACGAGCCTAGGACCTCAGGAAGTGGATGCGACAGACATGTTACCTGACAGAGGGTATAGTGTGGAGATAGTTGGTACAGTTTACAGAACTGGAAAGAAAGGATGATATTAGCAAGTGGACGATTAAAAAAGGTGGATAGATCAGTGACACTAGTTTAATGAGGCAGTAAATGAATGGTTTGGAACGGGAACAGATGGTACAGGAAATTGGGCTGTTGGAGGTGGGTGTTTGTGTGGGCTGGGTTCAGGTAGTGGTCGTTTCAACGCTCATTAGTCCCAACAAATGCATTCAATTTCATGGCGGATATTTTAGCTCCGGCAAAATAATACCCCACAGTCGAAAATGCCGTCCATATTTCTACACCACAATAGCGGCCGGTATTGGAGAGTTTATTTTTATCTCTAAGGCTCCTATGACTCACCCTAAGTGGAATTGAATAAGGTGGTGTAAACTGGAATAAGGTGCTAGACTTGTCACGACCATGCAAGGGTTAACGATAACAGAATCAGCCTTCTAAGCCATGTATACTCGTCGGTTAAGGAAGCTCCCAAACACCTTTTCCTAAGCGATTTATTTTGCTTATTATTCATACCATCCTCTGTTGTCATTTAAATATTTCAAATACCACCATACTCAACATAAATAGCATACAAATTGACTAGCCGTATCCCTAAATAAATCGCAAAGGTAAAGGTGCTAGGGAACTTCCTTACCTAACGAGATATGGACCTGTAAGTCAACTGAGAAGAGAATGCTAGAGTTGTCTGGACGATGAGAGGGTTATTATTTACAGTGTTAGCTCTCAGGTCCTTATAACTCACTCACAGCGTAATAAAATCGTTTGGCGTTAACTGAATTGAATATTATAGTTGTCGCGACCATGAGAGAGTTAGTTTTGTTCTCATTTATTTATTCATTCATTCATTCGTTCATTCGTTCTTTTGTGTATTCATTCATTCATTCATTCATTTTTTCCTTCCTTCCTTCATTCATTCATTCATTCATTCTTCTAATTATGCTTTTATATATTTTTTCAGCTAGATATGTTGCCCTCTTTAACCCTTTCATAGACGGGACACCTCTATAACTCTAGTTCAGTGAAAGCCAGACGATTTTATTCAACTGAGAGTGAGTCATAGGAGCCTGAGAATGCTATGAAAGACAGCCGACAACAACCTGTTAATTCCGTGTCAACACCCGGCCGTCCTCGCCATTCATCAGGGTTGTGTAGCGGAGGGAGGTGATGGGGCGTCTTTCTTGCCTTGTTTAGACACGAGCAGGGCGACGGAGGAGAGGGGAGGGGCGTATGGAATAGAGTTTAATGGATGTATGGTATCTCTGTAAACCGTTCAGCCCGATGACTTTTTTCCCTCTCTCTCTCTCTCTCTCTCTCTCTCTCTCTCTCTCTCTCTCTCTCTCTCTCTCTCTCTCTCTCTCTCTCTCTCTCTCTCTCTCAGTGTTGTACCAGAAGACTTTGTGCAATGTAGGGGTGACTCTTCGAACTGAAAGATTAACTACAGCCTTTAGTAACCCCTTCAGTGTTAGAGGTCCTTAGTGTAATTAATAAAATCACTTAGGGGTATCCTGATTAATGCGAAAAATGTAATTGAATTGAAATGGTTTATATTTTAGATGAATAAGCTGTTTTGGCGGTATCACGAATATAAGAAGTGATTAAGGTGGCTGGCTGTAGATACACATAGATACAATACTCATGTAAGTATTAATTTTACTCATTCGCTATTACTTGAACTGCTATGTGTTTTCTAGGGTTCATAAACCGTATAGAGACAAAATAAAATATCTCACAGAACAGGTACCTCAATAGCTATTAAAAAATGAAATAAGACCGTCCCTTACCGGATATCAAGGAATATTTGTCACTCCACACAATGCAAAAGCATTATTGTTAACCCTTACTTGCAATCGATTTCAGCTGAGTAATCGCCTGACTCAGACAAGACCAAAATGAGAAATACTTCCTTAAAAAATAAAGTGACACCTTCCATTACCGGATCTAGTAGAATTTTTATCATCCCACACAACACTAAAGCAGAAGTTCTAAGCAAAATCGTCTGGAGTGGCCTATAATACACTTCCCAGACAATACCCGCAGTCACTTATTTAGGCTGAGTAAAACCGTCTGAGGGAAGCAAAAAGAAATGATAAGATGCCCTAAAATAATGAAGCGATATTTTCCCCTCCTCTATATCACTTCACTTGGCTATTTTTATTGATTGGCACTATGAAGTTTCTCTCCAAAACTAAATATAATAAAATTTTCTGTTGGTGGCAAGAACTTAATTTGAACAGCAAAGTTGTTTCAGCCGGACCGCTCGTAATGCATTGCTAAGCCACATATTTTATACATATCACAAAAGGGGACGGGATGGAGGGAGGACGGGGGGTAGGAGCACGAGGAGCGTCATAGTGCCTCCCTTCATCATTGTCATTGCATAACACTTCCTGACAATACCTCTCCTGCCTGCCCCACCCATCAGGCAGGCAAGTTATAAAAGGTCCCCCAGGTGTTGAATTTAGTCATCTTAGTTTTTTGGCATACATGCAATACATGTTATATTTTCTACGTGTGGAGGTTCTATGTTGGCTGCAAAGTCCTGTTATAAATATTCTCACGAGACATCGAGCACCACGATATGCTTCTGAAGGCTGGCGGGAGAGGCGGTAGTGATGACGGCAAGTTCCGGCCTGGCAGACATAGGCCAGTGTCGAAGTTGACTACTCAGTAACTCAGTGACAAGGCGTGGATGAGGCATTAAACAGGCGTCTTGAAAGCATTAAATGATATCTTCCTTTACCGGATTCATTGGATTAAGTGCATTCCCCGGCAAAACTCAAGAACTAAATATGTTAACGTGTCCAGGCATTCCACTGTGAGAAAAGCCTTCCACTAGTCACCTTGTGGAATACAGTCGTTTGGCAATAGGTAGAATCAACAAATAATAGACGTTTGAAATGACCGACACTTTCCCTTACCCGATATAGAGGAGTATTTACCACTCCGTACGACACCTAACCCATTGTAAACCCGCAGCAGCCATTCATATTCCGCACTGGCACCACACACACGCCAGCAATGATCTCAAACCTTCAAGGACTCGTTCCAGCCGTATTAATGTTGCCTGCCATTCATTGATTATGGCCATCACGACACTGGTGCATTGCAGGTGATAGTTGGCCGAAGTTGTGTGTGTGTGTGTGTGTGTGTGTGTGTGTGTGTGTGTGTGTGTGTGTGTGTGTGTGTGTGTAGGATGCACATTCAGGAAACCTTTTTAGACATTGTGTTTTATTTTTGCTAACTCCACATGACTTTATTCAGCTTAAGAAAACATCCCATGAGCGAAGAATTAATGATGGTTCTATTATAACTCCTCTAATTCCTAAAATCTCGTCAACACTGAATAAAATGGTCGAGAAATAATAAGAATAAATCACACACACACACACACACACACACACACACACACACACACACACACACACACACACACACACACACACACACACACAACGATCCCTAACCATCAAGACTTGTTCTGGTCGTATTTATCTTGATTGTACTTTCACTGATTACGCACCGGAGTTTTAGAAAAGATATATGGCTTAACTTTAATCCACGATGCTTATAAGATGTATTAACTTCATTACCTTGAGAGTGCCTTTCAGAGATTAATGTAGTCCTCCGGAAAAAGTATTATTTAGAAAGTTATCATCACTGTGAAAGGGTAAATAGGGAGTGCCTGTAACCCTCTTCAGCGGGGGACAGGGCGACATGGAGGCGATTTGTTTGTGGCCACCGCTTATGCGGGATTAAGGCGTCTGGCAATAATGATTTAATATAACAGGATAAAAGCTCGTCACTTATTTCTCAATTTCCCCCTCAGTTTCCAGTGCTGATGTAATGATAAGCTGAGACAGGTTTCGTATGCTTCTCTGCTCATAATTAATTCCTTTTTATGTGATGCACCTTGCAGAAAGGCGACAAACCTGCTCAATGTGTGATTAAGTTGACGCAGTGGAGAAGCAGACGGACCTTTACCTCTGACTCGACATGGAGTGAAACGAGAGGTCTTTCAGAAGCTAGAGATAATTGATTGAAGTTACATTGTGATTTAAAAATATCTCACTGCTCTTAGGGGGGGAGGGTTAACTGTTAAAACGACATATCTAGCTTACTCCTAAAACGCCAGATGATTTAACCCTCCAGTGGGAAACGTCTCAAGGACTCAGGGTTTACCAGTAGCCTAGATAATATTGGAATACCCTGGAATACTCCCTGCAAAATTAAGGAAGAAGCTGACATGAGAAAAAATTATGGTGTACTGTAAAAGATATGGTTAATTAAGGTGGCGCTATAGGACAATCAGTGCCCATTAAATTATGCACAGAATGAGAAATATATAATAAAATGTCCCCGTTATGACCCATTATGCAGCCCCGTAATTCCAAGAGACGGGACACACACACAAATTACGAGGCAACGGCAGTGAGAAGGGGAACTGGATTTTAGAGTCATTTTGGCATTTTCTCTTGGGTTTAGAAGACTCCCTGACACCTTCTATCTTATTTAGCCTCCTACACAGTAACTGCAAGATATCTCCCCTAAAATCCTCTGGCGGAAGCAAAAATTAAAAAAATGCCGTCATTGTATTGAAAGAGTTATAAGAACAGTGAGAAGGTCAGGCGGGAACTGTCTTTTGAGGTCACTGGGTCACGTCCATGTGGGTTTATGAGGCTCCTCTCACGTACCCTCTGATTTATGCACATGGGTTTGATTCTGAAGGGGTAGCTGGCGGTGTTGCAATCATGTAATTCCACAGATGGGAAGGGAATAGGTTGTTTTTCTACCCTCAGTGTACCCTTAAATGTACTGGATTTAAATATGAAAAAACTGGAAAACCCAAATGTTAAGACCTCACAGAATTTGTCTCCGTTAAAAAAAAAAAAAAAAAATGAATAAAAGAAAGCCAGAATTAGGATTTGTTCTAGAGATGCCCGAACACATTGCGACG